>NC_059278.1:5550575-5635575 GCF_017591435.1 Portunus trituberculatus | reverse complement strand
TTTTAGTGCTATTCCTGACCTTTCCTTTTTGTAGGAAGAAGAAAGGTAAGTTGTGGGTATGCCGGACCCCTTGGTTGTTTTGGAACAATTAGCGTTACACCTGTCCGTCGGGACTACACGGTAGAAGATAGAGCAGACTTCTTTAAGACTCGTTCAGAAACTCTTAGGCCACTGATTTTCATTGCGAGGAAGACAAGTGTGCGCCGTTGTCAGACCACCTGGCCACCTCTCTTGATGACAACTGTATATTCCTTGCTTGATGAGAGCTTGTGACGCTGGCCATTATCCGAAGGTGTGAAACTTCCTGCGCCAGACCTGTCCGTTCCTGTAACTAACTGCCTTTACTAAAGCCTCGAGTTTGGTGGTAAGCTTCTTGACATCCGGGTCTTCCATGCAAGTAGTTTACTTATTAAATCACAGTAATCCCCATAGTTCATTGTGTCGGTGATAGTTCAAAGGAAGGGGCAGTATGTCAACTGTCATGTAGAAGGACTGAACAACCGTATTCAGCTCTTGGAAATCTGGCGTGAATTATGTTAACCACCTTAAGAAAAAGGTTGCTTGCCTCCATGTCTATTTCCATAATTCATCCGTGACTGAACTATGTAAATGGGACTGTGAAGTGGGGTAAGTTTGATGTTCAACAGACTGACATCCAAGAGGCCTTATTAGCAGAGGGCACGCCGAGAGACATGGAGCCCCCTTTTAGGGCAAATGTCATCCCAGGTAAAGGGAGGTGCACAAACAACGGACTTGTCACTAAGATCAACTTCTGTTGTGTGGAAATGTTTGCCTCATTAACACACCAGATATCTTTGAGTGGTAAGATATACCGGTATGCTTAAATTTATCTAATGATAGTTGAAGTATTTCTGTTGTGTGGGGCTTCATCTTGGTTTTTCATCGGTTATCTCTGCAGAGGACATTCCCCCTAGACCCCTCACATTTTTCTAAAACTAATGATTGTGCTTTAGGCAGCGCCGTACTTAAATTTCTCAAACATAAGATATTAGAGATGGCCAGTTTTTTTTTTTTTTTTTTTTTTGTCAAACCTTTATTTTTTCCAGTTATCAAAATTGTTGGTATGATTAGTGATTCGCAACCTAAAAAGATCTAAATTAACATTTTTCTCTGTTCATTTAAACCTGATGATAGGAAGTGGTTCTGGTCCATATGGAAGGTCCAGCCAAGCTTCTCTTTTACCTTGCCTCCCTGAAGGTCGGACATCTGTTCCTCGCATCTCAACAAAACTGCTTAGACCCTTCCTCTCTCATCTGAACAGTTTGGTATAGTAGAGTCTTGCTATATAGATGATTGTATATTTAGGTATAGCATCATCGTAAGTGGAATTTTGGGAATATGTTACCTATTCCATGGAGTTGCTTGATATATAGGGATCACAATTAATATAGAACAGGCGGGTTTTAGAGCTTATTCGAGCGGTGAAATATCTTGGTGTGTTCTGAATTCCAGTGATATGACTGCCAACGCTCCCTTTTCTGAAGAACGGAGCAAATAAAGTATCAGGGCATGTTCCTTCTGCAGGATCTAGCCGTTTTCATTGGTCTGGCTGTGGCTTCTGCTCCAGCAGTATAGTCGGCTTTTCTTGTGTATAAATAGATCATTTGCTCTCAGCCAGGGAATTTCTAATATGCCTCTTATCCTGGATAGTCATGCTAAGACCTTTAATGATTAGGTGGATTCACAATATTATTATTCTATTCATTTTATCTGCACTCGAGTCCCCGCAGTTTGATTTACATGCCGACGCCTCCCTAACTGGTTGGGAGGCAGCCTTTACAGACTAAAGTACGGGAGGTCATTGTGCTCAGGTAGAACTTAATCACATAGGTAATTTTAATTCAAAACCATTTAATGAGGCTGCATTCTTGTAATGACTAGGTACTGGCGTACTTTTTCGCTCCTGTTCTAACAACAATAACGTAGTTGCCTGCCTTGATAGGTGTAGAAGTACACAACTTAATCTCAATGGATTGACTAAAAGAATTTTTGATTGGGCTCAGTCTCGAGGAATTGTTTTATCTGCCAAACATGTTAGGAGTAATGTAGAGGCTGATAAAGAATCTAAGTAAAAGATTTAAATACTAAATGGATGCTTACCCCTCATGTTTTCCGGATGTTATGCCAAAATTTTTTGACACTAGATGTGGATCCCTCTGCCTCGTGCATCCTGGAACCCAACCCTCAGCAATCTACATATGTCTCTCTGTCTCTGTTGAAAAATCTCCAAGCGGACGGGCGACACTTGGCGATCCTCCCACTCTGGCGACTGGCCAACACAGGTGTGGTTTCCACAAGCCCTTCAAGGTATTGACAGACACGTTTTTGTGTGTATGTACTACAATATGCAGTCACTTGGACAGAACTTTAGATATTAGGAATTCAACTACCAGGTTCTTTGTAACGGCTAAAAATCCTAAGTTAATGTGATACAGTACATCGCTGAACTAGGGATATCATGAGAGATGCTATCAAAATTTCACCTTTTTCGATCAAGTCTACATCATCCAGCAAGGCTTCCCTGACTCTTCCTGTTACTACAATCATGGCCTCTGAGTTTGTCCAACGAATCGTTATTTGCAGAATACTACAAGAAACCTTTTTGCAGTTACAATCCCTTTGCTAATACGGTACTGGCGTAACTTGTATTCACCTATTTGTTATATGTTTAGTCATGTTCATTAGAATTATTGTGAGTTCTGTTTTGACTTATTTATGTGTAAAAAATAAGTTATCTTATTATTTGTGAAATTGGATTTTTTGTGGCCCACTTTCTACTAAGGAACATTTTTTGAGGACCTACGGAGGAACTTGTAAGGTTTGAGGAAACACTAAAGTTTTCATTGGCCACCTCAGACGCAGTTTAACTGTCGTGAAGTGAAACTGAGATTAATCGAGTACCAGTATGAAGGTTGATAGTAATTTCACGAGCGTTTAACTGCGTCACTGAGGTAGTAAATTTTACACCCTCCCTTCCCTCCTTTTGTTTGTTCTCTTTTCAAGTGACCTCTACTTTTTTTTTTTTTTTTTCCTTCTGCTAATCCTTGTTTCTTTTACCAGAGCAAAACTATTCTTAAATTTGATTCGCCGTTCACAGCGGTTCAGAGTTTGGGTTTGGGTATGTGGAAAATTACCGCCGCACGAAAAGCTGATCTCATCAGCGTCACTCTAATACTCTCCTCTCTCTTCGCTACCGACAATACATTCCAGCCCCTGCAAGCCGCAAGGTACTATGTAGTGTGGTGATGGTAGTGATGGGCATAGGTTAGGTTAGGTTTGGTGTGTGTGTGTGTGTGTGTGTGTGTGTGTTTACCTAGTGAGAAAAAGAACCATACTAGGGTCGTGTTGCCCTGCCATCCGATGTTTTTATCCAGATTTTCCTTGAATTAATGTATCATCTATGCACACCGTTTTATTATCAAGTTTATTCCACGCGACTATACTTCTGTGAGGAAAGCTGTATTTCGCCTCTTCTGCAATCACGCATTTTCAGTTTCCTTCCATGTCCTTTGGTAGTACTCCTCATATCAAGTTTCACAAGATCATCTCTGTCCAACTCCTCTATCCTTTCCAATATAGTGCTATCAAGTCACCTCTCCCTAATTTCCTCCAATGTAGTTAATCCAAAGCTCTTCAACATAGCTCTCTTCATAACTATTTTTCTTAGATCTGAAGGGATTTATTTTGCAGCTTTGTGGATTCTTTCCAGCTTGTGAATTCTTTCCAACATTCTGGATTCTTTCCAGCCTCCTAATGTCTCTTTTTTTTCTAGATTTGGTGACCACACTAATGTTGCATATTCCAAACATGGATGTATCGTTGTTGTCAGCTTTTTTATGCTGCTTTGATATTTCTAAGTAGATTGTATGTTTTCCTAATGATTTGTTAATATGTTTCTCAAAAAAGACATTTTATTGAAAAAAATACCCCAGGTCCATTTCTTTTGTCCTTTTATTAATTTCCTAATTTTCCAAGTAATAAGTTCCTTTTGTTCTTTTACCATTCAACATGTTGCATTTCTTAGCATTAAACTCCATATTCAATTTCATAAATAATACGATAACAAAGGGCCACCAGGGCCCATCTAGGTTATCCTGTATCAGTCGCACAGCGACCTCGTCATCAGTGCTTAAAGATACACTTACAAGTACACAATACATTATATACCAATTCTAAATATTTGGCCCATTAACAGGGCTAAGTCCTGGCAGCGAATTCCTCTACAATCTGTGATCTCCATACATGGGGATCATGTCTTGTTTAACTATAGTAAATTTCTTATAAAAACTATCATGCAGCGCTATACATAATTATAAATCTAATAGATTTAAATGCTTATCTGATCAGTTTTAAACATTGTCAAACTAGTGCTATTTACAACCCTCTCTGGCAATGCATTCCAGAAGTCTACCACCCTATGACTAAAGAAATATTTTCTTTTATCTAACCTGCAGCCTTGCTTTCTAATCTTCCTGCCATGATTTCTAGTCCTACTTCCCTCCTCTGAGGTAAAGAAAGATCTCACATCTATGTAGTTTGTATCTGAGAACATTTTAAATAACTCTATCATATCCCCTCTTATACATCTCCTCTCAAATGAAAACATGTTTAATTCCTTTAATCTATCTCTATACTCCAGGCGCTTTAATGCTGGTATCATCCTAGTTGCTCTTCTCTGAACTGCTTCTAACATGTTGATATCCCTGGGTGGCCTGTATGCAATACTCTAAATGGGGCCTAACATAGGAATTATATAAGCTATGCACCACTTCCTTACTTTTATAACTAAAATTTCTATTTATAAAACCCAGGATCTTCTAAACATTGCTTTGAAAATTTCATAGTCCTGTCTATCACTACTCCTAAATCCTTTCCCTCCTTTACTGCCTCCAGCCAACATCCCTCCATCTCATAGCTAAAGTTTGTGTTGTCTTTACCTAAATGCATAACCTGACACTTTTTAAGATTAAACTCCATCTGCTACATGTCTGCCCATGCTATCAGCCTGTCCAGGTCTCGTTGTATTCTGTAATTGTCCTTTTCACCCTGTACTGCACTTGCTATCTTAGTATCATCTGCAAACTTTGATACTTTGCTACTATTTTCTATATCTAAATCGTTAATGTACACCAAGAAAAGAAGAGGTCCTAGCACTGATCCTTGGGGTACCCACTAACCACTTCCTTCCACTCAGACATTGCCCCATTTAATACTACTCTCTGTTTCCTATCAGAAAGCCATTCACTAATCCAATCAACTAACCTACCCCTATCCCATGTAGTCTCAATTTGTACACTAGCCTCCTATGTGGTACCTTATCAAACGCCTTGCTAAAATCTAGATATATAACATCTATGCTATTTCCATCATCTAACTCCTTGGTAATATATTCTAAGATATCGAGCAAATTTGTAAGACAGGACCTCCCTGATCTAAAGCCATGTTGGGTATCTCTAATTAATCTATTCTCATTTAAATGCTCCCAAATACTACCCTTAATGATTTTCTCTAGTATCTTACATACTATACTAGTTAAACTGATCGGTCTATAATTATTCGCATCATCCTTCCTACCTTTTTTAAATATTGGTGTAACATTAGCTAACTTCCAGTCCTGAGGTATCTCAGCAAACCTAAGTGATCTTTCAAAGATTAACTTAAGTGCTTCAGAAATACTGTCTACACCCTCCCTAAGTACTCTGGCATGTAGCTCATCAGGACCACTAGCTTTCCTATCGTCTAGTTCAAGAATAAATTTCCTAATAATTCCCGGTTTTATATCAATATTTTCTAAAGCTCTTAAACTACTCGTCGCACTGTTTGTAACAGGATTTCCTATTCTTTCCCTAGTAAATACTGAAGAAAATTGTTCATTCAATAATTCTACTATGTCTTCATTTTGATCCACTACTACACCATCTTTTCTGAGTGGTCCAATCCTATCCTTATTTCTTTTATCACTGACCTTGTAATAACTATATAATTTTTGGGATCTTTACTCCCAGCTCTAGCTAGTTTTATCTCTGCCTGCCTTTTACTTTTTTTTTATAACCTTACTCAAATCATCCCTTCCTGATAAACCTTAAAAGTGTGGTTATGTTGGTTCAGTGTATATTTTCCTCGTGTAACGGAGTGGTAAGTCAACCTCCCTCCACGTACAACAGTGTCGGGAATCATTTCCCCCGTGTCACGGTGTCATGGGATATTTTCTCTTATGTTTGTTTGCTTGTGGGGTAATGATACATGTAGTGTGGCATACTGGTGAGTGAAGCTGCATCCATCGTGGATCTATTGCCCCATGATTATTACTCTTGTATGGGTTATCATTGGTGATTATGGTGCTTGTTAGTGAAGCTATCTTTGCTTAATATATGTACTATTTTTGAGTCGTGTTTAAAATTCCTTCCACTTTGATTTGTGGCACGTCCGAGTTGGGTTAGACCTTAAGTCAGATGCGAATGTGAATTTCTCTTTGAACTCGGGTGTAACTATGTATATCGTATTTAAAAGAGATAAGTGTATATATGTAGACCAAGAGAGGAAAGTAACCTCTTCAGATACAAGTCACTCATCATTCGTGCCACCCATCATGATCGTTTATGCCTTAACAACCAAATGACCAACGTGTTCACTCCATGCTGGAGTTCACCATGGAGAAACACGTAGTGAATGAAGATAACGTTCCTTATTAGGAGACGCCATCTTCTTAAGAGAGGGAGTGTAGCCTAGCGAGCATACTGGCTATGCGTCAAGGTGTCTTGCTCCCAGGCCATAATAGTAATTAGTACCAAGTAGTAATAGTATTTAAGGGTAGAAGTAGTAGTAGTAGTAGTGGTTGTCACTGACACTATTGCAAGGTGTGATGTGCATGTGGCTCTATCTGTAGTGGTCACAAAAACCTGTTCCTTCTATGTGTGTGTGTGTGTGTGTGTGTGTCTGCAAGATAGAACACAAAAGTGTCTTTTTTGTTTTCTGGGATGAAGCACAAAGGTATTGTTACGTGTTTCCAAAGATGATGTTTTGTGAGTCTTTCAATGCAATACTTGATTTAAGTTTTTGCCAATGACTTGGTAACGTGGTGCAGTTTTTGTTACTTGTATTTATTTTTCATACCTATTGATATGACGATATCTTGTGAATGATGCTCGTGTTTTTTTGTAATGGCAACACAATATAAATATCTCTTGATATAATAAAATGCATAATGTATCGACCTGTTTTCATATCAGTTGAAAGAGATACAAAACAACATCTGGTTTGCAAGTGAAGTGATATTAGTGAACAATTTGTTGCATGGCTTGTGAGGTGACACGATGCCCCAATATAGTTGCATGGAAATACTAGTAGTAATGTGTAAAGTGAATGCATGCCCCTGCCGTCTCCTCTTTCCCATGGCTGGCGGCACTTTTCTAAGAGAGAGTGAGATGATGGGAGGAGGAGAATAGAGAGTGAAGGAGAGAGAGAGAACATAGGGAGGGAAATGTGCAAGAACGAGCCAGGCCTTCCTTTGGCCAGCCGGCCATGTGCACCATTCCATTAAAACAAATGACACCATTAAGTATGTGGTGTCTATTGGTGAACCACAACAAGTGTCTTCTCTCGATGTTCATTCCTGTATATTGTATAGTATTCACCTTGCACAATGTCAACTAATATCCTCTTCTGAAAACTGCTTGGCTATGTTTTGATAAGATAGTTTGTTATATTCTTAATTTCTTCTATTCTTTCGTGTTCTTCTCTTCCTTTTCACCGACTCACTCACGCAGTTGTGTACAATCATCTGATAGATTGATTGAGATTAAGAAGTTACATTTCGAAGAAAATTAAATAGTAAGACGTATGTTAGACCATAGAAGTGGGTATACTGTAGATGTAGATTTACGTTTACATATTGTGCGGCATACTGAGAGAACCTATATCAAAAATTCGGTGTGAAATAAGGAACTGGTGCACGGGAGCTAGTGACATGTCGCATGTATCCATCCTTGTTGTGGGTGTTGTCCGATTCCATACTTCTAGTCGTGACTTCGATACAATAGTGGATTTACTTTTCTATTATTAGGTGAAAAAAAATGATGATATTCTTGCAAATCCTTATATCATAAATTAATGAATGATGGTAAAATACATTATCTGCTAAATATTGACGTAACTCAACTATATAGGCGTCGGAAAACCGCAGCCATACATCATCAATGGAACACCTTCAAAACAAGCCCGCGTAGATCAAACCACTTCCATGGACTGAAGACCTATTGTTTTCTATGAGTATTGCGCTGCTCTGCCCTCGGTATATACAAATGGTGAAACACTGGTGACCTATAATACTCCCCATCAAGAAATTAATTTCCAGACTCTTCCACCATGCTGCTGTGTTTACGTCTTGATCACAGCGCTGGCTCAGCCGACTCGTGTGTAGGTACCATAACTTCCCCCAGGGATTGAGATCACAGTGACACGGTCGTCTGGCACCACCGACGGTGTCCACCACCGTCCTATTCAGTGTGAACTCAAACATGTTTGGCCTTGCGGTGACGCTACTGAAAACGCCTGTAGATAGATAGGTAGGCAGATAGATAAGTCAATAAATTCGTGTATAATTGACAAGGTGGATGTGAATGGAAAAAGAAAACGTGTATATTCCTCTACTTATCACCACTTCACCCTTATTTATTGCCAGAAATCCTCTTACAATCAGGCGATAGAAATAGAGAATGAGAGAAATAGTGTAGTCTGCCTCTTAAGCACCGCGGGAGATGCCAAAAATCGCTGCACAACATACAATTTTAATATATCCTGCTTTGGCAAATAACCATAGTTTGACACAAGAGCGAAGGAAAGATGTCACAATAACAGCAAATCATTATGTGGTGTTTATACAAGTATAGTGTCTCATTAAAAAGAGATTTTGTAAGAGATAGTTAACATAAACATTTGTACACACCTGCTCCTTTGACAGACACCGCCTGCTACGAATGGGGCGGCAGTTGTCTACTAGTCGTGGTGACGGTAAGGGTGGTGGTGCTGGCAGTGGTTATACTGTCCCATACACACACACACACACACACACACACACACACACACACACTCACATTGCCATGAACACTAAAAAAACAATCTCACACACACGTGATGTGTTGCTATATCACCGACAGATTTCAAGCAGTGCAAATCACCTATCACCATGCGGCAAGACTAGCAGTGCAATTGCACGCCTTCACCACAACCTCCACACTGCCTTATCTTCATCAATTAAAGGTACTTATAAAGCCATTCACTTATTGTTAGGTTTTCTTTACGTATGAGAGTTTAATTAGTACGTAAATATTAATATGCGATAGGTATAACGACCATTAAAAAGAGCAAGGCGTCTATAATACCCGCGGATATTTGCTTCCTTCACTTACCGTAAGCCAAACATGTGTCACAATGCAAGCCACCAGTGTACAATTTCATATTCCCTGGTCAATAGTTCCCTGAGTGGCTTAATTTTAGCTTGGTAAGATAATAAAGGCTAAATATGGAGGTCCCGCAGCTGCTCTTCCCAGTGTTGCCTCCGGGCCGCCTCCCACCCCAGCCATCACCCTCCCCCTTGGCAGCCTGCTGGGTTGAATGCTTTTTCAAATATTTCCTGAGGGTAATATTACGCTTCCATGGTATGTTTTTATGGTTTGTTTAAATGTTTCGTTGTGTTTGAAGTGTGTTCCGCCCCGGTGTTGGGTAAATATGTGGCGTTTAGTGGTGTTTTATGGCGAATGTTAAAGGCTTTTTAACGGTCAAAATTTTCCATTTCCAGTTTTCTGTTTTTTTATTTGAAGGTATAAGTGGGCCTTTGTGGTATCAGAGGATCGCCGGTGTCCTTTTAAGCGTGAAATCAATCTATTGAGTGAAATATGCGGACTTTGAAATGGTGTTTGGTGGTGTTGAAAAAACGTCATATTTTTCTTTATTTTATTTGCTCACGTTTGTGCTTCTCGGTGTAACTCGCTGTGGAATGCCTTAAAAGATAGTTCATACTCCCTCAAATGTGGTATATTACTCGCCAAGTGAAAATGGCTTGATTTTGCATGGTGTTTTAGCAGATTTATAAGTTTAAATGTTATTTTTATATTTAGCATACTTAATTTAGGCATTTTTTTTAAACTAGTTAAGCTGGAGTTGTTTTGATATTTTTAAAACTATTTTTAGTATTTATCACGTCATAAAATAACAAGCATTCGGGCGTGGCTTCGTTTATTCGAAAAGTCATTTTCAAAATCAAATTATTTACGTAATTTAGCCGAGTCACCCCCTCTCTCCCGTTCTCTGTGACGACCACAGCCCAAGTGGTGACTCACTATAGCCCGAGGCTGGCGCCTCTTTTCCAAACCCGCAGTTCGTCAATGTTTTGCCTAATATCTGGTGATTTCTACGTATTTTCGTGTGTTGCTAGGGTCAGGTGTGTAGATATTAGTAGCAGAAGGAAGTAGAAAGGAGAAATAAGGGAGGTTAAGGAGGAAAGGAAGGAGAAAGAGAGAAGGAAGAGGAGAAGCCAAGCCACAATACTTAAGTCACCCTCCATTTCCTCAATATTTTGCCTAATATCTAATGTTTTGATGTGTTTCTAGGCTCAGACGTGAAGACGGAAGTAATAGAAGAAAGAAGAAGGAGAAATAAAGGAGGAGAAAGAAGAATAAACGAGAAATGGAGGCGGAATAGGAGAAGGAGCTAAGGTGGAATATTTAGGTAAGTGTCCCTTTTAATCCTAACGTTCTTTATAATGCATAATGTTGGGCTGGGGTATATTTGGGGTGTTTTAAGTGTGTTTTGTGGGTGATATAAGTATATTTCGTGTGCTTTTAGTGTGTTTTAAGTCTCTTACACAGGTGTATTTGACGTGCCTTGAGTGTGGTGTGGAGGTGTGTTTGAATATCTGCATGTTTTGAGTGTGTTTTGGGGGCATTTTGAGGTGTTGCATGGTGTTTATAGTGTTTCAAGTTACGTATTTTGGTGCGTACCTATTGGGTGTTTCTAGTGAGTCTTGGGTGTATATTCCAGCATTGTGAGGTGTTGCATGGTGTTTTGAGTGTGTTTTGGGTTAGATTAGAGTGTTTTAATAGGTTTTGATGTATATTAGGGGTCTCTTGGATGTGTGTGGGGATGATTTCATTATAAATTGAGTGTCTATAGTGGTGTCTATGCTGTGGATGTGTTGTGGCTGTGCTGTGGCAAAGATGGCGTTATTAAGTAGTGGGTGAGATTGTACCATACTTTAATCACTTCCTAAATTGTTCTTGACACACTGAGAATATTGCAATACTGTATAGTTAGCCAACTCACATTTCATACCTTACCTTTCATCTCACCTGCAACATGTTTCACTGTACAGATGTTTATCGGGTTCCTGAAGATGCGTCGAGGTGTTATCATCCACGCAAGCTTCCCCAACCCAGCCAGTGTACCACAGGACGGGAGGATGAAGCCAGCGGCTGCATGCACCATTGAACAGGACGGCATTGTATTCCTCCCACAGGAGTGACTACAGCGAAGCAAGCCCAGAATAAAGTGTTGAGTGACCGTGATGTGAGTATTGTGGTTTGCACATCACACTTTTATCTCCACGTGTCTCATTTTAAAAGGTTTTAAACTCTTTGTTGTTATTTTTTTCAGGACTTATTACTGTTGACGCCATTTCAATATTGTTCCACCTCTTGTTCCAGGATTCAATACTGCTAACACCAAAGAAGTGAGGGAAGTGTTTGGAGTGAACGTGCAAGACATACAACAGACACCAGACTGCTGCTGCTGCTGCTGCTGCTGCTGCCGGTGTAGCCAAAGGAACAAAAGGTCCGGAGCAGGAGGAAAAGAGGGTGATTCTTGGAAACGTAGCAATGAAGTTGTGAAGGTTGGCCACAAATCTTCATCACTGGTGTAGTGCATTTCATTGACCATTTCTAGATTGGGTGGATAAATTTGTAGATTTTGTAGACAGTTGTAGATGTGAAGCTAGTGGGTAAGGTTTTTTTGCAATGCCTTATCTACACCAGCAGAAAACAGTGATATGGACAACTTGTGCATAGCATAGCGATAGGAGTGTACAGTGTACATGTATACCTCTTTTTCTTTTCAATGGTAAATATTTCTATTTAATATGTTCTATTTGATATGTTAAAATGTTTTCATGTGTTATTTTATATACCTTGCATTGTGTTATTCCCTGTGTAAATCCTCTGCTTCCACGTGTGAAATGTATACCAGTATCCAATTTTCATCCTTAATTAATACGTCCTGTTATAGGCTTATTAGTTTTTCATATTTCCTACCACAGATGTCTCGGGTGTGTTGCCTAGTGCGTTCCCTTGTCCCGCTCGAGAGAGAGAGAGAGAGAGACTCGGATCACCACCGCGTCGAGCTGCCTGCCCACCTCCCTCCATTGTCCTTCGCCCCTCACTTGAGTATTGTGAACGTTGTATTTATTTTCATCACGCCTCTGTGTTTGTAAAGGGAGAGTGTTCCAATAAGTGAGCTCTGTTTGCAGTCACATGTGTATTTCAAAGGTGTTTTGCCAAGTGCTGTGCTGAGGTGTTGTGGTGTATCTGTCTGTACGGTGTTCGAGCTAGCTTTCGCCCACGTTTGTGACGCTACCTTCTGTACTGCATTTAATGTCTGTGGATTTCCCTGATAAACCTTAAAAGTGTGGTTATGTTGGTTCAGTGTACATTTCCCTCGTGTAACGGAGTGGTAAGTCAACCTCCCTCCACGTACAACAGTGTCGGGAATCATTTCCCCCGTGTCACGGTGTCATGGGATATTTTCTCATGTTTGTTTGCTTGTGGGGTAATGGTACGTGTAGTGTGGCATACTGGTGAGTGAAGCTGCATAACTCTCTACTCTCCATCGTGGATCTATTTCCCCATGATTATTACTCTTGTATGGGTTATCATTGGTGATTATGGTGCTTGTTAGTGAAGCTATCTTTGCTTAATATATGTACTATTTTTGAGTCGTGTTTAAAATTCCTTGCCCTTTGATTTCTGGCACGTCCGAGTTGGGTTAGACCTTAAGTCAGATGCGAATGTGAATTTCTCTTTGAACTCGGACGTAACTATGTATATGGTATTTAAAAAGAGATAAGTGTATATATGTAGACCAAGAGAGGAAAGTAACCTCTTGGGATACGAGTCACTCATCATTCGTGTCACCCATCATGATCGTTTATGCCTTAACAACCAAATGACCAACGTGTTCACTCCATGCTGGAGTTCACCATGGAGAAACACGTAGTGAATGAAGATAACGTTCCTTGTTAGGAGACGCCATCTTCTTAAGAGAGGGAGTGTAGCCTTGCGAGCATACTGGCTATGCGTCACGGTGTCTTGCTGCCAGGCCATGACAGTAATTAGTACCAAGTAGTAGTAGTATTTAAGGATAGTAGTAGTAGTAGTGGTTGTCACTGACACTATTGTAAGGTGTGATGTACACGTGGCTCTGTCTGTAGTGGTCACAAAGACCTGTTCCTTCTGTGTGTGTGTGTGTGTGTGTGTGTGTGTCTGCAAGATAGAACACAAAAGTCTCTTTTGTTTTCTGGGATGAAGCACAAAGGTATTGTTACGTGTTTCCAAAGATGATGTTTTGTGAGTCTTTCAATGCAATACTTGATTTAAGTTTTTGCCAATGACTTGGTAACGTGGTGCAGTTTTTGTTACTTGTATTTATTTTTCATACCTATTGATATGACGATATCTTGTGAATGATGCTCGTGTTTTTTTGTAATGGCAACACAATATAAATATCTCTTGATATAATAAAATGCATAATGTATCGACCTGTTTTCATATTAGTTGAAAGAGATGCAAAACAACATCTGGTTTGCAAGTGAAGTGATATTAGTGAACAATTTGTTGCATGGCTTGTGAGGTGATACGATGCCCCAATATAGTTGCATGGAAATACTAGTAGTAATGTGTAAAGTGAATGCATGCCCCTGCCGTCTCCTCTTTCCCATGGCTGGCGGCACTTTTCTAAGAGAGAGTGAGATGATGGGAGGAGGGAGAATAGAGAGTGAAGGAGAGAGGAGAGAACATAGGGAGGGAAATGTGCAAGAACGAGCCAAGCCTTCCTTTGGCCAGCCGGCCATGTGCACCATTCCATTAAAACAAATGACACCATTAAATATGTGGTGTCTATTGGTGAACCACAACAAGTGTCTTCTCTCGATGTTCATTCCTGTATATTGTATAGTATTCACCTTGCACAATGTCAACTAATATCCTCTTCTGAAAACTGCTTGGCTATGTTTTGATAAGATAGTTTGTTATATTCTTAATTTCTTCTATTCTTTCGTGTTCTTCTCTTCCTTTTCACCGACTCACTCACGCAGTTGTGTACAATCATCTGATAGATTGATTGAGATTAAGAAGTTACATTTCGAAGAAAATTAAATAGTAAGACGTATGTTAGACCATAGAAGTGGGTATACTGTAGATGTAGATTTACGTTTACATATTGTGCGGCATACTGGAGAGAACCTATATCAAAAATTCGGTGTGAAATAAGGAACTGGTGCACGGGAGCTAGTGACATGTCGCATGTATCCATCCTTGTTGTGGGTGTTGTCCGATTCCATACTTCTAGTCGTGACTTCGATACAATAGTGGATTTACTTTTCTATTATTAGGTGAAAAAAAATGATGATATTCTTGCAAATCCTTATATCATAAATTAATGAATGATGGTAAAATACATTATCTGCTAAATATTGACGTAACTCAACTATATAGGCGTCGGAAAACCGCAGCCATACATCATCAATGGAACACCTTCAAAACAAGCCCGCGTAGATCAAACCACTTCCATGGACTGAAGACCTATTGTTTTCTATGAGTATTGCGCTGCTCTGCCCTCGGTATATACAAATGGTGAAACACTGGTGACCTATAATACTCCCCATCAAGAAATTAATTTCCAGACTCTTCCACCATGCTGCTGTGTTTACGTCTTGATCACAGCGCTGGCTCAGCCGACTCGTGTGTAGGTACCATAACTTCCCCCAGGGATTGAGATCACAGTGACACGGTCGTCTGGCACCACCGACGGTGTCCACCACCGTCCTATTCAGTGTGAACTCAAACATGTTTGGCCTTGCGGTGACGCTACTGAAAACGCCTGTAGATAGATAGGTAGGCAGATAGATAAGTCAATAAATTCGTGTATAATTGACAAGGTGGATGTGAATGGAAAAAGAAAACGTGTATATTCCTCTACTTATCACCACTTCACCCTTATTTATTGCCAGAAATCCTCTTACAATCAGGCGATAGAAATAGAGAATGAGAGAAATAGTGTAGTCTGCCTCTTAAGCACCGCGGGAGATGCCAAAAATCGCTGCACAACATACAATTTTAATATATCCTGCTTTGGCAAATAACCATAGTTTGACACAAGAGCGAAGGGAAAGATGTCACAATAACAGCAAATCATTATGTGGTGTTTATACAAGTATAGTGTCTCATTAAAAAGAGATTTTGTAAGAGATAGTTAACATAAACATTTGTACACACCTGCTCCTTTGACAGACACCGCCTGCTACGAATGGGGCGGCAGTTGTCTACTAGTCGTGGTGACGGTAAGGGTGGTGGTGCTGGCAGTGGTTATACTGTCCCATACACACACACACACACACACACACACACACACACACACACACACACTCACATTGCCATGAACACTAAAAAAACAATCTCACACACACGTGATGTGTTGCTATATCACCGACAGATTTCAAGCAGTGCAAATCACCTATCACCATGCGGCAAGACTAGCAGTGCAATTGCACGCCTTCACCACAACCTCCACACTGCCTTATCTTCATCAATTAAAGGTACTTATAAAGCCATTCACTTATTGTTAGGTTTTCTTTACGTATGAGAGTTTAATTAGTACGTAAATATTAATATGCGATAGGTATAACGACCATTAAAAAGAGCAAGGCGTCTATAATACCCGCGGATATTTGCTTCCTTCACTTACCGTAAGCCAAACATGTGTCACAATGCAAGCCACCAGTGTACAATTTCATATTCCCTGGTCAATAGTTCCCTGAGTGGCTTAATTTTAGCTTGGTAAGATAATAAAGGCTAAATATGGAGGTCCCGCAGCTGCTCTTCCCAGTGTTGCCTCCGGGCCGCCTCCCACCCCGCCATCACCCTCCCCCTTGGCAGCCTGCTGGGTTGAATGCTTTTTCAAATATTTCCTGAGGGTAATATTACGCTTCCATGGTATGTTTTTATGGTTTGTTTAAATGTTTCGTTGTGTTTGAAGTGTGTTCCGCCCCGGTGTTGGGTAAATATGTGGCGTTTAGTGGTGTTTTATGGCGAATGTTAAAGGCTTTTTAACGGTCAAAATTTTCCATTTCCAGTTTTCTGTTTTTTTATTTGAAGGTATAAGTGGGCCTTTGTGGTATCAGAGGATCGCCGGTGTCCTTTTAAGCGTGAAATCAATCTATTGAGTGAAATATGCGGACTTTGAAATGGTGTTTGGTGGTGTTGAAAAAACGTCATATTTTTCTTTATTTTATTTGCTCACGTTTGTGCTTCTCGGTGTAACTCGCTGTGGAATGCCTTAAAAGATAGTTCATACTCCCTCAAATGTGGTATATTACTCGCCAAGTGAAAATGGCTTGACTTTGCATGGTGTTTTAGCAGATTTATAAGTTTAAATGTTATTTTATATTTAGCATACTTAATTTAGGCATTTTTAAAAAACTAGTTAAGCTGGAGTTGTTTTGATTTTTTTAAAACTATTTTTAGTATTTATCACGTCATAAAATAACAAGCATTCGGGCGTGGCTTCGTTTATTCGAAAAGTCATTTTCAAAATCAAATTATTTACGTAATTTAGCCGAGTCACCCCCTCTCTCCCGTTCTCTGTGACGACCACAGCCCAAGTGGTGACTCACTATAGCCCGAGGCTGGCGCCTCTTTTCCAAACCCGCAGTTCGTCAATGTTTTGCCTAATATCTGGTGATTTCTACGTATTTTCGTGTGTTGCTAGGGTCAGGTGTGTAGATATTAGTAGCAGAAGGAAGTAGAAAGGAGAAATAAGGGAGGTTAAGGAGGAAAGGAAGGAGAAAGAGAGAAGGAAGAGGAGAAGCCAAGCCACAATACTTAAGTCACCCTCCATTTCCTCAATATTTTGCCTAATATCTAATGTTTTGATGTGTTTCTAGGCTCAGACGTGAAGACGGAAGTAATAGAAGAAAGAAGAAGGAGAAATAAAGGAGGAGAAAGAAGAATAAACGAGAAATGGAGGCGGAATAGGAGAAGGAGCTAAGGTGGAATATTTAGGTAAGTGTCCTTTTAATCCTAACGTTCTTTATAATGCATAATGTTGGGCTGGGGTATATTTGGGGTGTTTTAAGTGTGTTTTGTGGGTGATATAAGTATATTTCGTGTGCTTTTAGTGTGTTTTAAGTCTCTTACACAGGTGTATTTGACGTGCCTTGAGTGTGGTGTGGAGGTGTGTTTGAATATCTGCATGTTTTGAGTGTGTTTTGGGGGCATTTTGAGCTGTTGCATGGTGTTTATAGTGTTTCAAGTTACGTATTTTGGTGTGTACCTATTGGGTGTTTCTAGTGAGTCTTGGGTGTATATTCCAGCATTGTAAGGTGTTGCATGGTGTTTTGAGTATGTTTTGGGTTAGATTAGAGTGTTTTAATAGGTTTTGATGTGTATTAAGAGTCTCTTGGATGTGTGTGGGGATGATTTCATTATAAATTGAGTATCTATAGTGGCGTCTATGCTGTGGATGTGTTGTGGCTGTGCTGTGGCAAAGATGGCGTTATTAAGTAGTGGGTGAGATTGTACCATACTTTAATCACTTCCTAAATTGTTCTTGACACACTGAGAATATTGCAATACTGTATAGTTAGCCGACTCACACTTCATACCTTTCCTTTCATCTCACCTGCAACATGTTTCACTGTACAGATGTTTGTCGGGTTCCTGAAGATGCGTCGGCGTGTTATCATCCACGCAAGCTTCCCCAACCCAGTCAGTGTACCACTGGACGGGAGGAGGAAGCCAGCGGCTGCATGCACCATTGAACAGGACGGCATTGTATTCCTCCCACAGGAGTGACTACAGCGAAGCAAGCCCAGAATTAAGTGTTGAGTGACCGAGATGTGAGTATTGTGGTTTGCACATCACACTTTTGTCTCCACGTGTCTCATTTTAAAAGGTTTTGAACTCTTTGTTGTTATTTTTTTCAGGACTTATTACTGTTGACGCCATTTCAATATTGTTCCACCTCTTGTTCCAGGATTCAGTACTACTAACACCAAAGAAGTGAGGGAAGTGTTTGGAGTGAACGTGCAAGACATACAACAGACACCAGACTGCTGCTGCTGCTGCTACTGGCGGTGTAGCTAAAGGAACAAAAGGTCCGGAGCAGGAGGAAGAGGAGGAAGAAGAGGGTGATTCCTTGGAAACGTAGCAATGAAGTTGTGAAGGTTGGCCACAAATCTTCATCACTGGTGTAGTGTATTTCATTGACCATTTGTAGATTGGGTGGATAAATTTGTAGATTTTGTAGACAGTTGTAGATGTGTAGCTAGTGGGTAAGGTTTTTTTGCAATGCCTTATCTACACCAGCAGAAAACAGTGATATGGACAATTTGTGCATAGCATAGCAATAGGAGTGTACTGTGTACATGTATACCTCTTTTTCTTTTCAATGGTAAATATTTCTATTTAATATGTTCTATTTGATATGTTAAAATGTTTTCATGTGTTATTTTATATACCTTGCATTGTGTTATTCCCTGTGTAAATCCTCTGCTTCCACGTGTGAAATGTATACCAGTATCCAATTTTCACCCTTAATTAATACGTCCTGTTATAGGCTTATTAGTTTTTCATATTTCCTACCACAGATGTCTCGGGTGTGTTGCCTAGTGCGTTCCCTTGTCCCGCTCGAGAGAGAGAGAGAGAGAGAGAGAGACTCGGATCACCACCGCGTCGAGCTGCCTGCCCACCTCCCTCCATTGTCCTTCGCCCTCACTTGAGTATTGTGAACGTTGTATTTATTTTCATCACGCCTCTGTGTTTGTAAAGGGAGAGTGTTCCAATAAGTGAGCTCTGTTTGCAGTCACATGTGTATTTCAAAGGTGTTTTGCCAAGTGCTGTGCTGAGGTGTTGTGGTGTATCTGTCTGTACGGTGTTCGAGCTAGCTTTCGCCCACGTTTGTGACGCTACCTTCTAAATATTTGGCCCATTAACAGGGCTAAGTCCTGCAGCGAATTCCTTTACAATCTGTGATCCCCATACATGGGGATCATGTCTTGTTTAACTATAGTAAATTTCTTATAAAAACTATCATGCAGCACTATACATAATTATAAATCTAATAAATTTAAGTGCTTATCTAATCTGTTTTTAAACATTGTCAAAGTACTAGTGCTATTTACAATCCTCTCCGGCAATGCATTGCAGAAGTCTACCACCTTATGACTAAAGAAATATTTTCTTGTATTTAACCTTCAGCCTTGCTTTCTAATTTTCCTGCCATGATTTCTAGTTCTACTTCCCTCCTCTAAGGTAACGAAAGATCTCACATCTATGTAGTTTGTATCTGAGAACATTTTAAATAACTCTATCATATCCCCTCTTATACATCTCTTCTCAAATTAAAACATGTTTAATATCTTAAATCTATCTCTATACTCCAAGTGCTTTAATGCTGGTATCATCCTAGTTGCTCTTCTCTGAATTGCTTTTAACATGTTGATATCCTGCCTATAAAGGGGTGACCAGGCCTGTATGCAATACTCTAAATGGGGCCTAACATAGGAATTATATAAGTTATGCACCACTTCATTACTTGTATAACTAACATTTCTATTTATAAAACCCAGGATCTTCTAAACATTGCTTTGAAAATTTCATAGTCCTGTCTATCACTACTCCTAAATCCTTTCCCTCCTCTATTGCTTCTAGCCAACATCCCTCCATCTCATAGCTAAAGTTTGTGTTGTCTTTACCTAAATGCATAACCTGACACTTTTTAGAATTAAACTCCATCTGCCACTTGTCTGCCCATGCTATCAGCCTGTCCAGGTCTCGTTGTATTCTGTAATTGTCCTTTTCACCCTGTACTGCACCTGCTATCTTAGTATCATCTGCAAACTTTGATACTTTGCTACTAATTCCTATATCTAAATCGTTAATGTACACCAAGAAAAGAAGAGGTCCTAGCACTGATCCTTGGGGTACCCCACTAACCACTTCCTTCCACTCAGACATTGCCCCATTTAATACTACTCTCTGTTTCCTATCAGAAAGCCATTCACTAATCCAATCAACTAACCTACCCCCTATCCCATGTAGTCTCAATTTGTACACTAGCCTCCTATGCAGTACCTTATCAAACGCCTTGCTAAAATCTAGATATATAACATCTATGCTATTTCCATCATCTAACTCCTTGGTAATATATTCTAAGATATCGAGCAAATTTGTAAGACAGGACCTCCCTGATCTAAAGCCATGTTGGGTATCTCTAATTAATCTATTCTCATTTAAATGCTCCCAAATACTACCCTTAATGATTTTCTCTAGTATCTTACATACTATACTAGTTAAACTGATCGGTCTATAATTATTTGCATCATCCTTCCTACTTTTTTTTAAATATTGGTGTAACATTAGCTAACTTCCAGTCCTGAGGTATCTCAGCAAACCTAAGTGATCTTTCAAAGATTAACTTAAGTGCTTCAGAAATACTGTCTACACCCTCCCTAAGTACTCTGGCATGTAGCTCATCAGGACCACTAACTTTCCTATCATCTAGTTCAAGAATAAATTTCCTAATAATTCCCAGTTTTATATCAATATTTTCTAAAGCTCTTAAACTACTTGTCGCACTGTTTGTAACAGGATATCCTATTCTTTCTTTAGTAAACACTGAAGAAAATTGTTCATTCAATAATTCTACTATGTCTTCATTTTGATCCACTACTACACCATTTTTTTGAAGTGGTCCAGTCCTATCCTTATTTCTTTTATCTTTGACCTTGTAATAACTATATAATTTTTGGGGATCTTTACTCCCAGCTCTAGCTAGTTTTATCTCTGCCTGCCTTTTACATTTTTTGATAACCTTACTCAAATCATCCCTGACCTGTCTGTACCTAATCAAATCTACATCTTCCCCACTTTTCTACAACTCTCTATATGCCCTCTTCTTCTCTCTGATCTGTCTACCTATCTCGTGAGTCCACCATAATGGCTTCCTGTTTCTCTGCCTTATATCTTTGTAAGGGATACACTGCATCCCTATACCTCTTACTACAACCTTAAAAATATCCCACATCTCCTGTGCAGTTTTATATCCAAAACTATCTTCCCAGTTTACCTCTCCTAATAACTGATGTAACCTACCATAATTGCCTTTCTGATAGTTTAGGACTCTAGTCTTATTCACTATATTATCCCTACTGGAATTAATGATAAATCTAATTATATGATGGTCACTGTTTGCTAAAGTCTCTCCTACCTCAACTTCCTTTAAACAATGCTCAATATTTGTTAGTACTATGTCTAAAACCTTCCTCCCCCTAGTAGGTTTATCTACCATCTGCACTAAATAGTTATCCTGAAAACTTTCCATAAACTTATTTTCACTAGCATCTCCTACCATCCTCTCCCAGTTTACTGACTTAAGATTAAAATCCCCTAAGATAATTGTCTGACTAGTACAATCCCTATTTATCTTATCTACCATAAGGTTGTGTACATCTACTGACTGGTTAGGTGGTCTATAAAAAGCTCCTACTCTAATAACCTTACTTTTGTTTACTCTAACATCCAACCATAAGGACTCTACTGTTATCTACCTTAATACCATTAACCTGACTGGAAATGAAGGATTTTTTTACATAAATAACTACTCCTCCACCTATCCTACCAATTCTCTGGTGTAAATACATAATGTATCCATCTACTTCATATTCTTTCCTATTTTCCCTAAACTTTTCCTCATTTACCCATGCCTCTGTGACACATACAACATCTAAGTCCTCCTCAACTATATAACTAGATAACTCGTCCTTCTTGTTCCTAAGACTCCTGGCATTTACATATAAACATTTAAGTCCTGCTACCTTCCTAGATGTTGTCTCCTTATTTGGAATCCTAATCTTATTGTCTCCTATTTGCACCTGGGAATCTTTCCTAATCTTTTCACTATCTCTGTTTATCCTATCTAATTTATGTCTAACATCTTTCTTCTGGAATTGATCATTCATGTATTTTAAATAAGTCTTGATTTAGTGCTCAACAGACCTGAGTTTTGCATCATCAGCAAAGAGACTCATGTAGCTAGTTACTCCTTCCATCATGTCATTAACATAGATAGCAAACAGGATTGGTGCTAAAATTGAACCTTGCAGGACTCCACTTACGAGTACTATCCAATTTGACTTTTTACCTCTGATGACTCTCCTCATTTCTCTGCCCATCAAAAATGTTAGTCACCCATTTTAATATTGGTCCTCCCAATCCTCCAATACTTTCCAATGTCCATGTTAACCTTTTGTATGGCACAGTGGAACCACGTGCACTTTGGGGGCAGATGGGTCTCCAAGCACATGGGTTTGAATCCTGGCCATGGTCTGAGTGAAGGTAGGGCTTCCTTACTCTGGGTAACAGTTCTCCAACAGGTGGGCTTTTAGATAGGATGTCTCTTTTAGCCTGGAAATCCCATGAAAAGCTCATATGGAATAAAAAAAATAAATAAAATGATCCAAGTATATGCAGTCAGCCCATCCATCTCTCTCATTCACTATATCCAATACTCTTGAGTAAAAGCTTATTAACTATATTAGTTGTGTAAGATCTCCCTTCCCTGACTGTGGGCCATAACCAAAGGCCCGTGTCACCCCTCTCGGGTGGCAACCAACAACAACAACATCCCTTCCCTGAACCCAAATTGTTTCTCCATTATCACTCTTGTCTTCTAGAAATTTCACCACCTGTTGTTGATCATCCTTTTGCAAATTTTTACTGCTACACTTTAGTGATACAGGTTGATGATTTAATGGTCCTCCTTATTCCCAGCCTTGAAGATTGAGATAATATCTGTCTGTTTCCAGTCATTGAGTAATGTTGCGTACAACAAGTTGGTGCTGACAATATTGTGGATCACCTTAGCTAGCTGTGAGCTACATTCTTTTAGTATCCAGTTTGACACTCCATCAGCTCTTATTGTCTTCCTCACTTTCAGTTTATCCTAACTATTCTGGATTTCCTCTACTTTTGTTTTGACATCTTCCAGACCTATCATATTTTCCATTTTTATTCTTTATTTGAAATTATTTTCTTTTGTGAACACAGAGTGGAAGAATATATTGAACACTTCAGTCATCTCTTGTGGGTCTTCAGTTGTTTCTCATTCAACTTTTACTCTGCCGATGTCTTCTTTGTGCTTCATCTTCCCGTTGATATTTCTGAAGAACGATTTTGGTTGATCTTTACATTTCTTCACTATGTTTTTTTTCATAAGTTTTACTCAACTATGAATTTTAAGTTAATCAATCCTTTTAGTTATATATGTGGCCAAGAGGTCAGCTCTCCTATTTTCCTCTGCTTACTCCATGCTTTCTCCCTCTCCAGTCTGGCTGTAGGACATCTCTTATACCACTCTTTGATGAATGTATTCTGTGTAACTTCTAGGGTACCCACTTTGCTACTCCTTTGCTGTATATGTCTAGGAAGGTAGCCCACTTAAATTCAGTGTCACCCACATCAATAACTCCCTTCCAATACACTCCCTCCATAAAAGCTCCTGAGCTGTTCAAAGTTGGCCTTGCTAAAATTTAGTCATTTATTCCTATGGTCTTCATTCCTCTCGTTTTTACTTGTATCAGTTAATGAGAATTGCATCTGTACATGATCACTTTTTCCTATTGAGCTTTTATAATTTTAATCCTTGATAATTGCATGTTCTTTTGTAAAGATTAGATCAAATCTTGATGACCATTTACTCTGAATTTTGTGTTTTAACTTACTGTGTAAATATATTCTCAATGGCCAGTAATTGGTTTCCCCATGATGACTCACTACCTTCAGTGATCCAATTTTTTCAAGAAACCTCTTTACAGTTAAAGTCTTCCATTACTAATACATTCTTATTTCCTCCATTTAACTTAGACTTTCCTTTATGCTTTCCAGTTTCCTTCCATATTCTTCCTTCACCCAAGAGTTGTTTTTTGGAGAAACATTGGTCACTATGATACTTGGCCATCTTCCCACATTCCTTTTTAACTCCAAGCACTTCAGCATCCCCCTCCCTCCGTGTGTGTGTGTGTGTGTGTGTGTGTGTGTGTGTGTAATTCATGGTTTGATCTGCTGCAGTCTCTGACAAGACAGCCAGACGTTACCCTACAGAACGAGCTCAGAGCTCATTATTTCCGATCTTGGGATAGGTCTGAGACCAGGCACACACCACACACCGGGACAACAAGGTCACAACTCCTCGATTTACATCCCGTACCTACTCACTGCTAGGTGAACAGGGGCTACACGTGAAAAGAGACACACCCAAATATCTCCACCCGGCAGGGGAATCGAACCCCGGCCATCTGGCTTGTGAAGCCAGCGCTCTAACCACTGAGCTACCGGGCCATGTGTGTGTGTGTGTGTATTTACCTAGTTGTAGTTTTACAGGGCCTGGGCTTTATGCTCGTGTGGCCCCATCTCCATATCTACACTTATCCAATTTTTCTTTAAAACTACTCACGCTCGTTGCTGACACCACTTCTTCACTCAAACTGTTCCACGTCTCAACACATCTTTGTGAGAAACTATATTTTTTAACATCTCAGACATCTTCCCTTTCTCAGCTTTTTACTATGCGATCTTGTGGTTCAAATGTCATATTCTTCTCTCAGGATCAGTTTCTCCTTATCCACTTGGTCCATTCCGTTGTTCAATTTAAAAACTTGTATCAGATCCCCTCTCTCCCTTCTCTGTTCCAGGGTTTGTAGATCTATAGACTTTAGTCTCTCCTCATATGTCATCCCTTGTTGTGTGTGTGTGTGTTTACCTATTTGTATTTACTTATTTGTGTATTACAGGGCCCGAGCTAAGCTCTCTGTGTCCTGTCCATTCCTGTCATATCTCTCTTTCATCTAATTGACACACACCACGTCAACAACATCACTGCTCAGTTTATTCCACTTATCAATGCTACGATGTGGGAAACTGTATTTTCTCACATCATTTAGGCAGATGTCTTTTATTAGCTTTTTTCCATGTCCTCGGAGATGATTACTTGTGGTCACCTTTATCAACTCTCTGTCCAGTATGTCAATCTTGTTCACCAATTTATACATAGTTATCATGTCTCCTCTTGTTCTTCTCTCTTCTAATGTGGTCAGCCCCAGCTTCCTCACTCTTTCCTCATAGTCTAACTCCCTGAGTCCTGGTACCATCCTTGTTGCCAGCCTCTGTACCCTTTCCACCTTCTTCACATTTTTCTTCATATGCAGTGACCAGACACATGCTGCATATTCTAACTGGGGTCTTATTAATATCTTCTTCATCATTCCTTCATCTAGGTAGTGGAATGCAAGGCCAATATTTTGAAGCATGTTGTATGTTTTCCAAAAAATCTTGTTAATGTGTTTCTCCGGTGACAAGGTGTTTTGCACGCTTACTCCTAAGTCTTTCTCCTCATTGGTCTCTTTAATTTTCTCATCACCCAGCCTGTAATCCCTGTTTGGTCTGTATCTACTTCTTCCCATTTTCATAACATGGGTCTTGTCTATATTAAATTCCATCTGCTACTCCTTACTCCACTCATATATTTTATCAAGATCTTCCTGTAACTTGTTACAATCTTCCACATTCTTTACTCTCCTCATAATTTTGGTATCGTCTGCAAACATGTTCATGTAACTGTCAATTCCTACTGGCATATCATTAACATAAATCAAAAACATGATGGGACCCAGCACTGACCCTTGTGGAACTCCACCGGTTATCTTCTTCCACTCGGACTTCCTTCCTCTCACCACTGTTCTCATTTCTCTTCCCACTAAGTAATTTTCCATCCATTTTGCTAGTTTATCATTTACTCCTTCAATCTTCTTTAGTTTCCACATCAGTCTATTGTGTGGTACTTTATCAAAGGCCTTTCTCAAGTCCAGGTAGATAGCATCCACCCATCCCTCTCTATGTTGTAGTATGTCAGTCACTCTTGAATAAAAACATAATAAATTGGATACGCACGATCTTCCTTTTCTGAAACCAAACTGTCTTTCACTCAGAATGTTTTCACTTTGTAGATACTCACTCCACTTAGCTTTAATTACTTCTTCACATACCTTGCACAATATACTAGTCAACGATACTGGTCTATAATTTAGCGGTTCCATTCTACTACCATTCTTATATATAGGCACAATGTCAGCTCTTTTCCACTCTTTCGGGACTAATCCTGTTTGTATGGAGGTTTCCACAATATCAAATACGGGGTTCAACAATTGATCCTTACATTCATTTAGCAACCTCCCAGATATGCTATCAGTCCCAACTGATTTATTAATATCCAGATTGCTTATAATTTTCCTTACATCTTCCTTAGTAACCATCATGTCCTGCATTTGCTTTATTTCCGTAGGCCTTCCTCCCATAAAATGCTCCTCCTTTGTAAACACTTTGCAAAAGTTGTTGTTCAAAATTTCAGCTATATCTCCAGTATCCTCATATACTTCTTCCCCATTTTTTACCTTTTCTATTGCCTCCCTTATATTTAGTTTTCCATTTATGAATTTGTAAAACATTTTTGGGTCACTATCACAGTTTTCCACCACCCTCTGTTCATATTCCTTCTGTGCTGTTCTCCTTACTTCAACATATCTATTCCTTGCTGTTTTGTAAACTTCTCTTGATAATATATCACTGTTTTTCTTAAGTTTCTTCCATGCCTTTTCTTTGTTCGTTTTTGCTTCTTCACAATTTCTATTAAACCACTATTTATTATTTAAAGTCCTCTTTCTGTGATATGGCACACACTTTTTCACAGAAGAGTTATACAAATCCATAAATTTATCGCATTTCAATTGCATTAAAGAACTCCCTTATATGGTTATAATTTGCCCTAATATAATTTATTTTTTCCTCCCTGCGTTCCACAATCTTATTCGTGCTTAATTCCGTATCCAGCTCAAAGCTTAGGACATCATGATCGCTTTTCCCCAAGGGACATTCATGTTCAATTTCCTCTTTTAGAGAGATGCCCCTGGTAAACATCAAATCCAACCTTGCTGCAACATCTTGTCCCCTGCACCTTGTTGGTGATCTCACCCACTGTGTCATCAAGTTATTTGTTGCTACCTTTAACTATTCCTCTCCCCACTCTCTTCGTAGTTTTCCCACACTATTTCTTTGCAATTAAAGCCTCCAACTATCATCACTCTATCCTTTCTGATGAGTTCTTGCTTCATTCTGTCTAGAGTATTTCTCATCACCATTTGGTACTGTTCATATTCCCAAGCACTGGTTCTGGGTGGTATGTATACTGTTATAATATTAATGTCCCTCTCGCCATCTGTTATAAGCATACTTATCACTTCCTCATTTCTCTTACTATAGTTCACCTCCTTCACTATCAGATCTTCCTTAGTAAGAACCATTATACCACCACCTTTATTTTTTCTATCATTTCTCCATACTTTGTAGTGTTTTACAACAAACCAGTTTAGCTTTATTTTGGGCCTTAGCTGTGTTTCCACTACACACATTATGTCCGGTTTGTTATTTCTTAGGTAAACCATACATTCTAGCCTCTTAGACAGAAATCCATCTATATTCACTTGTATTCCATTCCTAGTCTCTTTTTTCCATGTAATGTCTATTCTGTCTGTTTTATCCACCACTTCTTTAGCCTCCCATTTCTCATCCTCCAAAAAAACTTGGTCTTTTCCTCCTCTGTTCTTTCGTCATTCCTCTCTTTTACTTCAGTTACAAGCTCTTTCATTTTCATTAGCTCATCCTGTGACATATTTCTTCTTATGTAAGTTGTTTTGGTTTCCTCAGAGTCCTTAAGTTTCCAAGCCCTCCTCAGCAAGGCCTCAGCAGCCACCTGAGACTTTAATTTCAATTTTAATGGTCTATTCTTGCCTTCCTCAAAAGCTCCTAATCTCACACTTTCTTCTACCTCAGCAAATAGGTCTTCCTCCACAGAGATCTTATTCAGTAAAGACTTAATCCTGTCATTTTCCTTATCCCTCCTATCCTGCCAGTTCCTGTTAGTTTCCTCCCTCAAACCTGTTATGATCACACATTTTTCTTTTCAGCAATATCTCTCACCACATACTCATTTTCTTTTAGTGCCTTTACCATTTCTCTCTGCGTAATCACTTTATTTTCCTCATCCTGCTTTTTCACTATCTCCCTAAAGGACCTTTGTACCTCCTGATGTTCATGGTTCACTTCTTTCATCCTGGCATCAATTAGATTAAGGCATTCCTCCTTCCTCAAGTCCCCTTCAGATATTTTCATCTCCATTTCTAGGAGTTTAGCCTTCATCTCTTCACATTGTTTCCTTAGTTGTTGATTTTCTTTCTCCATCTCTACTTTTTCCTTCAATAGCTTTTTGTTCTCTATCGTTAACAAATAGATCTCTTTTTTGAACGAATCATTCTCGGCTAGAACTCTATCCAGTTTTTCTTCTATGGACAAAATGTTTAGGAACTTACTTTCTAGTGCCTGAATTCTTTCATCCATATCTAATTTCTCCAGTCCTCTTGGAGTAGTTACAAAACTTTCAAAGTCTTTGGCTTGTCTAGGCGTAAACGCCATGTTTGATATCGTCAGCTGATTACGGCCAAAACAATCACCGCCCACACTCTCCTCTCAGGGACCACTCTCCATATCCCTCACTTTCTACACTATGCGACAGTAGGACATCAACAGGACATTAACTTAGAGGTACCCGGGCCCTGTAACACCATAGGTATTTTCACTTCTTCCAGTCCGCAGCCGGAGACGAGCCGTCCTCTCTCAGCGACGGCGAGTGTGTGTGTGTGTGTTTGTGTGTATTTACCTAGTTGTATTGTACAGGTTTCGAGCAGGTCTCATAGTGTCCTGTCTCCATGTCTCCATTTATCTAATTTTTCTTTTTAAAGTTATGCACACTATGTGCTGCAACAATTCCATTATCCAATGCATTCCATTTTTCCACTGTTCTGTGTGGAAAACTGTATTTTCCAACATCCTTCACACACTGCTTCATCCTGATCTTTTCATGTCCTCTTGTCCTTCCATCCACTTCCACCAACAGCACCCGGTCTTCTTTGTCTATCTTTTCAATATAATATCTTATACATTGTTATTAGGTCCCTGCATTCTCTTCTATCTTGTAAGGTTGGCAGTCCCATTTCCTTCAGTCGTTCTTCATATATGAGGTCCTTTAATTCTGGCACCATCTTTGTAGCAATCTTCTGTATCCTTTCCAGTTTTCTTATATCTTTTTTAGAACTCAGGGACCATACCACTGCTGCATATTCCAGCCTTGGGCATATCATGCTTGTGATGATTTTTTTCATCATATCTTTATCCATGTAATAAAATGCCACTCTTATATTAGTCAACATCCTATATGATAGTCCAAATATCTAGTTTATGTGTTTATCATGGCTCAGATTTTCTTGTATATCACTCCAAGATCTTTTTCCTCTTTAGTCTTCGTTATTTGCTCCTCTCCCATCACATAGTTCCATACTGGTCTTCTCTTACTCTTTCCTAGTTCCATTATGTGACATTTCTTGGCATTAAACTCCAATTTCCACTTCTTGCTCCATTCATAGATCTTATTTAAATCTTCCTGTAGCAGTATACAGTCTTCTCTGATTTTGATAACTTTTAGCAACTTTGCATCATCAGTGAATAAATTCATATAGCTGTTTATCCCAATGTGATTGTCGTTTACATAAACTTGAAACATAATGGGGGCTAACACTGACCCTTGTGGCACCCCGCTAGTTACTTTACTCTTATTTCTCTATCCTTCAAATAATCTCTTGTCCATTCGAGTAAGGTTCCACGCATTCCTCCTATGTTCTCTAGTTTCCAAAGAAGTTTTCCATGAGAGACTTTATCAAATGCCTTTTTAATGTCCAGGTATATATACTGTGTCTACCCATACATCTCTGTTTTCAAGTCCTGCAATAACCCTGGAGTAGAAGCTTAATAAGTTTGATACACTTGACAGCCCTGTGTGTGTGTGTGTGTATTTACCTAGTTGTAGTTTTACAGGGCCTGGGCTTTATGCTTGTGTGGCCCCATCTCCATATCTACACTTATCCAATCTTACTTTAAAAGTATGCACACTCGTTGCAGACACTACGTCTTCATTTAAACTGTTCCACGTCTCAATACATCTGTGCGGGAAACTATATTTTTTAACATCTCTCAGACATCTTCCTTTTCTTAGCTTTTTACTATGCGATCTTGTGCTTCGGATGTCATATTCTTCTCTCGGGATCAGTTTCTCATTATCCACTTCGTCCATTCCGTTGATCAATTTATAAACTTGTATCAGGTCTCCTCTCTCCCTTCTTTGTTCCAGGGTTGGTAGATCCATAGCCTTTAGTCTCTCCTCATATGTCATCCCTTCAAATTCTGGAATAATTCTTGTAGCCATTTTTTGTAGTCTCTCCAATTTCCTTATGTGTTTCTTTTTATGAGGGGTCCACACTATTCATGCATATTCCAATCTGGGTATTATTATAGTACTTATCAATTTCTTCATCATTTCTTTGTCCATGTAGTGAAATGCTATTCCAATATTCCTTAGCAAATTATATGTTTCTTTAAAAATTCTATCAATATGGCTTACTGATTGATTGTTTTCTTCCATTGTCACTCCTAAGTCCTTTTCCTTTTTAACTTTCTCCAGTTCTACTCCACCTCCCATCTTATAGATTCCCACAGGTCGTCTTTCACTCTTTCCCATTTCCATGACATGGCTTTTGTTCACATTGAATTCCATTTCCCACTTTTTACTCCATTCCCAGATCTTATTTAGGTCTTCTTGCAGTATTTCAAGAATCCTCCTTTTGCTTTATAACTCTGCACAGTTTCGTATCATCTGCAAACAGATTTATGTAGCTGTTCACTCCTTCTGGCATGTCGTTAATATAAATGAGGAAAAGTATTGGTGCCAATACTGACCCCTGTGGTAATCCACTTTCTACTGCTCTCCACTCGGACTTCATATCTTTAACTACTGTCCTTATTTCTCTCCCACTCAAATAATTTTCTATCCATCTCAATGTGCTTCCTTTTAAGCCACCCTTCTCCTCTAATTTCCATAGTAATCTTGCATGTGGCACTTTGTCAAACGCCTTTTTTAAATCCAAATAAATACAGTCAACCCATCCCTCTCTCTCTTGTACTCTATCAACTATTCTAGAATAGAAACTCAATAAATTAGTTACACACGACCGTCTTTTTTCTAAAACCAAATTGGCTATTTGATATTAATTTGTTGTCTTCAAGGAACTCAATCCATTGTTTCTTTATTATTCTTTCACACATCTTGCATATTACACTAGTTAGTGATACCGGTCTGTAATTTAAAGGTTCTTCCTTCCTTCCGCTCTTATATATGGGAACCACCTCAGCTCTTTTCCATTCTACTAGTACTGTTCCATTTTCTATGGAGCATTTTATAATGTTGTATATAGGACTTGCTAGTTCTTCCCTACATTCTTTCAGTATTCTGCCTGAGACTTCATCTGGTCCCATTGCCTTCTCTTCATCCAGGTCCTTCATTAACTCTTTTATTTCAAGCTTGGTTACTTTAATCTCTTTCATATAGACTGTCTCTCTATTACCCTGTGGCCTTTCAAATTTGGATTCCTTAGTAAAGACCTCCTGGAATTTATTATTTAATAGTTCTGCCATACTTTTTGGGTCTTCCACCATCCCGTTCTCTTCTTTTAACCTTTCTATTGTTTCTTTTTGCCTAATTTTTCCATTTATGAATCTATAGAACAATTTTGGTTCCTCCTTACATTTTTCGACAATATTTTTTTCGAAGTTCTTTTCCTCTTCCTTCCTCACCTTAACATATTCATTTCTCGCTGCCTTGAAGTTTTCCTTATTTGCTGGATTTCTATTTCTCCTCCACCTTTTCCATGCTCCATCTCTTTTCTCCTTTGCCCTAGCACACCTTGCATTAAACCAATCTTTCTTTCCTTCTTCTTTAGGTCTATATTTTGGGACATATTCCCTGACTCCTGTTTTGTATATTTCCAAAAATAAGTTATATTTGTCTTGCATTGTCTCTGAGTTTTCCATCTTCTCCCAGTTTACGTTTTTAAAATAGTTCTTGAGATTTTCAATATTAGCCTTTCTGTAATTTAATTGGTCTCCTTTGTATGAATCGTCTCTATCTTCCTTTCCCTCTTCTATATCTATTTCTGATATTACATGGTCACTCTTTCCCAATGGGCACTCATATCTTATATCATCATTCATTTGTATACCCCTTGTAAAAACTAGGTCCAATCTCGCCGGCTCGTCGTTTCCTCTGAATCTTGTGCATTCCTTTACTCTCTGGTCCATCATATTGTCTATCATTAGGTTCAAGAATCTTTCTCCCCAGGCTTCTTCCCCCATACCACTTTCATAATTTTCCCAGTCCACTTCTTTAAAGTTGAAATCTCCTACTAATATAACTTTTTTCCTTTCTTTAACAATTCTCGTTAAACTCCTTATTGTGTCATCTATCATGTCTTTATATTCTTGATTGGTCCATGAATTTGTTTTTGGTGGCACATATGTTACAATGATTGTTAACTCTTTTTTTTATTAATATGCATCTTAACATACAATATTTCTGCTTTTCCTTCCCCACATTCCACTTGGTTTATCACTATCTCCTTCCTTAACATAATCATGACTCCTCCTCCTCCTTTACCCACTCTGTCTCTTCTCCATACATTATACCTATTATCCAAGTCTATTTTGATTGCCTTATTTAGTTTTGTTTCAGCCAGGCATACAATATCTGGATTTTCTTTATTTATGTAATCTCTTAATTCTAGTTTACTTGATTCGTATACATCATTTTTAGTCTTTTGCCTTTATCATTTTTAGTTAAACTTGTTCCACTTTTTTCTCTTCCTTCTCATTTATATACCATTTCCTTATCCTGTCTCCTAGAATTCTCCAAAAAAATGCCTTCTTCTTCTCTTCTGACCTTTCATTATTCTTTTCCCTTACTGCTGTTGCCAGTTCATTGTATCTCTTCATTTATTCCTCATTTCTATTTTTCTTTATATACATATCCTTGCAGCCTTCTGTTTCTCTAAGTTTTGTTGTTCTATATAATATTTCTTCTGTTGCTGCTTGTAATTTTAGTAGTATTTTAATTGGTCTCGTTTTTCCTTCTTGATATGGTCCCATTCTGTTTATTTCTTCTACTTCCTCTTCCAAGTTCTGCCTATCTTCGTCATTTAGATTCTTCAGTAGGTCTTTGACTGATTTCATTTCTTCTTTTCTCTTTTGGTCTATATTTTATATTTTTTTTCTTTTATTCCAAATACGACTACACTCTTCTTTTTTTCTGCAATTTCTCTAACTAGATTTTCTTTTGTCTTGAGGATTCCTATCATTTTATTTGTCATATTTTCTTCTTTTTCTTTCAGTTGTTCATGAATCAGCCTTATCATTCTTATCTTGGACTCTCCATGCTTGTACTTCTTTTTTAATCACGTTCTGTACTCTTTCCTCTTCTTTGTTTACTAGATCTTTCAGCTTGCCTTTTTCTTTCTCGGCTTTACCGAGTCCTTCTTCCATCTGCTTTTTGTAGTTAGCTACTTCCTTTTTCATCTCTTCGTTTTCCGCTCTTAGCCTAGCTTCGTTTTCTTCCACTTTTTTTATCCTTTCTCTCAGTTTTATAAACTCTTTTTCCTGTTCTTTATTCTCTTTCATTTCCATATTCTCCTTTATCAATTTATCTAGTTTATGTTAAACATTTAACACTCTCTTAAGTAGTGAAGTATTCATCGTATCAAAGCCTTCGAATACGCACTCTCCCTCACCAACATAGTCATCATCAGTTTTCATTCCTTCTTTAGTCTCATGTCTGCATTTTGATGGAATCTCTTTTTCACTCATCATTCCTTAATAATTGATTTCATGAAAAAAAAAAAAAAAAATGAGTCTACACTACCTGCCCAGGCCACTGTAAATACTGTACAATAGGTATGTAGTGAAGATCAGCTGATTGTCGGAATGGCGCCAGTGCATCCTTCCTTGACCGCGTCTCGTGTATTTACCTAATTGTATTTACCTAATTGTGACATACGGGAAAAGAGCTCTGCTCGTACTGTCCCGTCTCCATATCTACTAATGTCCAGCTTTTTCTTAAAATCATGAATATTCCTTGCGTTGACCACTTCCACGTCTAAACTATTCCATGCTTCCACCCTTCTATGAGGGAAGCTATATTTTTTCACATCTCTCCTATAAGTGGCCATTTTAGTTTTTCCCATGCCCTCTCGACATTCTTTCATTCCACATACACAGATCTTCCCTATCCATTTTTCCATGCCAATCATCACTCTGTATATTGCTATCAGGTCTCCCCTTTCTTCTGTTTTCCAGGGTCGGAAGTTGCATTCTGTTCAGTCTGTCTTCATAAGTCAAATCTCTTAAGTCAGGCACCATTTTGTTGCAGCCCTCTGTACTTTCTCTAGTTTCCTTATGTGTTTCTTTAAGTTCGAGCCCACTGTATTGTTGCATATTCAAGCCTCGGTCTTATCATTGCAGTAATTATTTTCTTCATCATTTCTTCATCTAAATATACGAACGCCACTCTTATGTTCCTCAATAAGTTCAATACTTCTCCAATTATTTTGTTTATATGTCTCTCTGGCGATAGGTCATTGGTAATTGTCACCCCAAGGTCTTTTTCTTCATGACTGGTTTTATGTCTTCATTTCCTATCTTGTACATACTCCTGATTCTTCTTTCACTCTTGCCAAACTCTAATTTCTTGCATTTTGTTGTGTTGAACTCCATTTGCCATGTACAGCTCCATTTCCATATTCTGTCCAAGTCTTCCTGGAGTAGTTCGCAATCTTTGTCACATCTCACTTTTCTTAACAATTTTGCATCGTCTGCAAATAGGCTCACATAACTGGACACCCCATCCACCATGTCATTTATGTAGACCGCGAACATTACTGGTGCCAACACTGATCCCTGTGGAACTCCACTCTCCACCAAGCCCCATTCTGATGGTCTGTCCTTAATTATTGTTCTCATTTCTCTTCCTACCAAAAGTCTTCCATCCATTTTAGTAAACTGCCATGCACTCCTCCTACCATTTCAAGTTTCCAGATCAGTCTCCGGTGTGGTACCTTATCAAAGGCCTTTTTTAAATCCAGATATATTCCATCAGCCCAACCATCTCTTTCCTGTATTACATCTATCACCCTCGAATAGTAACATATCAGGTTTGTCGTGCATGAACGCCCTTTTCTAAAACCAAATTGACACTCACAAAGTATGTCATTTTTCTCCAAGAAGTCTGTCCATCTATTCTTCACCACCCTCTCACACATCTTAGCTACCACACTTGTAAGTGACACTGGTCTATAGTTCAATGGGTCTCTCTTGTTACCTGATTTATAAATTGGGACAATGTTAGCTCTTTTCCAGTCTTGGGGCACTACACCTTCCCTTAATGAGGCATCAATTACTTCACAAACTTTTTCTGCCAGTTGCTCCCTGCATTCTCTTAAAATCCATCCTGATACCCCATCAGGTCCCACAGCTTTTCTCACTTCTAAACTCCCCATCATATTCTTGATCTCCTCCACAGTTACTTGAAACTCCTTCATAATCCCTTTCTGTTCCATTACCAGTGGTTTGTCAAAAGCAGTCTCCTTTGTGAATACCTTCCGAAAGCATCCATTCATAGCCTCTGCCATTTCCTGGGATCCTCACTGCATACTCCATTTACTTCTAAACTTTCAATACTTTCTCTATTTTTGATGTTGTTGTTCACATGTCTGTAAAAAGCCTTGGTTGGTCTTTACATTTATCAATTATATCCTTTTCTTGTTTCTTTCTTTCTTCTCTTCTAATCAACACATATTCATTTCTTGCTCTTTTGTAACTTTCCCACTGCTTAATCCGTCTTTTCCTTCTCCACCTCTTCCATGCATCCTCTTTTCTTGTTCTAGCCTTTTCACATCTATCGTTAAACCAGTCCTGCTTTCCAACTTCTCTATGTTGTCTTATTGGTACAAATTTTTCTCACCTTCTTTGTATATTTTTATAAATTCCTTCCACTTTTCATTTGCTCCTTAGCACTCTTGAATTTCATCCAATTTGTCTCTTGAAAGAATTTCTTTAGGTTTCCAAAATCTGTCTTGGCATAATTCCATCTTCCCACTTTATATTCTTCATTTCTTCTAGATTTCTCTTCATCTATCACCTTGAACTCCAAAACTGCATGATCACTCTTTGCTAAAGGGCACTCCACCCTCATCTCCTCAATGACCATTGGCTCTGTACTAAAGACCAAGTCCAGTCTTGACGATGCTCCTCTCCTCCAAACCTAGTATCTTCTTTGACCCACTGAGTTAACACATTTTCCATTGCCAGTGTCAATAGTGTATTTCCCCATGTTGTCTCTGATCCTTCCATTGACCAGTCCTCCCAACACACCTCTTTACAATTAAAATCTCCCATCATTATAGTTCGTTCACAGCCACCCAACATTTCTTCCAGACATGTTCCTGTATCACTTATCATTTCTTCATATTCCTGTACTGACCATGCATTTGTCTTAGGTGGTACGTACACCACTATGTAGTGCCTCTTTTTCCTTCATTAGTTTCTGCTCTGATCTTTAGCACTTCTGCCTTTCCCATACCTTCTTTCACTTGATCCACCTTTATATCTTTTTAACCAGCAACATCACTCCTCCTCCCATCTTACCTACTCTATTTCTTTTCCAAACATTATATTTCCTTCTCCAACCATCATCAGGTCTTCTCCTCTCTCAGTTTTGTTTCAGTAAGACCCACAATATCTGGGTTCTTGTCCCTCAAGTAATCGTTGAGTTCTAAAATCCCGATATCACTCCATTTATGTTGGAATACATTACATTCCGCTCATACGTAAGTTTCTTTAGTCCTTTCTTGCTGTACTTTTCTGGGTTATGAACCACTTCCTCAGTCTCATATCCAAGATTCTCCAGAAAAACTCTTTCTTCTCCTCTTCTGTCCTCTCTTCATTTTTTTCAAAGCCTCCTTTCTCAACTCATTTAACATTTCTCTTTCCTTTTCACCGAGATCTCTTCTCAACCAAATCTTCCTTGTTGTTTCCTGCTGGGCTAGCCTCCATGACTTCTCCACCAATTCATCTACATCCTTTTGTGACTTAAGTTTGATTCTTATTGGCCTCATACCTTCTCCTGTGAACTTTCCAATTCTATGGAAGTCCTCTATTTCTTGTACTAGGTCTTTTCCTCCTCCTGCACCACATTAATGATATTATTTATCACCTTTTTATGTTTTCTCTCTCTCCATTTTACTCGGTGTCTTATCCTCCTCCACACCAAATATCACCACACATCTCTTTTTGTCTACAGTTTCCCTCACCAATGTCTCATTTGACTTAATAACCTTCACCACTTTCTCAGCAATCTTCTCTTCTATGATCTGTTGATCTATAATTTCAGCAAGGCCCAAAGTTTTCTCTCCAGACTCTTTGATTTCCTTTTCCAGACTTGCAACTTTGTAATTTACCTCCTTTCTTTCCACTTCCTGACTTTTTTTCCATTCAGCCTGCTTCTCCATCACTTTTCCTAAGATTCTCCACATTTGTCGCAATTCACTTTAATTAACTTAACTTCCTCTTTCAGTACTGCATTTTCTTTCTTCATATCGGCGCACTCTTTCATTACATTGTCATAACTCGTTTCCAGGCCCCCATACTTTTCAAACAGTTTTTCAATTTTACCTTCCAACTCCAGAATTTTCTTCACATAAATGCTCTTCTCCATTATTCCTTGAAATCCTGTGAAGTCTGATTCATCCTTCGAGTTCACAGCCGCCATGTTGCGCAGATGTAAACAATCTTCAGCTGATGGCTCAAACGCAGGCTACAGTTTATATTCACCTTCCCTGGACATTATTTTGCTAATCAATAGTTAACATGACTATATGGAGACGGGACAAACATTACAAGCTCCTTTCCCACCTTGGTTACTCTTAGGCAATGGTAACTGTAGATGATTGCTCTGGAGCTCAGCGACCACATCCGCCATCGACGGTGTCCGTGTGTGTGTGTGTGTGTGTGTGTGTGTGTGTGTGTGTGTGTGTGTGTGTGTGTGTGTGTGTGTGTGTTTACCTAGTTGTAGTTTTACAGGGCCTGGGCTTTGTGCTCATGTGGCCTCGTCTCCATATCTACACTTATCCAATTTTTCTTTAAAACCATGTACATTCTTTGGTGACACCACTTCCTCACTCAAACTGTTCCAAGTCTCAACCTCAACACATCTTTGCGGGAAACTAAATTTTTTAACATCTCTCAGACATCTTCCCTTCCTCAGTTTCTTACTATGCGATCTTGTATTTCTAATGTCATATTCTTCTCTCAGGATTAGTTTTCCATTATCCACTTGATCCATTCCTTTAATCAATTTATAAACTTGTATCAGATCCCCTCTCTCTCTTCCGTGTTCCAGGGTTGGTAGATCCATTGCTTTTAGTCTCCTCATGTCATCCCTTTAAATTCTGGAACCATTCTTGTAGCCATTTTTTGTAGTCTCCCCAATTTCCTTATGTGTTGCTTTTTATGGGGGGTCCACACAACTCATGCATATTCCAATCTAGGTCTTATTTTAGTACTTGTCAATTTCTTCATCATTTCTTTGTCCATATAGTGAAATGCTAATCCAATATTCCCTAGCAAATTATATGTCTCTCTGAAAATTCTATCAATATTGCTTACCGGTTGATTGTTTTCTTCCATTGTCACACCCAAGTCCTTTTCTTTTTTTACTTTTTCTAGTTCTACTCCATCTCCTATCTTATAGATTCCCACTGGTCGTCGTCTCACTTTTTCCCATTTCCATGACATGGCTTTTGTCTACATTGAATTCCATCTCCCATTTTTTACTCCATTTCCAGATCTTGTTTAAATCTTCCTGTAGTATTTCACAATCCCCTTTTTGTTTAATGACTCTGCACAGTTTCGCATCGTCCGCAAACAGATTTATGTAGCTGTTCACTCCCTCTGGCATGTCGTTTATATATACGAGAAAAAGTATTGGGGCCAATACTGACCCCTGTGGCACTCCGCTGTCTACTGCTCTCCACTTGGACTTCATATCTTTAACTATCGTCCTTATTTGTCTCCCCCTCAAGTAATTTTTCATCCATCTCAATGTGCTTCCTTTTAAGCCACCCTTCTCCTCTAACTTCCATAGTAATCTTTCATGTGGCACTTTATCAAATGCCTTTTTTAAATCTAAATAAATAAAGTCAATCCATCCCTCTTTCTCTTGTACCTTATCAACTATTCTAGAGTAGAAACTCAATAAATTTGTTACACACGACCAACCTTTTCTAAAACCAAATTGGCTGTTTGATAATAATTTTTTGTCTTCAAGAAACTCAATTCATTGCTTCTTTATTATTCTTTCACACATCTTGCATATTACACTAGTTAGTGATACCGGTCTGTAATTTAAAGGTTCTTCCTTCCTTCTGCTCTTATATATGGGAACCACCTCAGCTCTTTTCCACTCCGCTGGTACTATTCCATTTTCTATTGAGCATTTTATGATGTATATAGGACTTGCTAGTTTTTTCCTACATTCTTTCAGTATTCTGTCTGAGACTTCATCCGGTCCCATTGCCTTCTCATCTAATTCCGTCATCAACTTTTTTATTTCAAGCTTGGTTACTTTAATCTCTTTCATATGGACAGTCTCTCTATTACCCTGTGGTCTTTCAAATTTGGATTCCTTAGTAAAGACTTCCTGAAATTTACTATTTAACAGTTCTGCCATACTTTTTGGGTCTTCCACCATTCCGTTCTCTCCTTTTAACCTTTCTTTTGTTTCTTTTTATCTTATTTTTCCATTTATGAATCTGTAGAACAATTTTGGTTGTTCCTTACATTTTTCGACAATGTCTTTTCATAGTTCTTTTCTTCTTCCTTTCTCACCTTTGCATATTCATTTCTTGCTGTTTTGAAGTTTTCCTTATTTTCTGAATTTCTGTTTCTTCTCCACCTTTTCCATGCTCCATCTCATTTCTCCTTTGCCCTAGCACACCTTGCATTAAACCAATCTTTCTTTCCTTCTTCTTTAGTTCTATATTTTGGGACATATTCCCTGACTCCTGTTTTGTATATTTCCAAAAATAAGTTATATTTCTCTTGAACCGTTTCTGAGTTTTCCATCTCCTCCCAGTTTACGTTTTTAAAATAGTTCTTGAGGTTCTCAATATCAGCCTTTCCGTAATTTAATTGGTCTCCTTTGTATGATTCATCTCTATCTTCCTTTCCTTCTTCTATATCCATTTCTAATATTATATGGTCACTCTTTCCCAATGGGCACTTATATCTTATATCATCGTTAATTTGTATATCCCTTGTAAAAACTAGGTCCAATCTCGCCGGCTCATCGTTTCCTCTGAATCTTGTGTTTTCCTTTACTCTTTGGACCATAAAATTATCTATCATTAGGCTCAGGAATCTATCTCTCTAGGCTTCTTCCCCCATACCACTTTCATAATTTTCCCAGTCCACCTCCTTACAGTTGAAATCTCCTACTAATATCACTTTTCTCCTTTCTTAAATGATTCTTGTAAGACTCCTTATTGTGTCATTTATCATGTCTTTATATTCTTGGTTAGTCCATGAGTTTGTTTTTGGTGGCACATATGTTCCAATGATTGTTAACTTCTTTTTATTAATATGTATCTTAATATACAGTATTTCTGATTTTCCTTCCCCAAACTCCACTTGATTTACCACTATCTCCTTCCTTAACATCATCATGACTCTTCCTCCTCCTTTACCCACTCTGTCTCTCCTCCATATATTATACCTTTTATCTATGTCTATTTTTATTGCCTCATTTAACTTTGTTTCCACCAGGCATACAATATCTGGTTCTTCTTTCTTTATGTAATCTCTTAATTCTAATTTACTAGATAAAATTCCATCTATGTTTGTATACATCATTTTTAATCTCTTGTTCTTATCATTTTTAGTTAAATTTGCTCCATTTTTTCCTCTTCCTTCTCTTTTATGTACCACTTCCTTATCCTGTGTGTGTCTGTGTGTCTGTGTATTTACCTATTTGTATTTACCTATTTGTGTATTACAGGGCCCAAGCTAAGCTCTCTGTGACCTGTCTCCTTGTCCATTCCTGTCATATCTCTCTTTCATCTGATTGACACACACCGCATCAACTACATCACTGCTCAGTTTATTCCACTTATCAATGCTACGATGCGGGAAACTGTATTTTCTGACATCATTTAGACAAATGTCCTTTATTAGCTTTTTTTCCATGTCCTCGGAGATGATTACTTGTGGTCACCTTTATCAACTCTCTGTCCAGTATGTCAAACTTGTTCACCAATTTATACATAGTTATCATGTCTCCTCTTGTTCTTCTCTCTTCTAATGTGGTCAGCCCCAGCTTCCTCAGTCTTTCCTCATAGTCTAACTCTCTGAGTCCTGGTACCATCCTTGTTGCCAGCCTCTGTATCCTTTCCACCTTCATCACATTTTCTTCATGTCGGTGACCAAACACATGCTGCATATTTTAACTGGGGTCTTAAGGTACATAATATCTTCTTCATCATTCCTTCATTTAGGTAGTGGAATGAAACAACCCATTTTTGTGTCTTTCTGGGATCAGTGTCTTGTATGACCACTCCCAGGTCTTTCTCTTCCTTCCTCTTCATTATGATCTCTTCTCCCATTTTGTATTCCCACGTAGATATTTTATTTCTTTTACCTATTTCCATCTTGTGGTTCATGGTTCATTGTGTTTATCATGCCAGTTGTAGCACTTCCCCCCCATCGTCCAGTGTAAGTATTTCCGTACTTCCATTTCCTTCCAATTTGCAGTTAAGATCCCCCACAAGTACTACTTTTCTGAACTTTCTCAATATATTGTCCAAGAACTAGCATTTCATTTTGCATTTCTTTGTGCATGTCCAGCTTTCATATATCAGTCTTCAGTGGCACATATGCCCTTATTTTATTTATTTATTTATTTATTTTATTTATTTATTTATTTATTATTATTATTTTTTTTTATACTTAAAACCTCTGCCAGTCCATCTCCATATTGTACTTCTTCCACATATATATCCTCTCAAGTCATTATCAATACTCCTCCTCCTGCTTTTCCTCTTCAGTGTCTCCTCCAAACACTATATCTCTGCTGTTTAAAATGTAATTGGACATCTTCACCTAACATTTTTTCTGTTATACATACCACATCAGGTCTTTTCTCTAATACATAGTCTCTCACTTCTAGCACTCCAGACATTAAGCCATCTGTGTTTGTATATATAACTCTTGGTGTCTTGAGCCTTTATTTGATACTAATGTTGATGAAACGTGTTGGTATCCAATTGCTTCTTCAGCACTATGGCTTTCACTCTGCATGTTATAGTTTGTACTTCCTTCTCCTATATAAATGACAGTCAGTTAGTGGTGGTATCTCCACCTGCTGTTAGTTACACTGTTTACCTTGTGTTGATGCAAAATTCCCTCCACTTTGTAATTTTATCTGTATTGTAATTTTATCTGTATTGTCATCCATCCTCCTATTATTTCATCCTATCTCTAATGGAGTCCCTTGCCACTACAGTCAATAACATTGTTCTTATCTTGCAGCACTATTTGCTTATGGCCTTTCAGCAAACATAAAAAAATGGGCTGAGACATTTTGATTTATTTGTATATCGTGTATTTCTCATCATGCACATAACAACATTTACCAGTATTATGTAGACTACCAGTGTCAATCAGTATTATGAAGAGTACCAGTGTCAGTGTTCATTGTGTGATGATACATTATCTCTGCTCAGTGAAAAAAAAAAAAAAAATTGTTCATGCTGTTGTGTTTATAGTGATGAGTATGAACCATACAAGTCATGGTGTTATCATTCATTCATAAGCTAGTCATGATTGAGTTGTGTCAATATAACAAAACATGAAAATTTTAAATAGTAAAGCTTTCAGATTCAGAATTCACACTTCCACACAAGAAATATTTTATACATATGTGCTGTATGTACTTTTATTTTGTTTCGTGAAAATTTGGAGTTGAAATGTGCAGCAAGCCATGTTGCAAACAAAGAGCACCTTGAGTTGATGTGAGATGTCAGTGAAGTCTGGATGTTGTTGGTTTCCTTTAGTGAACATTCTTCTCCCTAACATAGGTACTCCGATCTTTTCCTTTTAGTGAACATTCTTCTCCCTAACATAGGTACTCTGATTTTTAAGGAAAACTGAAATAACAGATTATATTTTGTACACTTACCTCCCTACTTGGTGAAGCTTGACTTGATTCTTCTTCACCTGCCTTGATTCTTAGCTGGAGCGATATATTAACTTAAGGGATTTCATTAGGTACCTAAATATCATTTGCTGGAAGTTGTGAGGTGTCAATTAAGCCACACCTTTCTCAACTCTACTTCCTGTTCATCTTCTCATTACTCTTCCCTCAGTGGCATAGACATATTTAAGAATGATGACAAATATTTGGTTGAATATGTGGTTAGATGACAAATATTTGGTTGAATATGTGCAACCACAAGTTGGATGAGGGAATCATGTAAAAGCATGCACTTTACAGTATTTCATTTTTTTTTTAGCACAATCATTTATTTTCTTTGGCAGTACGAAAGTGATTCATTATCATCATTACTGGAGCACAAAAATCAGTCCAGTACATGTGGTGATGTAAGTAAAGAGGGTTGTGAATTTCTAAGAGAATGAGATAAGCTGTTGCACAGAGCCTGTGACCCATTTGAGGTAAAACGTACAGATCATGTCTCGAGGAGTTTGAACGAGACCCTGCCACTACGTAGATCAATGCCTTCAGTCCAGATGGTGTGGTAACAGGCACATTTTTGCCACATCAATTTGTATATTATATACATCACTTAGTGGTAAAAGATAATAACATATTTCATTCCTTATTGTATTACAACTTTCAGTATGGGTGTATTACAACTTTCAGTATGGGTGTCAAAAAAATCATGTAATGTTTTTCCAGGTGGGAAGTGTAGCAAGAAACGGCAGTGCTGGACAAGGCAGGGACTTGCAATCCCAGTACTTAGCAGTGGTATTTTCCTGCCTTCCATTCTTAATTCTCTGTCACAGCAAATACACTGGAACACTCATGTTACTCTCATCCCATGATGCATTTTCTTATATAGCTACTATTTTATATTAAATATTGTATATCATTCTTAATTCATCCCACAATGCATTTTCCTATTAGATATTGTATATAATTTTTAATGAATAGTTTATTGTTTTCAAGCATATCTAAGACAGTCGTTAGCATAGTATCTTTGCACAGTGGGATGCTAGTGATAAGCAGGACAACAGGGATGAAGAGGTTGCTGACAGCCAGCAATGTATATTTGTATTTGGCAGTCTCTCAAAGAATATGGTTATGAATGTTTACAACTTAAAATTATTTGAACAAGACGTGCTGGTCAGTGAGACTTACTTGGCTGAAAAATTGATGATTGGTTTTAGATGTATCAAGAAACTTACTTTATCAGATCAAGAAGGGGTTTTAGATGTATCAAGAAACTTTTTACTTTATCAGATCAAGAAGCAGGTTCAAGAAGGCACTATGAATTCAGCAAACCTCTATACATTATTCCTAGTAGATCACTGATCATCATGGATACTGGTAGATAAAGCAATATTTTAGATAGGCCCCAACTGGGACAAAGGCCTTGCCTAGAGAAGGATTTACCTCCAATGTTTGCAGCCCCTACTCTTCTCAGCTTTTTCTCTGGTTCTGTCCATGCAACCACTGCCATCCTCCCCAGTGTCATTGTCAGAATACTATACTAAAGTAGTCTTTAGCATCACGAGTTGAAATGAAAGTTTATATCTATAAATAAAGCTGTTGATGTTCTAGCTATTATTTTCCAGTGAAGGAGGAAGGACTCTCAGAAATAGACTAAGTTTAAGGTGAGTTTTGCACATTGAGGATGCATCCCTCTCCCTTAATGGGGGAGGGTCAGGAATGAGTGCTGACCCCTCCCTGCTTGGGAGGGACAAGTCCTCTGTGCAAAATTTACCTTAAACCTAGTCTATTTCTGAGGGTCCTTCCTCTTTCACTATGGAAAATAAGAGCTAGAACATTAACAGCTTTATCTTAAATTATATATACATATGTATACATTTTTTCTATACTTTTTCCTAACCTATACAATCTTTATAACAAAGCTAGAACACAGATGAAACTCTTATTCAGTAATTATTCATTAAAAATCAATATCATGAACAATTTCTGAGGCATCCAAGATAGTATGTATATCACAGCTCCATCTTCAACATGACAAAAGCTGTCACCTTACTCTTGTATCACAGCTCCATCTTCAACATGACAAAAGCTGTCACCTTACTCTTGTCAGGAACTCCACATGTAGGGTTGACAGAGCTGCACCCAAAATAATGAAGGAAGACCCATTCAGACAGGCAGGAAACTTTACTTGAAGACAGGGTTGACGGGCACCTCCTTTCTCTTTCCTATATGGGAAAGAACAAAAAAAGGTTAATTGTTAGTCATAGTGCCATCATCACTGAAAATGTACATTCCTGAAAGCTATAAAGTAGCCTTATGATATATTTTTTCTTCCTTTGGGATTTTCTACTAAAACAACATGGCAAGCTTCCATCAACCCTGTCATCTAACCACAGGCATAACAAAACATTGCACTACAACTTCCTGTTCATACTCCTTATATGAAAGAGGTGAGACACTAACCATACATCTCACTGGACAAAGTAGTACAATGACAGGAAGTGTGAATGTTAGAAAGTAAAATGGAAAAAGATTGGGTATGGTAGGGGCTATTAAGAGAGCCATTGTGGTGACTATTAGAGGCATGGCAGGTAAGATGTGTGAATCACAGCTAAGATGAGTTATCTAATTTTGATTCAGTTTACTTTACTGATTCTTCTAGTATATCTTTGGAACTTTTATTTATTATTAGCTTAAGTACTTCTGTATAATCTGTATCAGTCACTGAATTATATACTACTGTATTAGTCACTGAACAATTTACTACAGATTTATTGTGTTGGCTAAACATTGCAGTAAACCACAAATTTTGTAGTGTGGTAAGTGTGTGGAAAAGAACAGATGTGTATTAAGTAGTATTACATATAAAGATTAGATCTTGTGGGTGTAACAGCAGATGTGAAGGAGAGGGGGAGATGTGGGGTAAATATTGCAGGTTAGACCTTAAGCTTTAGTACTGCAGGAATCGCTTTTAAATCTTATAGGAGTGAAGGAGGTGTAGAAATTGCAAGTGTGAGAAAAGCAATAAAGACGCATCATAATTAGAAGTAGTGGAATTTAGGTTTAGCTTCACTGTAGCCATATGAAAAAAGCAGACACCCACACAGACCTGAGATATGTGCAAGACAACTGCTAACTAAAATATGGTGTTGTGGTGCTCAGTAAAGTTCTTGGTGATGGAAAGACAGATGTCTGGTGTTGTGGTCATGCAGAAGACTTTTATTTCTTGCGTTTTGTCTCCATTGGGTGTCTCACCAGGAATGTTTTCTATATCTGCAATATTGATAACAGTTGGCCATATTGAACCAGTGCCATTTTTTCAGAGGCTTAGGTATGAAACTGATATTGCCAGTAATACTAAATCAGTCTCTACATACTGGCCATCTGCCAGTCACCCAGCCTGATGATGTTTCCTACAGATAGACCTCAGAGACCTCAGAGCTCATATTATTGACCATTCACTCACACCAAGTGGTGAATTGTTACTTCATACGAGATGGTTTACTTCATATGCCAATTTGTGCATACACTGTCAGTGTCAACATAAAAAAGCTGGTGTACAGAAGCATAACACATACAACTTTATTTACCTCCCTCTTTTCCACCATTAACCATCATGGCAGTAAATGTGAAAGTGTGTGTGTGGGTGATTGCTGGCCTTCATATATAGACAGGCAGTTTTCAAACTTTCTCAATATCACAGGTATACCTTGAATTGTAAGAGTACAGCTCCTGGACAATGGGTGAAGGGTAGAGAATAAGATGTATCACATGGAACAGCAATATTGGGCAGGGGTGTTGAGGTGGGCATTACACAGCAGGTTCAGCAGCATCTGTATCTCCACACTGTTGGTCTCATAAGAGGCATGATGCATGTCGAAACAGTTCCACCAACGACCTGCATATTGATGGAGTGGATTGAACAGTGTTGGAGCTGAGGTCTTTGCTACACTATCATCTTAATAAATGTTCTTTCTTAAACAAAAAACTTTACTTGCTATACTCTAGTAGTATATAGCCACAATTCTATTCATTCATGTATTCTCGAATACATCATAATAGTCAGAATAGTTCTTTCTGAAAGAAAATTGGATAGAGTGAGGAAGAGTTAAAGATAGAAGGACCTTACAGCCATAATTGAAGATACCTGCCTTGACCACAATGACCATTGACATAAGAACTTAGTTTTAGTGACTATGCAGAGAGCTAGAGTCATAGGTGTAGTCATTCTCTTCTAGAAATCTTCTATGAAAGTCTATGAAAGATGAAATGCAAGACAACCAACTGGCATTTTTCCAACCTTGTGTGTTTACTCATTGCTGCTCATCCAATGCAACAGACTATAGAAATGGCCAAGACATGATATAGGAATAGTTTTCTTTTAACCCCTTCAGTACTTTGACGTGTTTCCATATTCATTCTGCTTACTATTTGGTGATTTTTTACGGCTTCAGAAACTTAGGTGGGGGATTAAAATAGTGAAGACTGTGGCCATTATTCTTTTGACCATCTTAGACACTTCCTAATGTCAATAAAATTATCTAATCATCCACAAATCTCAAAGTAAAAATGTGTCCCAGTACTGAAGGGGTTAAAGAAATTCTCTTATACTTCATAGATATAAACTACAGAAGAATAGATTAAGCTGATGTACAATATACGTACATAGAAACATATGACATGGAGCATATCAAAATGTTTTTCATTTCAGCGCAGTAATTTCATTAATACAAATAATGAGTCATTGTTAAGGGTACTTGGAAACCCACAGAATTCAATTCAGTAAACATGGGATGACAAAATGGGGGCTTGCCTGAGTAAAGAGGATGGTAGTACATCTTGGCCTCACTAAGGCGCTGACATTCCCGTAGGTTGGCAAGGTTAAAGGGCAAAGTGGAATCCCAGAGCCAAGCACCTGTTCTTCTGCAAGACAACCAATATGCAAAATTATCCAATGTTAAGAGTTCTGTAGTAAAAAAAAATATTTAAAAGAGAGAGAGAGAGAGAGAGAGAGAGAGAAATTGGTAAACAAAAATAGAATTATTCATTCCTGCGCATCTACAGCAAGTTAGTCAGCTGATGAAGTATCCTAAAATTAGCACTAAGCAAACAGATATATATCTATGGGCATGTATCATCTTCAGTAGGTTTTTTTTTATATTAAGCCTCTTACTTAACTAAATTTCAGATAATTTAAGCACAGGAAAAAGATTATGTAGCACAAGAACAGGTAAATACATCTTTTCTTCAGAGACAAGTAATAAACTGCAAAATATGATGCTTTTCTTGGGGAGATTGCTTTTCTATAAATTAATGCATTGATTTCTTTGTTAATATGATTTTAAAAGCTATATAAAGACACACACACACACACACACACACAGGACACCGTCGATGGCGGATGTGGTCGCTGAGCTCCAGAGCAATCATCTCTAATTCTACAGTTGCCATTGCCTAAGAGTAACTAAGGTGGGAAAGGAGCTTGTAATGTTTGTCCCGTCTCCATATAGTCATGTTAACTGTTGATTAGCAAAATAATGTCCAGGGAAGGTGAATATAAACTGTAGCCTGCGTTTGAGCCATCAGCTGAAGTTTGTTTACATCTGCGCAACATGGCGGCCGTGAACTCGAAAGATGAATCAGACTTCACAGGATTTCAAGGAATAATGGAGAAGAGCGTTTATGTGAAGAAAATTCTGGAGTTGGAAGGTAAAATTGAAAAACTGTTTGAAAAGTATGGGGGCCTGGAAACGAGTTATGACAATGTAATGAAAGAGTGCGCTGAAATGAAGGTTTCCCTCACCAATGTCTCATTTGACTTAATAACCTTCACCACTTTCTCAGCAATCTTCTCTTCTATGATCTGTTGATCTATAATTTCAGCAAGGCCCAAAGTTTTCTCCCCAGACTCTTTGATTTCCTTTTCCAGACTTGCAACTTTGTAATTTACCTCCTTTCTTTCCACTTCCTGACTTTTTTTCCATTCAGCCTGCTTCTCCATCACTTTTCCTAAGATTCTCCACATTTGTCGCAATTCACTTTAATTAAAACTTCCTCTTTCAGTACTGCATTTTCTTTCTTCATATCGGCACTCTTTCATTACATTGTCATAACTCGTTTCCAGGCCCCATACTTTTCAAACAGTTTTCAATTTTACCTTCCAACTCCAGAATTTTCTTCACATAAACGCTCTTCTCCATTATTCCTTGAAATCCTGTGAAGTCTGATTCATCTTTCGAGTTCACGGCCGCCATGTTGCGCAGATGTAAACAAACCAGCTGATGGCTCAAACGCAGGCTACAGTTTATATTCACCTTCCCTGGACATTATTTTGCTAATCAACAGTTAACATGACTATATGGAGACGGGACAAACATTACAAGCTCCTTTCCCACCTTGGTTACTCTTAGGCAATGGTAACTGTAGATGATTGCTCTGGAGCTCAGCGACCACATCCGCCATCACGTGTGTGTGTGTGTGTGTGTGTGTGTGTGTGTGTGTGTGTGTGTGTGTGTGTGTGTGTGTATTTACCTAGTTGTAGTTTTACAGGGCCTGGGCTTTATGCTCGTGTGGCCCCGTCTCCAAATCTACACTTATCCAATTTTCTTTAAAACTATGTACACTCTTTGCTGACACCACTTCCTCACTCAAACTGTTCCAAGTCTCTCAACACATCTTTGCGGAAACTAAATTTTTAACATCTCTCAGACATCTTCCCTTCCTTAGTTTCTTACTATGCGATCTTGTGCTTCTAAAGTCATATTCTTCTCTCAGGATCAGTTTCTCATTATCCACTTCATCCATTCCGTTAATCAATTTATAAACTTGTATCAGATCCTCTCTCTCTCTCTGCTCCAAGGTTGGTAGATCCATTGCCTTTAGTCTCTCCTCATATGTCATCCCTTTAAATTCTGGAACCATTCTTGTAGCCATTTTTGTAGTCTCTCTAATTTTCTTATGTGTTTCTTTTTGAGGAGTCCACACAACTCCTGCATATTCCAATCTAGGTCTTATTTTAGTACTTATCAATTTCTTCATCATTTCTTTGTCCATATAGTGAAATGCTAATCCAATATTCCTTAGCAAATTATATGTCTCTCTGAAAATTCTATCAATATGGCTTACCGGTTGATTGTTTTCTTCCATTGTCACTCCCAAGTCCTTTTCCTTTTTTACTTTTTCTAGTTCTACTCCATCTCCCATCTTATAGATTCCCACTGGTCGTCTTTCACTTTTCCCATTTCCATGACATGGCTTTTGTCACATTGAATTCCATCTCCCATTTTTGCTCCATTTCCAGATCTTGTTTAAGTCTTCCTGTAGTATTTCACAATCCTCTTTTGTTTAATGACTCTGCACAGTTTCGCATCGTCCATAAACAGATTTATGTAGCTGTTCACTCCCTCTGGCATGTCATTTATATATACGAGAAAAAGTATTGGTGCCAATACTGACCCTGTGGCACTCCGCTGTCTACTGTTCTCCACTTGGACTTCATATCTTTAACTATCGTCCTTATTTCTCTCCCCCTCAAGTAATTCTTCATCCATCTCAATGTGCTTCCTTTTAAGCCACCCTTCTGCTCTAACTTCCATAGTAATCTTTCATGTGGCACTTTATCAAAGCCTTTTTAAATCTAAATAAATACAGTCAATCCATCCCTCTCTCTCTTGTACTTTATCAACTATTCTAGAGTAGAAACTCAATAAATTTGTCACACATGACCGACCTTTTCTAAAACCAAATTGGCTATTTGATAATATTTTGTTGTCTTCAAGAAACTCAATCCATTGCTTCTTTATTACTTTTTCACACATCTTGCATATTACACTAGTTAGTGATACCGGTCTGTAATTTAAAGGTTCTTCCTTCCTTCTGCTCTTATATATGGGAACCACCTCAGCTCTTTTCCACTCCACTGGCACTGTTCCATTTTCTATTGAGCATTTTATGATGTTGTATATTGGACTTGCTAGTTCTTCCTACATTCTTTCAGTATTCTGCCTGAGACTTCATCCGGTCCCATTGCCTTTTCCTCATCTAATTCCATCATCAACTTTTTTATTTCAAGCTTGGTTACTTTAATCTCTTTCATATGGACAGTCTCTCTATTACCCTGTGGTCTTTCAAATTTGGATTCCTTAGTAAAGACCTCATGAAATTTACTATTTAACAGTTCTGCCATACTTTTTCCACCATTCCGTTCTCTCCTTTTAACCTTTCTATTGTTTCTTTTTATCTTATTTTTCCATTTATGAATCTGTAGAACAATTTTGGTTGTTCCTTACATTTTCGACAATGTCCTTTTCATAGTTCTTTTCTTCTTCCTTTCTCACCTTAGCATATTCATTTCTTGCTGTTTTGAAGTTTTCCTTATTTTCTGGATTTCTGTTTCTTCTCCACCTTTTCCATGCTCCATCTCGTTTCTCCTTTGCCCTAGCACATCTTGCATTAAACCAATCTTTCTTTCCTTCTTCTTTAGGTCTATATTTTGGGACATATTCCTGACTCCTGTTTTGTATATTTCCAAAAATAAGTTATATTTCTCTTGAACCGTTAATGAGTTTTCCATCTCCTCCCAGTTTACGTTTTAAAATAGTTCTTGAGATTCTCAATATCAGCCTTTCTGTAATTTAATCGGTCTCCTTTGTATGATTCATCTCTATCTTCCTTTCCTTCTTCTATATCCATTTCTAATATTACATGGTCACTCTTTCCCAATGGGCACTTGTATCTTATATCATCGTTAATTGGTATATCCCTTGTAAAAACTAGGTCTAATCTTGCCGGCTCATCGTTTCCTCTGAATCTTGTGTTTTCCTTTACTCTTTGGACCATCAAATTATCTATCATTAGGTTCAGGAATCTATCTCCCAGGCATCTTCCCCATACCACTTTCATAATTTTCCCAGTCTACCTCCTTACAGTTGAAATCTCCTACTAATATCACTTTTCTCCTTTCTTAATGATTCTTGTAAGACTCCTTATTGTGTCATCTATCATGTCTTTATATTCTTGGTTAGTCCATGAGTTTGTTTTGGTGGCACATATGTTCCAATGATTGTTAACTCCTTTTTATTAATATGCATCTTAACATACAGTATTTCTGATTTTCCTTCCCCAAACTCCACTTGATTTACCACTATCTCCTTCCTTAACATCATCATGACTCCTCCTCCTCCTTTACCCACTCTGTCTCTCCTCCATATATTATACCTTTTATCTATGTCTATTTTATTGCCTCATTTAACTTTGTTTCCACCAGGCATACAATATCTGGTTCTTCTTTCTTTATGTAATCTCTTAATTCTAATTTACTAGATAAAATCCATCTATGTTTGTATACATCATTTTTAATCTCTTGTTCTTATCATTTTAGTTAAATTTGCTCCATTTTTCCTCTTCCTTCTCTTTTATGTACCACTTCCTTATCCTGTGTGTGTCTGTGTGTCTGTGTATTTACCTATTTGTATTTACCTATTTGTGTATTACAGGGCCCAAGCTAAGCTCTCTGTGACCTGTCTCCTTGTCCATTCCTGTCATATCTCTCTTTCATCTGATTGACACACACCGCATCAACTACATCACTGCTCAGTTTATTCCACTTATCAATGCTACGATGCGGGAAACTGTATTTTCTGACATCATTTAGACAAATGTCCTTTATTAGCTTTTTTCCATGTCCTCGGAGATGATTACTTGTGGTCACCTTTATCAACTCTCTGTCCAGTATGTCAAACTTGTTCACCAATTTATACATAGTTATCATGTCTCCTCTTGTTCTTCTCTCTTCTAATGTGGTCAGCCCCAGCTTCCTCAGTCTTTCCTCATAGTCTAACTCTCTGAGTCCTGGTACCATCCTTGTTGCCAGCCTCTGTATCCTTTCCACCTTCATCACATTTTTCTTCATATGCGGTGACCAAACACATGCTGCATATTTTAACTGGGGTCTTAAGGTACATAATATCTTCTTCATCATTCCTTCATTTAGGTAGTGGAATGAAACAACCCATTTTTGTGTCTTTCTGGGATCAGTGTCTTGTATGACCACTCCCAGGTCTTTCTCTTCCTTCCTCTTCATTATGATCTCTTCTCCCATTTTGTATTCCCACGTAGATATTTTATTTCTTTTACCTATTTCCATCTTGTGGTTCATGGTTCATTGTGTTTATCATGCCAGTTGTAGCACTTCCCCCCCATCGTCCAGTGTAAGTATTTCCATACTTCCATTTCCTTCCAATTTGCAGTTAAGATCCCCACAAGTACTACTTTTCTGAACTTTCTCAATATATTGTCCAAGAACTAGCATTTCATTTTGCATTTCTTTGTGCATGTCCAGCTTTCATATATCAGTCTTCAGTGGCACATATGCCCTTATTTTATTTATTTATTTATTTATTTTATTTATTTATTTATTTATTATTATTATTTTTTTTTATACTTAAAACCTCTGCCAGTCCATCTCCATATTGTACTTCTTCCACATATATATCCTCTCAAGTCATTATCAATACTCCTCCTCCTGCTTTTCCTCTTCAGTGTCTCCTCCAAACACTATATCTCTGCTGTTTAAAATGTAATTGGACATCTTCACCTAACATTTTTCTGTTATACATACCACATCAGGTCTTTTCTCTAATACATAGTCTCTCACTTCTAGCACTCCAGACATTAAGCCATCTGTGTTTGTATATATAACTCTTGGTGTCTTGAGCCTTTATTTGATACTAATGTTGATGAAACGTGTTGGTATCCAATTGCTTCTTCAGCACTATGGCTTTCACTCTGCATGTTATAGTTTGTACTTCCTTCTCCTATATAAATGACAGTCAGTTAGTGGTGGTATCTCCACCTGCTGTTAGTTACACTGTTTACCTTGTGTTGATGCAAAATTCCCTCCACTTTGTAATTTTATCTGTATTGTAATTTTATCTGTATTGTCATCCATCCTCCTATTATTTCATCCTATCTCTAATGGAGTCCCTTGCCACTACAGTCAATAACATTGTTCTTATCTTGCAGCACTATTTGCTTATGGCCTTTCAGCAAACATAAAAAAATGGGCTGAGACATTTTGATTTATTTGTATATCGTGTATTTCTCATCATGCACATAACAACATTTACCAGTATTATGTAGACTACCAGTGTCAATCAGTATTATGAAGAGTACCAGTGTCAGTGTTCATTGTGTGATGATACATTATCTCTGCTCAGTGAAAAAAAAAAAAAAATTGTTCATGCTGTTGTGTTTATAGTGATGAGTATGAACCATACAAGTCATGGTGTTATCATTCATTCATAAGCTAGTCATGATTGAGTTGTGTCAATATAACAAAACATGAAAATTTTAAATAGTAAAGCTTTCAGAATTCACACTTCCACACAAGAAATATTTTATACATATGTGCTGTATGTACTTTTATTTTGTTTCGTGAAAATTTGAGTTGAAATGTGCAGCAAGCCATGTTGCAAACAAAGAGCACCTTGAGTTGATGTGAGATGTCAGTGAAGTCTGGATGTTGTTGGTTTCCTTTAGTGAACATTCTTCTCCCTAACATAGGTACTCCGATCTTTTCCTTTTAGTGAACATTCTTCTCCCTAACATAGGTACTCTGATTTTTAAGGAAAACTGAAATAACAGATTATATTTTGTACACTTACCTCCCTACTTGGTGAAGCTTGACTTGATTCTTCTTCACCTGCCTTGATTCTTAGCTGGAGCGATATATTAACTTAAGGGATTTCATTAGGTACCTAAATATCATTTGCTGGAAGTTGTGAGGTGTCAATTAAGCCACACCTTTCTCAACTCTACTTCCTGTTCATCTTCTCATTACTCTTCCCTCAGTGGCATAGACATATTTAAGAATGATGACAAATATTTGGTTGAATATGTGGTTAGATGACAAATATTTGGTTGAATATGTGCAACCACAAGTTGGATGAGGGAATCATGTAAAAGCATGCACTTTACAGTATTTCATTTTTTTTTTAGCACAATCATTTATTTTCTTTGGCAGTACGAAAGTGATTCATTATCATCATTACTGGAGCACAAAAATCAGTCCAGTACATGTGGTGATGTAAGTAAAGAGGGTTGTGAATTTCTAAGAGAATGAGATAAGCTGTTGCACAGAGCCTGTGACCCATTTGAGGTAAAACGTACAGATCATGTCTCGAGGAGTTTGAACGAGACCCTGCCACTACGTAGATCAATGCCTTCAGTCCAGATGGTGTGGTAACAGGCACATTTTTTGCCACATCAATTTGTATATTATATACATCACTTACTGGTAAAAGATAATAACATATTTCATTCCTTATTGTATTACAACTTTCAGTATGGGTGTCAAAAAAATCATGTAATGTTTTTCCAGGTGGGAAGTGTAGCAAGAAACGGCAGTGCTGGACAAGGCAGGGACTTGCAATCCCAGTACTTAGCAGTGGTATTTTCCTGCCTTCCATTCTTAATTCTCTGTCACAGCAAATACACTGGAACACTCATGTTACTCTCATCCCATGATGCATTTTCTTATATAGCTACTATTTTTATATTAAATATTGTATATCATTCTTAATTCATCCCACAATGCATTTTCCTATTAGATATTGTATATAATTTTTAATGAATAGTTTATTGTTTTCAAGCATATCTAAGACAGTCGTTAGCATAGTATCTTTGCACAGTGGGATGCTAGTGATAAGCAGGACAACAGGGATGAAGAGGTTGCTGACAGCCAGCAATGTATATTTGTATTTGGCAGTCTCTCAAAGAATATGGTTATGAATGTTTACAACTTAAAATTATTTGAACAAGACGTGCTGGTCAGTGAGACTTACTTGGCTGAAAAATTGATGATTGGTTTTAGATGTATCAAGAAACTTACTTTATCAGATCAAGAAGGGGTTTTAGATGTATCAAGAAACTTTTTACTTTATCAGATCAAGAAGCAGGTTCAAGAAGGCACTATGAATTCAGCAAACCTCTATACATTATTCCTAGTAGATCACTGATCATCATGGATACTGGTAGATAAAGCAATATTTTAGATAGGCCCCAACTGGGACAAAGGCCTTGCCTAGAGAAGGATTTACCTCCAATGTTTGCAGCCCCTACTCTTCTCAGCTTTTTCTCTGGTTCTGTCCATGCAACCACTGCCATCCTCCCAGTGTCATTGTCAGAATACTATACTAAAGTAGTCTTTAGCATCACGAGTTGAAATGAAAGTTTATATCTATAAATAAAGCTGTTGATGTTCTAGCTATTATTTTCCAGTGAAGGAGGAAGGACTCTCAGAAATAGACTAAGTTTAAGGTGAGTTTTGCACATTGAGGATGCATCCCTCTCCCTTAATGGGGGAGGGTCAGGAATGAGTGCTGACCCCTCCCTGCTTGGGAGGGACAAGTCCTCTGTGCAAAATTTACCTTAAACCTAGTCTATTTCTGAGGGTCCTTCCTCTTTCACTATGGAAAATAAGAGCTAGAACATTAACAGCTTTATCTTAAATTATATATACATATGTATACATTTTTTCTATACTTTTTCCTAACCTATACAATCTTTATAACAAAGCTAGAACACAGATGAAACTCTTATTCAGTAATTATTCATTAAAAATCAATATCATGAACAATTTCTGAGGCATCCAAGATAGTATGTATATCACAGCTCCATCTTCAACATGACAAAAGCTGTCACCTTACTCTTGTATCACAGCTCCATCTTCAACATGACAAAAGCTGTCACCTTACTCTTGTCAGGAACTCCACATGTAGGGTTGACAGAGCTGCACCCAAAATAATGAAGGAAGACCCATTCAGACAGGCAGGAAACTTTACTTGAAGACAGGGTTGACGGGCACCTCCTTTCTCTTTCCTATATGGGAAAGAACAAAAAAAGGTTAATTGTTAGTCATAGTGCCATCATCACTGAAAATGTACATTCCTGAAAGCTATAAAGTAGCCTTATGATATATTTTTTCTTCCTTTGGGATTTTCTACTAAAACAACATGGCAAGCTTCCATCAACCCTGTCATCTAACCACAGGCATAACAAAACATTGCACTACAACTTCCTGTTCATACTCCTTATATGAAAGAGGTGAGACACTAACCATACATCTCACTGGACAAAGTAGTACAATGACAGGAAGTGTGAATGTTAGAAAGTAAAATGGAAAAAGATTGGGTATGGTAGGGGCTATTAAGAGAGCCATTGTGGTGACTATTAGAGGCATGGCAGGTAAGATGTGTGAATCACAGCTAAGATGAGTTATCTAATTTTGATTCAGTTTACTTTACTGATTCTTCTAGTATATCTTTGGAACTTTTATTTATTATTAGCTTAAGTACTTCTGTATAATCTGTATCAGTCACTGAATTATATACTACTGTATTAGTCACTGAACAATTTACTACAGATTTATTGTGTTGGCTAAACATTGCAGTAAACCACAAATTTTGTAGTGTGGTAAGTGTGTGGAAAAGAACAGATGTGTATTAAGTAGTATTACATATAAAGATTAGATCTTGTGGGTGTAACAGCAGATGTGAAGGAGAGGGGGAGATGTGGGGTAAATATTGCAGGTTAGACCTTAAGCTTTAGTACTGCAGGAATCGCTTTTAAATCTTATAGGAGTGAAGGAGGTGTAGAAATTGCAAGTGTGAGAAAAGCAATAAAGACGCATCATAATTAGAAGTAGTGGAATTTAGGTTTAGCTTCACTGTAGCCATATGAAAAAAGCAGACACCCACACAGACCTGAGATATGTGCAAGACAACTGCTAACTAAAATATGGTGTTGTGGTGCTCAGTAAAGTTCTTGGTGATGGAAAGACAGATGTCTGGTGTTGTGGTCATGCAGAAGACTTTTATTTCTTGCGTTTTGTCTCCATTGGGTGTCTCACCAGGAATGTTTTCTATATCTGCAATATTGATAACAGTTGGCCATATTGAACCAGTGCCATTTTTTCAGAGGCTTAGGTATGAAACTGATATTGCCAGTAATACTAAATCAGTCTCTACATACTGGCCATCTGCCAGTCACCCAGCCTGATGATGTTTCCCTACAGATAGACCTCAGAGACCTCAGAGCTCATATTATTGACCATTCACTCACACCAAGTGGTGAATTGTTACTTCATACGAGATGGTTTACTTCATATGCCAATTTGTGCATACACTGTCAGTGTCAACATAAAAAAGCTGGTGTACAGAAGCATAACACATACAACTTTATTTACCTCCCTCTTTTCCACCATTAACCATCATGGCAGTAAATGTGAAAGTGTGTGTGTGGGTGATTGCTGGCCTTCATATATAGACAGGCAGTTTTCAAACTTTCTCAATATCACAGGTATACCTTGAATTGTAAGAGTACAGCTCCTGGACAATGGGTGAAGGGTAGAGAATAAGATGTATCACATGGAACAGCAATATTGGGCAGGGGTGTTGAGGTGGGCATTACACAGCAGGTTCAGCAGCATCTGTATCTCCACACTGTTGGTCTCATAAGAGGCATGATGCATGTCGAAACAGTTCCACCAACGACCTGCATATTGATGGAGTGGATTGAACAGTGTTGGAGCTGAGGTCTTTGCTACACTATCATCTTAATAAATGTTCTTTCTTAAACAAAAAACTTTACTTGCTATACTCTAGTAGTATATAGCCACAATTCTATTCATTCATGTATTCTCGAATACATCATAATAGTCAGAATAGTTCTTTCTGAAAGAAAATTGGATAGAGTGAGGAAGAGTTAAAGATAGAAGGACCTTACAGCCATAATTGAAGATACCTGCCTTGACCACAATGACCATTGACATAAGAACTTAGTTTTAGTGACTATGCAGAGAGCTAGAGTCATAGGTGTAGTCATTCTCTTCTAGAAATCTTCTATGAAAGTCTATGAAAGATGAAATGCAAGACAACCAACTGGCATTTTTCCAACCTTGTGTGTTTACTCATTGCTGCTCATCCAATGCAACAGACTATAGAAATGGCCAAGACATGATATAGGAATAGTTTTCTTTTAACCCCTTCAGTACTTTGACGTGTTTCCATATTCATTCTGCTTACTATTTGGTGATTTTTTACGGCTTCAGAAACTTAGGTGGGGGATTAAAATAGTGAAGACTGTGGCCATTATTCTTTTGACCATCTTAGACACTTCCTAATGTCAATAAAATTATCTAATCATCCACAAATCTCAAAGTAAAAATGTGTCCCAGTACTGAAGGGGTTAAAGAAATTCTCTTATACTTCATAGATATAAACTACAGAAGAATAGATTAAGCTGATGTACAATATACGTACATAGAAACATATGACATGGAGCATATCAAAATGTTTTTCATTTCAGCGCAGTAATTTCATTAATACAAATAATGAGTCATTGTTAAGGGTACTTGGAAACCCACAGAATTCAATTCAGTAAACATGGGATGACAAAATGGGGGCTTGCCTGAGTAAAGAGGATGGTAGTACATCTTGGCCTCACTAAGGCGCTGACATTCCCGTAGGTTGGCAAGGTTAAAGGGCAAAGTGGAATCCCAGAGCCAAGCACCTGTTCTTCTGCAAGACAACCAATATGCAAAATTATCCAATGTTAAGAGTTCTGTAGTAAAAAAAAATATTTAAAAGAGAGAGAGAGAGAGAGAGAGAAATTGGTAAACAAAATAGAATTATTCATTCCTGCGCATCTACAGCAAGTTAGTCAGCTGATGAAGTATCCTAAAATTAGCACTAAGCAAACAGATATATATCTATGGGCATGTATCATCTTCAGTAGGTTTTTTTTATATTAAGCCTCTTACTTAACTAAATTTCAGATAATTTAAGCACAGGAAAAAGATTATGTAGCACAAGAACAGGTAAATACATCTTTTCTTCAGAGACAAGTAATAAACTGCAAAATATGATGCTTTTCTTGGGGAGATTGCTTTTCTATAAATTAATGCATTGATTTCTTTGTTAATATGATTTTAAAAGCTATATAAAGACACACACACACACACACACACACAGGACACCGTCGATGGCGGATGTGGTCGCTGAGCTCCAGAGCAATCATCTCTAATTCTACAGTTGAACACTATTGGAACAGAAATACTATCGGAACACTACTATCGGACCACAAAAAGTGACCAAATATGGATAAATATACAAGAAATCAAGTTAGTAATGGGATGTAAACGTTGCTAAGAACATGAACAATTAAGAATTAATAATTACATTGACTTTGTTGGGAACCATAGTGATTTGGTGGTAGGTGTACCATAGGAAAGGTGTATTGCATTATTTTTTTGGTGCTGCTCTTTCTGCCCTGGGTGGTCTACGCTGGCCAGGTTTTTTGGCAATACCACCCACATTTGGAACTTTTAATTCACCGTCAGTGGAGGTTACCATTTCAGGAATTTGCTGTTTCTTGTAAGTGCAAAATGCTGAGAAAAGTTTTTTTTTTGTCATCTTCACTTTTGTTTTTCCAGTGGGCATGCCCAACATAGAATTTCTTATGTAGGGAAGGGTGGAGGACATAATTTCCCATGCCAAAGAGAGCCCGTCGTAGGTCCAGCATTCGAATATTAGCCACACTGTAAAGTGTCTTTATTAAATCAGGTAATTTTTGAGACTTCCAATTTATGGCCTTTTTGATCACAAAATTCAGAGATTCACAATTATTATTGGTCCAAAGACGGTCTGTTTGGGGAATACGATCTTGGTTTGGTTTGTAAACATGCTTGAACATCAAATCTTTTATTCGGTTTTCGAAATATGATACAAAACTTGGCATACTTTCCAAATGTTTCTCTCTAATATCTGAGGCTCGCTGTTCAAATTGGAAACTGTCATTACTACTGCCTAAGCCTTCCTGGCCAAATAGATCGTCTATGACCTCTTTTCTAGCGTAAGTGCTTGCCCCTTCTTTGTTTTTAAGATATTCAGCAACATTATCCTTGAGGTGTTTAGTGCAGAGGAATCTAGTAGCCCTAGGGAAATTACTGTCAATGGCCTTACACAATGCCTTTTCCTCATCACTACCAATTTTGATGTCTAAGGTTAGCTCTGACTCAGAAAGTGAGTTGTCCAGTAATGGTTTAAGTGTAGCAAAAAAATTATGATATGTTTCCATTTTACCATCCCAGTGTAGGTACATGGGGCCAAAAAACAATGGGTGGTCATTAGTTTCTCTGTGAAGGACCTTTAAGTTCTTATACACCAGTGTGGTAACATAGCACTTTCCCAAGTTAAACGTCCTCTCTTTTCAGGGATACACTGTACCTTGTAATTATGGTCACATCTGATTGATTTGGCTGGGGGTCTAAGGGTACTAGAGTTTTCTTTCCATTAACCCGTTTGGCCAAGTTGTAAACTCCATTTCTAAAATATAATGTCAGAAGGGTGTCATTAGGTCCATCAGTTACATACAACCTTTCTGTCTTTGCTTTGCTAGAATCCCATGCTCCACAGTCATAAAAAAAAACACTCTTAGTTTTGGTTTCTCTTCTTCTTATGTTATCAGAATTGTCAACCAGGAAATACAGGTTGCTCTTGTCATTGTCTGGCACAGCATGTAAGATACTACCTTTATCTGAACTTAATAAAGTTTGGATAACCTCTTCCAAGTCCAGAAATTTACTGATCGATTGGCCACCAACTGCTTTTGGCAAAGGAGGCTCTGTCTCAGAATCAGATCCCTTATTTTCCATATCTGAGTTGATACTCGCATCACACTCTTCCTGAACATCATTGTTGCTATCATCTACTTTTGAACTGTCAACATTCTTATTTGGAGAAATAATTTCACTAGAAAGTGGAGGGAATTCCTCATCGTAGCTGCTAATACTGCAAGTTTCCCTGTAACCATCATTGTCTGAAACCCAGGAGTCATTTATGACACATGTTTCTGTAGAGAATTCCTTCATTTTTGTAATTTGCGTAGGTATATTGTTAGGAACGTAAAGCTTTGCATTTAGTTTGCTTCTACTTTTAGGCAACAAGGGAACAAAATGATCTGGAGTCCAGATTCCTGAGTGAAGATGCTTATTACCAAACACAGTCCACATTATTACAACCTCATCTTGTTCAATTTTGTGTCCAAAGGATCAAAAACATCATGGAGAGCTGTGTGAGCCAAATCAGCTGTACCATTAATTGGAGGATACACAAGTCTGACTTTCCTACAAAACTGATGCAAGTGCCATAACTGTCCAAACAGAGGAATATCTGCCATTAATTGCACAATCATATATAGCCTGATCATATTTGGGTGAAAGTAATCTGTAAGTGTCAGACATTGGAATTTCATTGTAATATTTCTCATTTTCTAACATTTCCACAACACATCGGACACGCAATTCTGCTGCCAATGATTCGTTTCCACAAAGCCAAACTGATGCACTATTGAACAAGCAATTCCCATTTCCATTCACATAACAAGGAATACTGTTTTCGGCTAATTTACTAAGTCCACCTGCATTAAGAAGGCCAAGAGCAGTTTGGTCCAAAGTGTAATGAGCCTTATTTGCAGGCCTATCAGTTCGGAATCTGCAATCCTTGGGCAATGAAATACCTTCCCTCATAATAGCCTCACCAAGGGCAACACTACCACATAGCAGCCAAACTAAGTCGCATAAGTGCCAAGAAATCAAAATATCCATCATTACCACTCACACAGTTGTGACAGTTATAATCAGTGTCCATTGTGCCAAGTGCCTCAAATTCCAAGTCACTCAAATTTTCACATTTCCTATGGAACCATTTCTTGCATGTGCACTGTATAGTGTCCAAATGACACTCTTCAGTGCAAATCCCATGGAAACTCAGCAGAGCTTTTACTGCGTTTGCTAGTCTTACTGACTGAAGCAGCAGCGGCTCTCTTTCTTCCCATAGTAACAGTTAAGCAGTGAAAAGCTAGACTTAATTACAGTCACAGTTTACCAAACGCGTACAGAGCAATTGAATATCAATATAAAGCCAGAAGTTGACAAACTAAGGTCAATATAAAATCGCAATTGATTAGAAAAAGCAGCGTGTTCACCAGTCAATTACCAAAAAGAATCTGATATGTGTGGGAAACTCCCGACACTAGAGCGGCTCACACTCCCTCTCCTTTACCCAGCTCGACACCAACTGAGAGCGGCGTGGCGCAGCCGCTGTCCGTGACATCACCCTTGGCAAAGAGGCAAAAGTCAATGTAATTATTAATTCTTAATAGTTCATGTTCTTAGCAACGTTTACATCCCATTACTAACTTGATTTCTTGTATATTTATCCATAATTGGTCACTTTTTGTGTTCCGATAGTAGTGTTCCGATAGTATTTCTGTTCCGATAGTGTTCCGATAGTATTTAGACGTGCCGAACTTTGGGCCTTGCTGAAATTATAGATCAACAGATCATAGAAGAGAAGATTGCTGAGAAAGTTGTGAAGGTTATTAAGTCAAATGAGACATTGGTGAGGGAAACTCTAGACAAAAAGAGATGTGTGGTGATATTTGGTGTGGAGGAGGATAAGACACCAAGTAAAATGGAGAGAGAGAAAAACATAAAAAAGGTGATAAATAATATCATTAATGTGGTGCAGGAGGAGGGAAAAGACCTAGTACAAGAAATAGAGGACTTCCATAGAATTGGAAAGTTCACAGGAGAAGGTATGAGGCCAATAAGAATCAAACTTAAGTCACAAAAGGATGTAGATGAATTGGTGGAGAAGTCATGGAGGCTAGCCCAGCAGGAAACAACAAGGAAGATTTGGTTGAGAAGAGATCTCGGTGAAAAGGAAGAGAAATGTTAAATGAGTTGAGAAAGGAGGCTTTGAAAAAAAATGAAGAGAGGACAGAAGAGGAGAAGAAAGAGTTTTCTGGAGAATCTTGGATATGAGACTGAGGAAGTGGTTCATAACCCAGAAAAGTACAGCAAGAAAGGACTAAAGAAACTTACGTATGAGCGGAATGTAATGTATTCCAACATAAATGGAGTGATATCGGGATTTTAGAACTCAACGATTACTTGAGGACAAGAACCCAGATATTGTGGGTCTTACTGAAACAAAACTGAGAGAGGAGAAGACCTGATGATGGTTGGAGAAGGAAATATAATGTTTGGAAAAGAAATAGAGTAGGTAAGATGGGAGGAGGAGTGATGTTGCTGGTTAAAAAGATATAAAGGTGGATCAAGTGAAAGAAGGTATGGGAAAGGCAGAAGTGCTAAAGATCAGAGCAGAAACTAATGAAGGAAAAAGAGGCACTACATAGTGGTGTACGTACCACCTAAGACAAATGCATGGTCAGTACAGGAATATGAAGAAATGATAAGTGATACAGGAACATGTCTGGAAGAAATGTTGGGTGGCTGTGAACGAACTATAATGATGGGAGATTTTAATTGTAAAGAGGTGTGTTGGGAGGACTGGTCAATGGAAGGATCAGAGACAACATGGGAAATACACTATTGACACTGGCAATGGAAAATGTGTTAACTCAGTGGGTCAAAGAAGATACTAGGTTTGGAGGAGAGGGAGCATCGTCAAGACTGGACTTGGTCTTTAGTACAGAGCCAATGGTCATTGAGGAGATGAGGGTGGAGTGCCCTTTAGCAAAGAGTGATCATGCAGTTTTGGAGTTCAAGGTGATAGATGAAGAGAAATCTAGAAGAAATGAAGAATATAAAGTGGGAAGATGGAATTATGCCAAGACAGATTTTGGAAACCTAAAGAAATTCTTTCAAGAGACAAATTGGATGAAATTCAAGAGTGCTAAGGAGCAAATGAAAAGTGGTGTGTATTTACCTAGTTGTATTTACCTAGTTGTAGTTTTACAGGGCCTGGGCTTTATGCTCGTGTGGTCCTGTCTCCATATCTACACTTATCCAATTTTTCTTTAAAACTATGTACACTCTTTGCTGATACCACTTCCTCACTCAAACTGTTCCAAGTCTCAACACATCTTTATGGAAACTAAATTTTTAACATCTCTCAGACATCGTCCCTTCCTTAGTTTCTTACTATGCGATCTTGTGCTTCTAAAGTCATATTCTTCTCTCAGGATCAGTTTCTCATTATCCACTTCATCCATTCCGTTAATCAATTTATAAACTTGTATCAGATCCTCTCTCTCTCTGCTCCAAGGTTGGTAGATCCATTGCCTTTAGTCTCTCCTCATATGCCATCCCTTTAAATTCTGGAACCATTCTTGTAGCCATTTTTGTAGTCTCTAATTTTCTTATGTGTTTTTTTTATGGGAGTCCACACAACTCCTGCATATTCCAATCTAGGTCTTATTTTAGTACTTATCAATTTCTTCATCATTTCCTTGTCCATATAGTGAAATGCTACTCCAATATTCCTTAGCAAATTATACGTCTCTGAAAATTCTATCAATATGGCTTACCGGTTGATTATTTTCTTCCATTGTCACTCCCAAGTCCTTTTCCTTTTTACTTTTTCTAGTTCTACTCCATCTCCCATCTTATAGATTCCCACTGGTCGTCTTTCACTTTTTCCCATTTCCATGACATGGCTTTTGTCCACATTGAATTCCATCTCCCATTTTTTGCTCCATTTCCAGATCTTGTTTAAGTCTTCCTGTAGTATTTCACAATCCTCTTTTGTTTAATGACTCTGCACAGTTTCGCATCGTCCGCAAACAGATTTATGTAGCTGTTCACTCCTCTGGCATGTCATTTATATATACGAAAAAGTATTGGTGCCAATACTGACCCCTGTGGCACTCCGCTGTCTACTGTTCTCCACTTGACTTCATATCTTTAACTATCGTCCTTATTTCTCTCCCCTTAAGTAATTCTTCATCCATCTCAATGTGCTTCCTTTTAAGCCACCCTTCTCCTCTAACTTCCATAGTAATCTTTCATGTGGCACTTTATCAAAAGCCTTTTTAGATCTAAATAAATACAGTCAACCCATCCTCTCTCTTGTACTTTATCAACTATTCTAGAGTAGAAACTCAATAAATTTGTCACACATGACCGACCTTTTCTAAAACCAAATTGGCTATTTGATAATATTTTGTTGTCTTCAAGAAACTCAATCCATTGCTTCTTTATTACTTTTTCACACATCTTGCATATTACACTAGTTAGTGATACCGGCCTGTAATTTAAAGGTTCTTCTTTCCTTCCGCTCTTATATATGGGAACCACCTCAGCTCTTTTCCACTCCACTGGCACTGTCCCATTTTCTATTGAGCATTTCATGATGTTGTATATTGACTTGCTAGTTCTTCCCTACATTCTTTCAGTATTCTGCCTGAGACTTCATCCGGTCCCATTGCCTTTTCCTCATCCAATTCCGTCATCAACTTTTTTATTTCAAGCTTGGTTACTTTAATCTCTTTCATATAGACAGTCTCTATTACCCTGTGGTCTTTCAAATTTGGATTCCGTAGTAAAGACCTCATGAAATTTACTATTTAACAGTTCTGCCATACTTTTTGGGTCTTCCACCATTCCGTTTTCTCCTTTTAACCTTTCTATTGTTTCTTTTGTCTTATTTTTCCATTTATGAATCTGTAGAACAATTTTGGTTGTTCCTTACATTTTTCGACAATGTCCTTTTCATAGTTCTTTCTTCTTCCTTTCTCACCTTAGCATATTCATTTCTTGCTGTTTTGAAGTTTTCCTTATTTTCTGGATTTCTGTTTCTTCTCCACCTTTTCCATGCTCCATCTCGTTTCTCCTTTGCCCTAGCACATCTTGCATTAAACCAATCTTTCTTTCCTTCTTCTTTAGGTCTATATTTCGGAACATATTCCTGACCCCAGTTTTGTATATTTCCAAAAATAAGTTATATTTCTCTTGAACCGTTAATGAGTTTTCCATCTCCTCCCAGTTTACGTTTTAAAATAGTTCTTGAGATTCTCAATATCAGCCTTTCTGTAATTTAATCGGTCTCCTTTGTATGATTCATCTCTATCTTCCTTTCCTTCTTCTATATCCATCTCTAATATTACATGGTCACTCTTTCCCAATGGGCACTTGTATCTTATATCATCGTTAATTGGTATATCCCTTGTAAAACTAGGTCTAATCTTGCCGCTCATCGCTTTCCTCTGAATCTTGTGTTTTCCTTTACTCTTTGGACCATCAAATTATCTATCATTAGGTTCAGGAATCTATCTCCCAGGCATCTTCCCCCATACCACTTTCATAATTTTCCCAGTCTACCTCCTTACAGTTGAAATCTCCTATCAATATCACTTTTCTCCTTTCCTTAATGATTCTTGTAAGACTCTTATTGTGTCATCTATCATGTCTCTATATTCTTGGTTAGTCCATGAGTTTGTTTTTGGTGGCACATATGTTCCAATGATTGTTAACTCCTTTTTGTTAATATGCATCTTAACATACAGTATTTCTGATTTTCCTTCCCCAAACTCCACTTGATTTACCACTATCTCCTTCCTTAACATCATCATGACTCCTCCTCCTCCTTACCCACTCTGTCTCTCCTCCATATATTATACCTTTTATCTATGTCTATTTTTATTGCCTCATTTAACTTTGTTTCCACCAGGCATACAATATCTGGTTCTTCTTTCTTTATGTAATCTCTTAATTCTAATTTACTAGATAAAATCCCATCTATGTTTGTATACATCATTTTTAATCTCTTGTTCTTATCATTTTTAGTTAAACTTGCTCCATTCTTTTCTCTTCTTTCTCTTTATATACCATTTCCTTATCCTGTCAACTTCTGTCCAGTATGTCAAACTTGTTCACCAATTTATACATAGTTATCATGTCTCCTCTTGTTCTTCTCTCTTCTAATGTGGTCATTCCTTCAGTCTTTCCTCATAGTCTAACTCTCTGAGTCCTTACCATCCTTGTTGCCAGCCTCTTCCTTTCCATATTTCACATTTTTTCTAGTGACCAAACATGCTGCATATTTTAACTTCTTTACATAATATCTTCTTCATCATTCTTCTTTAGGTAGTGGAATCAACCCATTTTTGTGTCTTGGGATCAGTGTCTGTATGACCAAGGTCTTTTCTCTTCCTTCATTATGATCTTTCTCCCATTTTGTATTCCCAGTAGATATTTTTATTTTCACCTATTTCCCTCTTGTGGTTGTGGTTCATTGTGTTTATCATGTTTTGTAGCACTTCCATCGTCCAGTGTAAGTATTGCTCATTTCCTTCCAATTTGCAGTTAAGATCCCCACAAGTACTACTTTCTTTTCTGAACTTTCAATATATTGTCCAAGAACTAGCATTTCATTTTGCATTTCTTTGTGCATGTCCAGCTTTCATATATATAGTCTTCTTATAATATATGTCTTATTTTATTTATTTATATATATATATATATATATATATATATATATATATATATATATATATATATATATATATATATATATATATATATATATATATATATATATATACATATATATATATATATCATTATCAATATCCTCCTGCTTTTCCTCTATCAGTGTCTTAAACACTATATTCTGCTGTTTAAATGTAATTGGACATCTATAACATTTTTTCTGTTATAACATCAGGTCTTTTCTAATACATAGTTACTTCTAGCAAGACATTAAGCCATCTGTGTTTGTATATATAATTGTCTTGAGCCTTTATTTGATACAGTTGATGAATTGGTATCCAATTGCTTCTTCAGCACTATGGCTTTCACTCTGCATGTTATAGTTTGTACTCTTAAAATGACAGTCAGTTAGTGGTGAGATCTCCACCTGCTGTTATTACACTGTTTACCTTGTGTTGATGCAAAATTCTCCACTTTGTAATTTTATCTGTATTGTAATTTTATCTGTATTGTCATCCATCCTCCTATTATTTCATCCTATCTCTAATGGGTCCTGACTACAGTCAATAACATTGTTCTTATCTTGCAGCACTATTTGCTTATACCTTTCAGCAAACATAAAAATAGACATTTTATTTATTTTGTATATGGGTATATCATGCACATAACAACATTTACCAGTATTATGTAGACTACTGTCATCAGTATTATGAAGAGTACCATTTGTTCATTGTATGATACATTATCTCTGCTCAGTGAAAAAAAAAAAATTGTTCATGCTGTTGTGTTTATAGTGATGAGTATGAACCATGTCATGGTGTATATTCATTCATAAGCTAGTCATGATTGAGTTGTGTCAATATCAAAACATGAAAATTTTAAATAGTAAATTGTGATTCAGAATTCACTCCACACAAGAAATATTTATACATATGCTGTATGTACTTTATTTGTTTATTTAGTTAATGTGCAGCAATGTTGCAAACAAAGACTTGTTGATGGAGATGTCAGTTCTGGATGTTGTTGGTTTCCAGTGAACATTCTTCAACATAGGTACTCCGATCTTTTCCTTTAGTAAAATATCCTAACATGGTACTTGATTTTAAGGAAAACTGAATAACAGATTATTTGTACACATCTCCCTCATTTGGTTTTGACGATTTTCTTCATGCAATTTAGAGCGACATATTAACTGGGATTTCAATGGTACCAAATACTGTGGCTGAGTGTCAATAAGCCACACCTTTCAATACTTCCTGTTCATCTTCATTACTCTCCTCAGTGATAGACATATTTAAGAATGATGACAAATATTGAATCCTGAGAGAGAGACAAATATTTGGTTGAATATGTCAACCACAAGTTGATGAGGAATCATAAAGCATGACTTTACAGTATGTGTTTGCACATCATTTATTTTCTTTCTCGTGATTCATTATCATCATTACTGGAGCACAAAACAGTCCAGTACATGTGGTGATGTAAGAAAGAGGGTGTGAATTTCTAAGAGAATGAGATAAGCTGTTGCAGAGCCAACCCATTTGAGGTAAAGACAGATGTCTCGAGGAGTTTGACGAGACGCCACTAGAGATCAATGCCTCAGTCCAGATGGTGTAACAGGCACATTTTTGCCACATCAATTTGTATATTATATACATCAACTGGTAAAAGATAATAACATATTTCATTCCTTATTGTATTACAACTAGTATGGGTGTCAAAAAAGGGTGTCAAAAAATCAAATGTTTTTCCAGTATGTAGCAAGAAACGGCACTGGACAAGGCAGGGACTTGAATCAGTACTAGCAGTGGTTTTTCCTGCCTTCTTCTCTCTCTCTCTCTCTCTCTCTCTCTCTCTCTCTCTCTCTCTCTCTCTCTCTGATGCATTTCTCTTATATCTCTATTTTATATTAAATATTGTATCATTCTTAATTCATCCCACAATGCATTTTCCTATTAGATATTGTATATGAATAGTTTATTGTTTTCAAGCATATCAAGACAGTCTTAGCAAGTATTTTGCACAGTGGGATGCTAGTGATAAGCAGGACAACAGGGATGAAGAGGTTGCTGACAGACAATGTATATTTTGTATTTGTGTCAAGAATAGGTTATGAATGTTTACAACTTAAAATTATTTGAACAAGACGTGCTGGTCAGTGAGACTTACTTGGCTGAAAATTGAGATTGGAGATGTATCAAGAAACTTTTATCAGATCAAGAAGGGGAGATGTATCAAGAAACTTTACTTTATCAGATCAGAAGCAGGTTCAAGGACTATGAATAGCAAACCTCTATACATTATTCAGTAGATCACTGATCAGGATACTGGTAGATAAAGAATATTTTGTAGGTCAAAGGGACAAAGGGTGAGAGAAGGATTTACTTAATGTTTGGTGTGACTCTTCTCAGGTTTTTTCTGGTTCTGTATGCAACCAGACTAGTGTCATTGTGGAATACATACTAAAGTAGTGTAGCATCAGAGTTGAAATGAAAGTTTAGTCTATAAAGAGAGTTGTTGATGTTCTAGTATTATTTTGCAGTGGGAAGGATGTCAGAGCAAGTTTAAGGAGTTTTTGCACAGAGGATGTTAATGGGGGAGGGTCAGGAATGAGTGTGATGAGAGGACAAGTCCTCTGTGCAAAATTTTACCAAATAGTATTTGAGGGTCCTTTTCAATGGAAAATAAGGCAGAACATTCAGCTTATCAAATTATATATACATGTATACATTTTTCTATACTTTTCCTAACTATAATTTATAACAAAGCTAGAACACTGAAATTTGGTAGTGAATTATTCATTAAAAATCAATAGATTATTCCAAGATAGTGTATATCACAGCATCTTCAACATGACAAAAGCTGATTACTTTGTATACAGATCTTCAACATGACAAAGAAATTACTCTTGTCAGGAATATGAAGATAGATTGCAAAAATAATGAAGGAAGACATTCAGACAGGCAGGAAACTTTATTGAAGACAGGTTGAGGATCCTTTCTTTATATGGGAAAGAACAAAAGGTTAATGTTAGTATAGTGATCATCACTGAAATGTACATTCCTGAAAGTATAAAGTAGCCTTATGATATATTTTTTTGGGAACTAAAACAACATGTAGATCAATTGTATCTAACCACAGGATAACAAACATTGTAAACAATCCTGTCATACTCCTTATATGAAAGAGGTGAGATAACCATACATCTCACTGAGTACAATGACAGAAGTGTGAATGTTAGAAAAAATGGAAAAGATTATGGTACTACAAGAGAGCATTGTGGTGACAAGAGGCATGGAGGTAAGATGTGTGTACAGCAGACAAGTTATCTAATTTTGATCTTTATTTACTGATTCTTCTAGTATATCTTTGAAAATTATTAGTTTAGATGTATAATCTGTATGTCAGAATTATATACTACTGTATTAGTCACTGAAATTTACTACAGAAGTGTTTTAAACATTGCAGTAAACCACAAATTTTGTAGTGTGGTTGTGTAAAGAACAGATGGGTATTAAGTAGTATTACATATAAAGATTAGATCTTGTGGGTGTAACAGCAGATGAAAGGAGAGGAGATGTGGGGTAAATATTGCAGGTTAATGGGTTTTAGTACTGCAGGAATCGCTTTTAAATCTTATAAGGAAGGAGGTAAGCAGAAAAGCAATAAAGACGCATCATACAGAAGTAGGAATTTTAGTTACTGTAGCCATATGAAAAGCAGAACACAGACTGAGATATGCAAGACAACTGCTAACTAAAATATGGTGTTGTTGCTCAGTAAAGTTCTTGGTGATGGAGACAGATGTCTGTGTTGTGGTCATGCAGAAGATAGGTTTTGTCTCCATTGGGTGTCTCACCAGGAATGTTTATATCTGAATAGATAACAGTTGGATATTGAACCAGTGCCATTTTTCAGAGGCTTAGGTATGAAACTGATATTGCCAGTAAATTAATATTTACACTGGCCATCTGAGAAGCTGATGATGTTTCCTACAGATGACCTCAGAGAAGAGTAATTGACCATTCACTCAAAAGAAGTGTAGAATTGTTACTTCATACAGATGGTTTACTATGAATTTGTGCATAACTGTCAGTGTCAACATAAAAAGCTGGTGTTAGAAGCATAAAAAAATTTATTTATCTTTACCATTAACCATCATGGAAATGTGAAAGTGTGTGTGTGGGATGCTGGCCTCATATATAGACAGGCAGTTTTCAAACTTTCTCAATATCACAGGATATTAATTGTAAGAGTACAGCTCCTGGACAATGGGTGGTAGAGAATAAGATGTATACATGGAACAGATTAGCAGGGGTGTTAGGGGGCATTTAGCAGGTTGAGCAGATGTATTAGTTGGTCTCATAAGAGGCATGATGCATGTAAACAGTACCAACGAGCATATTGATGGAGTGGATTGAAGTGTTAGCTGAGGTCTTTAAACTATCATCTTAATAAATGTTCTTTCTTAAACAAAAAACTTTACTTGCTATACTCTAGTAGTATATAATAATTTATTCATTCATGTATTCTCATACATCATAATAGTCAGAATAGTTCTTTCTGAAAATTGATAGAGTGAGGAAGAGTTAAAGATAGAAGGACCCCAGCCGATAATTGAAGATACCTGCCTTGACCACAATGACCATTGACATAAGAACTTAGTTTTAGTGACTATGCAGAGATTAGAGTCATAGTAGTCATTCTCTAGAAATCTATGAAAGTCTATGAAAGATGAAATGCAAGACAACCAACTGGATTTTTCCAAGTGTGTTTATCATCTGCTCATAATGCAACAGACTATAGAAATGGCAAGACATGATATAGAATAGTTTTTAATTCAGTACTTTGACGTGTTTCCATATTCATTACTAGGTGATTTTAGGCTTAGAAACTTAGGTGGGGGATTAAAATAGTGAAGACTGTTATTATTCTTTGACCATCTTAGACACTTAATGTCAATAAATTATCTAATCATACAAATCTCAAAGTAAAATGTGCAGTACTGAAGGGGTTAAAGAAATTTCTTATACTTCATAGATATAAACCACAGAAGAATAGATGCTGATGTACAATATAAGACATAGAAACATATGACATGGAGATATCAAAATGTTTTCATTTCAGCAGTAATTTCATTAATACAAATAATGAGTCATTGTTAAGGGTAGGAAACCCAGAATTCAATTCAGTAAACATGGGATGACAAAATGGGGCTTGTTTGAGTAAAGAGGATGGTAGTACATCTTGGTCACTAAGGCGCTGACATTGTAGGTTGGCAAGGTTAAGGCAGTGGAATCCCAGAGCCAAGCACCTGTTCTTCTGCAAGACAACCAATATGCAAAATTATCCAATGTTAAGAGTTCTGTAAAAAAATATTTAAAGAGAGAGAGAGAGAGAGAGAGAGAAAATTGGTAAACAAAAATAGAATTATTCATTCCTGCGCATCTACAGCAAGTTAGTCAGCTGATGAAGTATTAAACAAACAGATATATATCTATGGGCATGTATCATCTTCAGAGGTTTTTTTTATTAAGCCTCTTACTTAACTAAATTTCAGATAATTTAAGCACAAAGATGAGCACAAGAACAGGTAAATACATCTTTCTTCAGACAAGTATAAACTGCAAAATATGATGCTTTTCTTGGGGAGATTGCTATAAATTAATGCATTGATTTCTTTGTTAATATGATTTTAAAAGCTATATAAAGACACACACACACACACACACACAGGACAGTCGATATGTGGTCGCTGAGCTCCAGAGCAATCATCTCTAATTCTACAGTTGCCATTGCCAAGAGTAACTAAGGTGGGAAAGGAGCTTGTAATGTTTGTCCCGTCTCCATATAGTCATGTTAACTGTTGATTAGCAAAATAATGTCCAGGGAAGGTGAATATAAACTGTAGCGCGTTTGAGCCATCAGCTGAAGTTTGTTTACATCTGCGCAACATCCCCGTGAACTCGAAAGATGAATCAGACTTCACAGGATTTCAAGGAATAATGGAGAAGCGTTTATGTGAAGAAAATTCTGGAGTTGGAAGGTAAATTGAAAACTGTTTGAAAAGTATGGGGCCTGGAAACGAGTTATGACAATGTAATGAAAGAGTGCGCTGAAATGAAGACAGAAAATGCAGTACTGAAAGAGGAAGTTAAGTTAATTAAAGTGAATTGCGACAAATGTGGAGAATCTTTAGGAAAAGTGACAGGCTGAATGGAAAAAAAGTCAGGAAATGGAAAGAAAGGAGGTAAATTACAAAGTTGCAAGTCTGGAAAAGGAAATCAAAGAGTCTGGGGAGAAAACTTTGGGGGGCACGTCTAAACACTATCGGAACACTATCGGAACACTACTATCGGACCACAAAAAGTGACCAAATATGGATAAATATACAAGAAATCAAGTTAGTAATGGGATGTAAACGTTGCTAAGAACATGAACAATTAAGAATTAATAATTACATTGACTTTGTTGGGAACCATAGTGATTTGGTGGTAGGTGTACCATAGGAAAGGTGTATTGCATTATTTTTTGGTGCTGCTCTTTCTGCCTGGGTGGTCTACGCTGGCCAGGTTTTGGCAATACCACCCATTTAACTTTTAATTCACCGTCAGTGGAGGTTACCATTTCAGAATTTGCTGTTTCTTGTAAGTGCAAAATGCTGAGAAAAGTTTTTTGTCATCTTCACTTTTGTTTTTCCAGTGGGCATGCCCAACATAGAATTTCTTATGTAGGGAAGGGTGGAGGACATAATTTCCCATGCCAAAGAGAGCCCGTCGTAGGTCCAGCATTCGAATATTAGCCACACTGTAAAGTGTCTTTATTAAATCAGGTAATTTTTGAGACTTCCAATTTATGGCCTTTTTGATCACAAAATTCAGAGATTCACAATTATTATTGGTCCAAAGACGGTCTGTTTGGGGAATGCAATCTTGGTTTGGTTTGTAAACATGCTTGAACATCAAATCTTTTATTCGGTTTTCGAAATATGATACAAAACTTGGCATACTTTCCAAATGTTTCTCTCTAATATCTGAGGCTCGCTGTTCAAATTGGAAACTGTCATTACTACTGCCTAAGCCTTCCTGGCCAAATAGATCGTCTATGACCTCTTTTCTAGCGTAAGTGCTTGCCCCTTCTTTGTTTTTAAGATATTCAGCAACATTATCCTTGAGGTGTTTAGTGCAGAGGAATCTAGTAGCCCTAGGGAAATTACTGTCAATGGCCTTACACAATGCCTTTTCCTCATCACTACCAATTTTGATGTCTAAGGTTAGCTCTGACTCAGAAAGTGAGTTGTCCAGTAATGGTTTAAGTGTAGCGAAAAAATGATGATATGTTTCCATTTTACCATCCCAGTGTAGGTACATAAAAACAATGGGTGGTCATTAGTTTCTCTGTGAAGGACCTTTAAGTTCTTATACACCAGAGCAGTAGCAGCATACAGCAGCAGCAGCAGCAGCAGTAGCAGCAGCAGCAGCAGCAGCAGCAGTAGCAGCAGCAGCAGCAGCAGTAGCAGCAGCAGCAGCAGCAGCAGCAGTAGCAGCAGCACACAGCAGCAGCAGCAGCAGCAGCAGCAGCAACAGCACACAGCAGCAGTAGCAGCAATAGCAGTAGCAGCAGCAGCAGTAGTAGCAGCAGTAGCAGTAGCAGCACATAGTAGCACAGCAGTAGCACATAGTAGTAGCACAGCATAGCAGCAGTAGTAGTAGCACAGCAGAAGTAGCAGTAGTAGCAGACAGCAGAAGCAGCAGTAGCAGTGCACAGTAGTAGTAGTAGTAGTACACAGTAGAAGTAGTAGTAGTAGTACACAGTAAAAGTAGTAGTAGTAGTACACAGTAGAAGTAGTAGTAGTAGCAGCAGTGATAATAGAACTCACCTACTCTGCACCCAAAACAGCAAATGGGTCTCGGCAGCGAGTTGAATGAGGGTGTCCTCCAGTGCTAGGGCAGCTACCTCTACTTTTGTAAAGGGCCACAGCTCGTCCGTGAACTTGCGGTCAGCCAACATCCATGTGCCGAACCCTGAGGAGGAGAAAGAAGATGGGGGAAGAAAGGGAGGGATGACCAGGAAAGACGCGGAAACCATTAGAATTTAGAATAGTAAATATATCAGTGTTTTAGTCACAAATACAGCACAAATACTTGACCAGTAAATATATCAGTGTTTTAGTCACAAATACAGCACAAATACTTGACCACTTGAGTATTATGCAAAGAAGTCATTAGCCATTATCAACAGTCTATGGAGACATGTTTTCATACCAACAACTACTGCATCAGGAAGGATGTTCGTATTCAGCCACTGCTGCAGTCTTGTCACTACCAACTTGCGAGATAAGGACGACGACTTGATAGCATCGTTTGTTCCAGGATACCACAACACCGTCACCCTGAAAACATAGGATTCTTGTGGGTGTGACTTTCCTTCGAGCAGCACCCTCTGAGAAGGTGGATATTCCGTTTGTCCTCCGTTGCTTTTGTTTGCATATCGTAGCACTTCAACCCCTCCTGTTAAATGACAAATCGAGATGCATAAAAGTTTTATAAGGAAATTTCTTTCGATAAAGCTTCAGACCAAGAACATTAAAACTGAAAGAAAACATGAAACCTCGTTCATACCAGATGGAAAGATACTGTCGTGGCGATCTAACGGTGTTGGTGTTGGTGTTGGTGGTGGTCGTGGTGGTGTTGGTCGACCAACAATTTCAAACACTGGTGGACGTTTCTTGTGGTGGGAAACGGCGTCCGTGAACACCTGGAGGCTCACCTGCAGTATTAGCGTAGAGGTAGACATGAGTGGCAGGAACACATGCTGCCACGTTTTCATCTAATAAGTCACTAAGCCTTACGAGGCAGACTAAAGAAACAACGCAAAGAAGCTGAAATAATGAAGATATGTAAATCCAAGCAACTAATGACTCGGTAAGAGTATTGTCATAAAGTTGGAGGTGGGAATACGATAAACTAATAATAATCGAGTCACGGCACCGAAACGACAGTCATACGACGCCAGATGAGGCTACGCGAGGCACGTGTCCTTTCCACTCACCTGCTTGTCCCCCAGATAGAAGAAATAGGTGAGATCTGGCGGCAGAAAGTCAAGAAAGGAGTGAATCTTCTGTCGCTGATTCGAATCTCCGATGAAGGTGATCCAGGTGGAGGCTCCCTTTGCTGTCCGTGCCGCCACACATCGACCCGCCTCCTTCACCCCATACTCCTGCACCTGTCCACGGTAGATTAGAACACAAGGTTGATAGGAACTAATGTGCATATAAATGCATAAATAAAACTGATAAATTAACACGACTATAGACAGACAACCAAAATATTTAGGCTAAGCAGAAACACACATTTACTCGTTTATCCCATTACCTGTCTACCTGTCCATTCCCAGTCTATCCTCTCAATTCCCTCGATAAAAGGAACATACCTGACAGGGAATATAAGGCACGGTGCCCCCCATTAACTCCAGCCGAGTACCTAGAAACAGTGGCGCCGATTTGTTTTCCGGTGAGCCCTCAGACTTTATGTCACCAAGGAGGAGCGGAAGACGACTTGCTAATTCTTCGTACGGCGCGTCTAAGAACAAAAATGGATAAGTGTGTGTATATATATATATATATATATATATATATATATATATATATATATATATATATATATATATATATATATATATATATAACAGCAAGAAATTGGTATAAGAAATAGATTTCAAGTAGCACCATTTGGAAAGAATAATGGAAGAATTATACAGGGATATTAAATCATTGAGAGTAGATTTTAAGCACTAAAGAAAAAGAAAAAGGGAAATAAAGGCGAAAGAAAAATTGACATGTATTTACAGGGAGTTTTTTTTTCTCGTTATTCATTAGAAAAAAAAATGAAAATAATAGATATGAACAATAGGCTTAAAAAAAGACCATACCGGAAACAATAGGGAGGATAAACAAACACGGATAGGATAGAACTCTTCATACAGGAAGAATAGAGAAGTAAACAAAATTCACGAGAATTCATGACGAGAATAAGCATGATTGAACGAATTGAACCTTGAGGGGTAAAAATGAAGGCGAATGGGTAAGAGCAGAGTTAAAATAATAATAAGAAAAGAAAATAATGACATGAGATACTGGATGAATTTTATTTTAATAAAATGTAAAGTTAGGTAGCTCCTAAAGGTTAAGAGGACAGTGAAAGGTCGTCAGGTGAACTAAATAGAACACATGGCTGTATTATTTGTTTTAGTATTACCTAATCATAGATAACGAGCTCTAGTGGAATTAACTAAGTTTTCAAGACTGTTTCCATGACTAGTAACATTTTCATATTTCTGCAGGTTCGGGAAATATACACATGAAAACCCAAGTAATAATTTCCTATAACCCTGAAGGTAATTCTCAGAGAAGAACGAGTAACAATCATATTTTCACAGCTGACCTTTTCCCTGACAAATGACATGCAGAATTGCTTACTAGAGAGAGAGAGAGAGAGAGATTGTTTTTACTCCACTAGACACTTTTCTCTTGTCTGTCAGTCTGTTGTCCGCCTTTTTCACTGCTTGCCTGCCTGCCTATCTGTCTGTCTACCTGTTTCTGTCTGTCACCAGCTTACCTGAGTCCCACCAAGTGTCCGGGGTGCTCTTATTGATAGTAAACATAGCTTGGCAGTGTGAAAAATGACGCCGAGACGGGGCTGGAGGGTCTTGGGGAAGTATGGGGTAAGCAGGGGTGGAGGGACGAAGAGAAGAAAGGAGCACTAAAGTAAAGGTTCCTGCAGTCACCACAACCACTGCCAATACCGAGACTTTGTATCGTCGCATGACAAGGAAAGGGTGGCGAGGCTGAGGTGATGAGATGGAAGGTAATGAGTCTAAAATTAATGAAACCCAAGGAAAGCCAAGGAATTAAAATGGAGCCTAGACACTAGATTAGGGGCACGAACGATCCGAAATTTGATCTGAAGTGACAAGATGACTACGAGAGAGAGGGAGAGAGACGGAAGAACAAGTGAAATGAATGAACTACAGAATCCTGATTGGTACAAGAACCGAAAAAGGAATCAAAGAAAGCAGAACAGCACCCGAAACAAGAGATTCTATTCGACTAGTAAGCCAGACAGCCGGCCGTCACCCTTACACACACCACGTAAACGCTCTCTCCAACAGGAAAAACAGATCTTTAATTCTACTTTTTCATGACCGTTTTACGATGGACCAGGAAAGTTTGAGAATATTGTTTAACCCAGCTAAGACGGCGCCTCCAGGGCTAAACGTCGAAAATAGGTTGTATTCATACACACCTTAAACTTGATAGTGCAATGGATGAGTAAATGAAATAGTCTTTATTTAACAGCAAGTCTTCTTCCTAATGATGTCATCCCGATGTCTCTACATGCAGTGGTTATGGAGAGACGGTTTGGTGAGAATCATTTAGGATGGAGCGAGTCACGTTGCTATACGTCCATTTTACCTTATATATATGGCTACCGCCTAGTGAAGACATTCCCTTAATTAACTCTCTTCATGCATGCTATACCAATTTGTCGAGTTCCCGCCCTATTATATCCTAAGACCTGTGACAAATGGACGAGTGTGATCCTGGTTGTGGTGTTGAAGTCGAGGGCCGGAGGGAGGGGGCAGGGAATCTGATTTGTCGGAATAATTATCACTGAGCTTAGCCATGGTAAGAGTGGCACAGACGTATCAACTTGTTCACAGGCACTATTACAAGGACGACTACAAAATATGGCAGAAAACTAGGTAACTGTAGTGTACAAATCGCAAAGCGGTTATGACTGCCTCCGGTCCAATAGGAACTAATTTCTTCCAACTTGAAGGTAGTGCACTGTATACGTGTTACTGTACTGTTTTTTTCTTCTTCAATAAATACCCGTTCTGTACAGTCTGCTCTTAACTTGAAGCAGTTTTCCTAACCTTATTTTCACCTAGAGCGACATGTCAACTCGAAGGATTTTAGTAAGCAAATAACAATGTTCAACAGCCGTGAAGAGTAAATTAAGTCCTTTCTTAACCCCACACCATGTTCACTTCATCCCTACTCCTTTCTGTATTTCTCATGTCCCTTCTCTCTCTCTCTCTCTCTCTCTCTCTCTCTCTCTCTCTCTCTCTCTCTCTCTCTCTCTCATATTTCCCTCCTTCCCTCTCCCACCCCTCCATTCCTTCTACCTCCCTCACTCACTCACTCCCATATCTCTTTCACTGTGTCTACAGCAATAAAAATAAGCTTTGCAAATTTATGAGGAAAACAGTAGTTCCAAATATGAGTTTGCACATTCACCACATGTTAAAGTACATGCAAGAGACGGCGTATATGGACTCATTCCAAATCTATTAACATCGGAGTAATCACTCGTTTTCGAGAGTCAACGCTTAATTGACTAAGAACTCATCAACTAGAAGAACGTGAACTACCACATCAGGATCACAGCCATCAAAATTGTTACCTCATAGAAACAACGGATAAAGGATGTACTTGCATGTAACGAAAACTTTCATGTTACTAAAACTTAACACCTTACTCAATCATGGATAATGCTGAACATTAGCGGAGGTAGTTTATAACGACTAAAATTCATGCTAAATGTCACGTTAAGTTCGAATGACCATTACATTTTTTTCCCTATAGAAGTAATCCTTAATCAATAAAAAGAAGAAAAATACTTTCCGTTAATTAGCGCGTTTCTCAGGAAATTCGGCCTATAAATTCAAATAAAGGAAACTTACGCAGCGAGCGCATGTGACATCATTATTTTACTCTTGTTAACAGGCTGTGACACTCGTTCTGGCTTCACTCCCACAAAATAGTCATCGCAAAGAGGGATTACGTGCTGCCTGAGTAGGGAATTGAACTGTAGTAAGTGTTATATACAGGTCAAATAAACTATATCACCAAAACTCACCTGAAAGATACAGGTTGTCTGTCAATGCTGTATTCAACCCTGTCCATAGTGTAGTCCTGTACTTAAATCCTCCTAACCTGGCAGAACAGCAGCTCTTCCCCGCACCGCAGCTCACAAGCGTCTACGTGACTGAGTGGTCGCGTCTGGGTCCTGGGACCGTCTTCCTCCACCTGCCCCCATCTACTCGGCTCTTTAGTTGGTGTTCGCCAAGGGTGTTCGAAACAGTTAAATAGCGGCGGTTCGAAACACGTGCTTCTCTCCAAAGAACAATACACATCTTATCTTCTCCCGTAAGATGGAATAATGTTTCATCATTACATCCTTCATCTGTTCAATTAGTTGTAGCATATCTCATAGTTAATCATCTTTGTTCTCTTATAGATAGCTCGAAACACCATGTACTACATTTATGTAAGCGTTATTACAAAAGTAATTGACATTTCTATTCTATGCACAATCAGGTAAAATAACCACCATAATAACCCCGTAATACATGTTCTCTCTAAAACAATAATAATATAATAATGATGATTATCACATAATAATAATAATAATAATAGTAATAATAATAATAATGATAATAATAACCCCATAACATATACTCTCTAAAAAACGATAATAAATATAATAAAACAATAATAATGATGATGATAATAATAATAATAATAATAATAATAACTAAAAGCAACAGTATGAGTGTACCTAGTAGTGAAGAATACACTGCTACCTGACAATATCACTTGATGCATGAGGATGAGACGAGTGTAGATTTATTATAATATGAATCACTGCTACACCAACACAGTCACATCAGCTCACCTCTGCTCTGACTCCAGAAGATGACGCGGGTGCGTGTGGCGAGGGCCGTGACAGTCTGAATCAAGGGCCGAAACAACACGTCTATCTCGGAGAAAGGGACAATCTCGTCATCGTATTCCCGCATCAGCAGTGGCCACGTACGCCCTGGCGGCGACAAGACACGGAAGCATCATAAGTGTTATTGCCTGCTCCTTAAACTTATTGTTTTTGCGTAATATTCTTAACGCGTGACGACATTCGATAGCGTAGCTGCGGCAGGATTAAGAGAATACAGGGTTATCCCGTTTCTGAGTAAAAATGAGCCGACTTGGCGCATGACGTCACGCAGCTGCTTCAGGTCCGGGTGTAGAGAGGCGGCGGAGCTCTCTCTCTCTCTCTCTCTCTCTCTCTCTCTCTCTCTGTGTGTGTGTGTGTCCGGTCCGGAGAGAGAGAGAGAAACAAAATTTATCTTAACGGTAGCATATTTGAATTTCCGGCTGTGTGTGTGTGAGAGAGAGAGAGAGAGAGAGAGAGAGAGAGAGAGAGAGAGAGAGAGTGAGTAGGAAGAGGACAGGCAGGGAGAGAGACGCGAGGGGTCGGTCCTTTGTCAACAATACCGGATAAAGTTTTTAATATTGTGTGAGTACTGTTAATGTTTTAGGGAATACTGTATTTTACGGATCAATATTTACTATCATTCACATTATTGTATTACATGTTAGGATAATTAAAAGACTTATTTTAGCTATGAATACATATAACCGTTTCTCTGTCATCCCCTACACACACACACACACACACACACACACGGTAGCTCAGTGGTTAGAGCGCTGGCTTCACATTGGGGTTCGATTCCCCGGCCGGGTGGAGATATTTGGGTGTGTCTTCTTTCACGGAGTTGTGACCTTGTTGTCCCGGTGTGTGGTGTGTGCCTGGTCTCAGGCCTATCCGAAGATCGGAAATAATTAGCTCTGAGCTCGTTCCGTAGCGTAACGTCTGGCTGTCTCGTCAGAGACTGCAGCAGATCAAACAGTGAAACACACACACACACACATATATATATATATATATATATATATATATATATATATATATATATATATATATATATATATTATGTAAAAGCTTGTTTAATTCATAAATTATGAGAGAGAGAGAGAGAGAGAGAGAGAGAGAGAGAGAGAGAGAGAGAGAGAGAGAGAGAGAGACTGTACGTGCGAGTAATATGAGTCTGTCGTAGTTACTCTTCCTATCCACCCGTTTTCTTTTCTGGTAAACATGCTCACCCCCGCTCTTTCCCTACCCGTACCCCTTCCCCAACCAACCTCCCAGCGACCACCCACCCCGCATTCCCGTGACGTCACTGGGTGCGCAGAACTCGGAAAGCGGGATAACCCTGTATTCTCTTAATCCCCCCACACACGAAGCGATTTTAGAAGCGCGACTTGAGAAGCGCGATTCTGGGTTGACCCCACACACACAGCGACTGGTGTAGCGACAGCATACCCCCTCCCCCGCCATACCCCCCATCCCCGCTACTGTATCCACGTGGACTGCCCTCTCATTGGCCATAACACCCACCAATGACGCGGGAAGCTATTTCTATTTCATCTATTAATAATTCGGTATCAAAGCGGTCAGTAGATCAACTCCAACTCGCAATTCCAACTCCAACTCCAGTCAAAGGAGCAACAGCTCACCTGCCTCTCCTGCCTTGTGGACTCTCTGTTGCCTTCTGCTGCCGAACTCCACCAACTCAAACACAAACACAGAGGCTTCGTCCTCTACCTAAAAAGAATTAGACAACTGGCAGTCTCTTTGAGGAGCCACTTCCTTCCCCACGTTCTACGAACCAAACGAACCATAGTGCTTCGTAACACTGACGAGCACATATACAATAATACTGAAAAGGAAATAGAGGCAGAATTACTCAACAAAAATGACTTTCTCAATGAGGGGATTGAAAACATATTTAAGATCCCTAAAACAAAAATAATCAAAATAACCCTGAACAGTTCCACAGCAGCAAAGAAAGCCACAGACAAGGGACTACTCGCCTTTCACATGAGTATCCCGCACTTCAATATCAGTATAGACGAACACATCCCTTTAATGACCTGTTTAAAATGCTATTTTATCGAGGACCACCCGACTAACAAATGTAGAAAAGCTCCCTGGTGCACAATTAGGGATGCAAATAATCACAAAAAAGAGCGAAGGATGGCCAAAAGAATCATTCAGCCTGAACTACCTAAAAACAGCTATTGACACTGGTAAATTTAAATGGAGATTCACAACCACAGCACATACTGAACAAAAAATTTATAACTGCCTAATAAACAACGAGATAGACCTGTCTAAC
>NC_059278.1:5525575-5543075 GCF_017591435.1 Portunus trituberculatus | reverse complement strand
CCCGTCATCTTTACACTCCCACTTTATTTCCTTTCCCACCATTGCCTTCAACAAATCCCTTCCCACCAACTTTTACTCTTCATAGTTTCACCCATCTTTTCTATCCCCCCCTTCAACGGTCAGCAGAGCCCTGTTGTGAGTTAGTTAAGATGGTGGTGGTGGTGGTGGTGGTGGTGCTGCTGCTACTGGTTATGGGCTGTCACTGGTCGTACATAAAGAAGACTGACCATGTAAGCAGATGTCTGACACAGCATTACTTGAGTCCTCCAACCGCCGCTGAAGAGTATGTGGGGGATTTTTTTTTTTTTTTTTTTTACGTAGGGAAGAGGGCCAGCCAAGGGCAAAAAAAAAAGTTAGAAAAAAGCCCACTTGAGCGCTGGCTCTCCAAAGAGTACAAAAAGTGCCAAAACCGTCAGCCAGAATTAGGGGAGCAAATACCTCGATACCTTCCTCTTAAAAGAAGACAAGTTGTAGGAATTTGGAAATACAGATGCAGGGAGGGAGTTCCAGAGTTTACCAGTGAAAGGGATGAATGATTGAGCGTACTGGTTAACTCTTGCATTAGAGAGTTGGACAGAATAGGGATGAGAGGAAGAAGAAAGCCTTGTGCAGCGTGGCCGCAGGAGGAGGGGAGGCATGCAGTTAGCAAGATCAGTAGAACAGTTACCATGAAAATAGCGATAAAATATAGAAAGGGATGCAACATTTCGGCGGTGAGAAAGAGACTGAAGACAGTTTGTCAGAGGAGGGAGTTGATGAGACGAAGAGCTTTCGATTCCACCCTATCAAGCAAAGCTGTGTGACTGGAACCCCCAAACATGCGAAGAGTACTCCATACAGGGACGGATAAGGCCCTTATACAGAGTAAGCAGTTGGAGGGGCGAGAAAAACTGGCGGAGACGCCTCAGAACACCTAACTTCATAGAAGCTGTTTTAGCAAGAGATGAGATGTGAAGTTTCCAGTTAAGATTATGAGCAAAGGACAGACCGAGGATATTCATTGTGGAAGAGGAAGATAGTTAAGTGTCATTGAAGAAGAGGGGATAGTTGTCTGGAAGGTTGTGTCGAGTTGATAGATGGAGGAATTGAGTTTTTGAGGCATTGAAAACTACTAGATTTTCTCTGCCCCAATCGGAAATTTTAGAAAGATCGGAAGTCAGGCGTTCCGTGGCGTCCCCGCGTGATCTGTTAATTTCCTGATTACATCTACATAGTAAATAAATTTCAAGGTTCTAAATAATGTGCTGTCACACTATCACTTAACAATAGAGGAATGTAAAGCCAAGTCCATAAGTGACATTTTCCACTATTTCATAGTCAATAATTATTTATTTTACTAATGTTTCATAAAGTCATCTTACAGAGCAATATCACGTCACGCAGCGAATTAAAACGCATAATAAATTGTTTGCTCACTCCTTCACCACGTCCAAACCACAGCTTCTCAAATAACTTCAAAGTATAGTTAATTATAATCAATCATATAATTACTACCGCATGTTAAACTACATTGTCTGTGACCAATTTTCACAGCTGCGCACAGACACCATAAATCTAATCCTCCTCTTCCTCCTCCTCCTCCTCCTTCTTCTTCTTCTTTTCCTCTTTCTCTATCTTATTCTTATCCTCCTCCTCCTCCTCCTCCTCCTCCACCTCCTCCTCCTCCTCCAACTTTTCCTTCTAAAATAAAATCAAAATGATGGAAAATTAAATGCATTTGTTGTACTGTAGAATCGTAATAAGTAAAAGACGGGCGAGTACTACACAGCAGAGAGACTTCAGGATAATAAAGCATTGCTCATAGAAAGGAAAACCGCAGGGTTTCCCATCTCTCTTAGTCTAAAATTAAACCTATACGTAAGTGTCGATGTGTTTTCCCTGCTGCCATTCGTCCTTTTTGGTTTCCGGTATGGAAAGCGTCGAAGATGTGCATCTGCTTCGTGATGGTGAACTACAGTGCTGAGGTTGATGGTAGCGATAGTGATGAAACTCTTGGTGATGATGGTTGTGATACCGATCATGACGACGATGATAATGATTGTGATAATGATAACGATCAAGGCCATGATGATGATAACAAAAAATAAAAATAATATGTAAGAACAATAACAAGATAGACGACAGCAACAACAAAATAATTATAATAATAATAAGAAGAAGAAGAAGAAAAAAAAGAAAGAATTATAATAAGAAAATTCGTTGACATTGACAACGATTATAATATGCAAATCAATAGGAATCAATCAAATTAACGAACACATGACCACATAATTCAGTTCTTTCTAAAAATAAATATAACTCATGATTAAAAAAATAACAAGTAATCAACATTCGAACTAATAAAGAAAATATGCAAACTGATACACTTAATGACAGCAAAAGCAGCGAATGACGTAATCAGTAAACTAAACGTTTGGATACTCTCTCTCTCTCTCTCTCTCTCTCTCTCTCTCTCTCTCTCTCTCTCTCTCTCTCTCTCTCTCTCTCTCTCTCTCTCTCTCTCTCTCTCTCTCTCTCTCTGTGCTTCTCTCTCTCTCTACTTGTGCTTCTCTCTCTCTTGTGCTCTCTCTCTCTCTCTCTCTCTCTCTCTCTCTCTCTCTCTCTCTCTCTCTCTCTCTACTTGTGCTTTATTTTTTTATCCATTGCACGCCAAACACTATGTATCCTTGAACCAAAAATATATAAGGCATTAAAATCTTCAAGGACAGATTGATGTGAAAGTAAATTACCATGAGTCAATATATTTAAATACTAAAGCTGTCAGTCAGCCGCTGTGGTGCAGTGGGACCGCGCGCACTATGTAGGCCCCAGGGTTCTCAAGCGCTAGGATTCGAATCATGGCCACGGTCCGAGGTTAGGAAGGGCATCAACTCGGAGTAACGCTTCCCAAACGCCAAAACCAAAGTCTTCCTGAGTCCTCTGTCAGGAGGCAGCGTCCTAGCCTTAATGTAATAAGGGAGGCGTTCGTAAACCGAGAAAAAAAAAGTTGTTAGCTAGCCATCCAATCAGTCAGTCACCCAACCAGCCAGTCAATCAAACGTACAAATGTTCAGGTCAGGTAGAAAATTTGAGAAAATATCAAGCACCTTTCACCAGCTGACTGTATCCATCTGTGTTCGTGGAAAATCGCCAAGCTTATGGAAAAGCTCCAGAAACCAGACATACTGAAGTTCATCCAGTACTACTACTACTACTACTACTACTAATAATAATAATAATAATAATAATAATAATAATAATAATATTGCAGATGATAAACAATTATTAGAGGAAAAAACAAGGAAAACAAACAAGAAGTAGTAAAAGCAAGAGTGCATGTGTGTGCTATGCCCGAGAGTGCACAAAGCAAACAAATTCTGACAATGGAGATGAACGAATCTGCTGCTTCTGTGTCCTTCGGCAAAAAGAATGGCTGCTATGTTAAAAGGAATGTGGCAATGCTACTAGTGATCCTGTTTGTGGGCTCACTAGTGGCAACATGACTCCTCGTTTATTATTTGGCACCCAACGTCAACCGGACATCAAACAGCTACCATGCAAGAGACCTCGAACTTGCAAAGGGTGATAATGCAATGGTGAGGCATACGTTTTATTTCCGCATATATTGATATAAGATGACTGAAGCTGTCCATATAACCTTCCACTTACAGCATGATTTAATCTGTAAAACTCCTACTGCAAACTATACTCAAATTTCATTCTCAAGAATAAAATTCTCCAGTCGCACATTCGTCTGTCCAGTCCAGTAGGTAGTGGGCGTGGGATTGAAACACTTTGTATTCGCTCCCACTTTTGTGTATATTTCCTGTTCTTATAGTGTGTATTCTTCTATTCTTGACGTATCTTTTGTCTTTTTTTTTTCCAAACTTTGATTGTATATTCTTTTCTTTTTTTAATTTCTTCCATTGATAATGTTCTGTACACCAATATATTTGCAATTATATCGTTTCAGGTTTGGTTTTCTACATTTTGCAAAGATGTTTCGTTTTCCTTTGTCACTATATTCAACACAGTCTAATAGAAAATGTTTAAGTGTTTCTTTTTCACGATTGCAACACAGTGTTCACTTTTTCTCTGAAATTGGTATATCCAATTTAGGTTAATATGTTAATTCTATCTCTCATAATTAACTTGGAGGCTAATCTGTTATCTATCCAGCTTTCTTACTTTGATTCTCTTGCAAATTTGTACTATTGCTTTTGTCTGTAATTTATCTTTGTATTTGGCTGTGTCCCATTTATTTATTTATTTATTTTATTTGCCTGTTATATTAGTTTTTGACAATTTACTGATTTGTGTTAGGTTAATGTCTATGTTTTTCATATATACTTTAAGAGTCTTATATTTGTTATTAATTCATTTCTATCTCCTTTAAACAAATGTTTTGAAAATAGTACTTTTATTTTCATGTTACTAGCATAACAGAAAGATGTTCCAACATATCCTCTTAGGGAACTGTTTGCTGTATATGTTGGGAGCTGTAAAATAGTTTTATAATCTGTTTTCAATTTTCTGCTACTTGATTAGCTCTTCCTCAGAATAACCTAATATTTCAGATGCAAATAGTATCGATGACAGTGCTATTCCTTTCCAAAAGGTCAAGGACACGAGGCTGCCAACCTTCCTACGACCACGGTACTACCTGGTTCGCCTTCAGCCATTCATAAGGGGCAATTTTAGCATCGCAGGTTATGTGGAGGTGGATGTGGTGGTGATGGAGGAAACCTCTGTCATTACTTTACACATGGCATACATCATCACCCACAATGATACAGTCAAGGTGTGTGTGTGTGTGTGTGTGTGTGTGTGTGTGTGTGTGTGTGTGTGTGTGTGTGTGTGTGTGTGTGTGTGTGTGTGTGTGTTGTATTCGACTGGAGGGGAACTATGCTCATGCTGTCCCGACTTTGCATCTTTTAGTGTCTAATATGGTCTTAAAATCATAATATTGTCTTCGCTCTTGCTACCACTTCGTCCAGTTCGCTCCATGTGTCCACTACCCTGTGGGAGAGATTTTTCTTGAAATTTCTTACGTAATAACCGTTTTTGGGTTTCTTTCCATATCCTCTAGTATCTCTTGCATCCCATTTTAGTAAATCTTCTATATCAGTAACCTCCATGTTCCTCATGATTCCGTATATGGTGGTGGTTATCAAGTCGTTCCTCTCTCTCCTTTGTTTCAATGTGGGCAGGTCTGGTCTTGCCAGTCTCTCTTCATATGTTAAATTAGTAAGGGTTGAGCCAACTTTATTGTTGCTCTTTTGTATCCACAAGCTTTTTGATGTGCTTTTTTTGTACTGGGTGACTACAATACTGCTGCATATTATAGTCGTGGTCTCATTTGGATGATTAATATGTTCTTTACCATTTCTTCGTCTGGTGTGGCGCGGATTGCCAGGCGACTAGCTGGGCTTCAGGTTTGTTGTGCTTGCAAGTTGAACGATCTTCTTACGTCCCTAATCTTCAAAATTGCTTTGGTGGGTTCAAGAGAACGCACTTATTTTCTTTTTTATAAACTCTACTTAATTATATTATTTAGATACATATATACCTTACGACCCTCCAACAAAGAAAAACACAAAAATATGATAATTCTTTCGTCACTCGATGTTCACTATCAAATATCTCACAAATTATATCATCAAATAGTTCACATTGTTACATTATACCCTGGACTCAAATCGCATTCCAAATTTAACACTCAGCAATAAAAACAATTCTCTCTTCACTTGAACTCTTTCAGATATCCCAGATTACTTCACCTTATTCACATTATTCAACTCAAATCACGCAGTTTATATACTCAATGATAAACTGCATCTTACACATAACCTGCAATTAACCTACAGATAGAAACACCATCCTACACATAACCAATTTCCCGTTATCGAAATATAACATACATTTTACTCTGACTGCATTACAACTCTCTGGCTCTACTTACTGGTAATGTGATAGGCGGTTTGACCATCTTAACTCTCTCTGGTCTGGCAGCTTTGTTTAGCTATCTATCTCTCACCTTCTCGTCTACTTCTCTCTCATTTCTATCTAATACACCTCGTTGGAGGACTTTTTGCCCTAACAAGGTTCCGGTTCTATAAAGTTTATTTTCCGGTATCTTAAGCATAAGGCTCATTTTCCTATAGCTTCCCATAAGTTTAATTTTCCAATAACCTCAGTAATCTCATCTTATAATCAGGTACAAGGTCTGTGTTCCCTATGGCCTGCCGTTATCTGCCTCATCCATAGTATTTGCTTCCGGCGATCTCTGCTTGTCTTGTATCTCCTTGTAATCTGCTGCTGTTCTTCGGCTCTGTTAGTCTTGTAATGCCTCACCACTTCAAGTTTTTCTCGATGGTTAGGGGTTCTGTTATCTATCAGATTGGTGATAGAGTTTTATAATCTTGATACTTACTTTCATGTCTCTCATTTTCTTTCTTCATTTCTTCTTCTTACTTCCTTCTTCATTTCTTAATTCTTGCTACCTTCTTTGTTACATGTTTCATTTCTTCTTAATTTTCAAATTACAATAGCTTCGGCACGGTGGAATCCTGTGTCTTCCTTCTTTCCACTCTTATATATGGGAACCACCTCAGCTCTTTTCCATTCCACTAGTACTGTTCCGTTTTCTATTGAGCATTTTATGATGTTGTATATAGGACTTGCTAGTTCTTCCCTACATCCTTTCAGTATTCTGCCTGAGACTTCTCCCATTGCCTTTTCTTCATCCAGTTCCTTCATTAATTCTTTTATTTTAAGCTTGGTTACTTTAATCTCTTCCATACAGATGGTCTCTCTATTACCCTGTGGTCTTTCAAATTTGGATTCCTTAGTAAAGATCTCCTGGAACTTATTATTTAACAGTTCTGCCATACTTTTTGGGTCTTCCACCATCCCATTTTCTCCTTTTAACCTTTCTATTGTTTCTTTTTGTCTTATTTTTCCGTTTATGAATTTGTAGAAAAATTTTGGTTAACAATTCATGACATTCCAAATCGACACTAGCACCAAATACGTACAATAAATTCAGTCCAATCTTTGCTGAATACAATGAACCGTTTCATTCATCATTCGAAAGGTCCGAACCTAAACTGAAATTAACTTAAAACAAAACCACCAAGAATCTACTTTTCCAAGGCATAAACCACAGTAAGAAAGTTAAATGAACGATGCAGTCAACGAATCGCAAATAATATGAGAAGTTTCCAACTTTCTTCATTTTTTGTCAAGAAAATTTATTTTCTATCATTCTGAATCTTAAACAGCCAACTACCGCAGAAGAGAATGAAAGGATAAGGGAAGGTGGGTGGGTATCACGTGGAGCAGCAGTAGTGGGTCGAGGTGTCGAGGTGGGCGTTACACAGCAGGTTCAGCAGCATTTGTATCTCTATGCTGTTGGTCTCGTAGGCGGAATGATGCACGTCGAAACAGTTCCACCACCGGCCTGCGTGTTAATGATAGAACTCAGCAGGCCTGTGTTATGGTTACTCTTCGTTTCCCACACTACTTTACTGTTCCTTCATAAGAATGCAGTTTGTTCATCAATATGGAAAATTTCTTTGCCAATACAAATTAGTAAATGATTAAATCATTGAAGACTAAATAGCAAAAATTCACAAGAGTAGTCTTAAATATGTTCCTCTTTATAACAAATGCCCATGTTCATCGAAATTAATTACAAAGCCGTGAAAATCAACTGAAGGTTATAACAAATTATTTACACTTAGATTATGAATATTATATATTTAAAATATTTTCTAACAGATCATCTAATCCCACCCAATCTAACCTTAACTCTCTGATGAACATAATTTATGTAGTAGAATAAGTAGATTTTCATTCCCTGTTTTAAAGGTGATCAAAAACTCTTACACGATTACAATGATCAAATACATAATAAAAGAAGCAACCTAAGTATTTTAAGTACTATGATGCTTTGCCATAATATATCTTACTGTGGTAGACTGTGTGGTTGAAATAGCCGGCCTCCCTTAGCTGCTGACACTCCCTCAAGTTTGCCAGGTTGAAGGGCAGAGCAGAGTCCCACAGCCACGCACCCGTCTTTCTGCAGATAAAATGCAGGGACTCTTATGGTCTGCCAGTGGTAAGGTGCGACCACACTTGCTCGAAAGGCTGTTCAAAACACTGCTGGAGACAAGGTCACATCCATGTCAACATTTGACCAGTGTTCGCAGCGACGTTAGAAGGTAATGGCGAAGGTGGCCCACACCTGGTAGATAAACTGCACCATGTTCACGAGGGAGGACGCGATACTTGATATTGACCCAACTGATGTGTGAACAACAGAAACACGAACGGAATAGACAAATTTCGGATGTGTTCACTAGCAAAGTGCCGTGATAAAATGTTTGAGAAGACATTTGAGAACATAATGGCAGACGTTGGCCTTACTGGCACAAATAGTGAATATTCCATCATCGAGAAAGACAGAGAGAGAGAGAGAGAGAGAGAGAGAGAGAGAGAGAGAGAGAGAGAGAGAGAGAGAGAGAGAGAGAGAGAGACACAGAGAGAGAGAGAGACACAGAGAGAGAGAGAGAGAGAGAGAGAGAGAGAGAGAGAGAGAGAGAGAGAGAGAGAGAGAGAGAGAGAGAGAGAGAGAGAGAGAGAGAGAGAGAGAGAGAGAGAGAGAGAGAGAGAGAGAGAGAGAGAGAGAGAGAGAGAGAGAGAGAGAGAGAGAGAGAGAGAGAGAGAGAGAGAGAGAGAGAGAGAGAGAGAGAGAGAGAGAGAGAGAGAGAGAGAGAGAGAGAGAGAGAGAGAGAGAGAGAGAGAGAGAGAGAGAGAGAGAGAGAGAGAGAGAGAGAGAGAGAGAGAGAGAGAGAGAGAGAGAGAGAGAGAGACAGAGAGAGAGAGAGACAGAGAGAGAGAGAGAGAGACAGACAGACAGACAGAGAGAGACAGACAGACAGAGAGAGAGAGAGAGAGAGAGAGAGAGAGAGAGAGAGAGAGAGAGAGAGAGAGAGAGAGAGAGAGAGAGAGAGAGAGAGAGAGAGAGAGAGAGAGAGAGAGAGAGAGAGAGAGAGAGAGAGAGAGAGAGAGAGAGAGAGAGAGAGAGAGAGAGAGAGAGAGAGAGAGACAGACAGACAGACAGACAGACAGACAGACAGACAGACAGACAGACAGACAGACAGACAGACAGACAGACAGACAGAGAGAGAGAGAGAGAGAGAGAGAGAGAGAGAGAGAGAGAGAGAGAGAGAGAGAGAGAGAGAGAGAGAGAGAGAGAGAGAGAGAGAGAGAGAGAGAGAGAGAGAGAGAGAGAGAGAGAGAGAGAGAGAGAGAGAGAGAGAGAGAGAGAGAGAGAGAGAGAGAGAGAGAGAGAGAGAGAGAGGTCACGCACGTGGTAGCTCATGTTTTTCGTGGTGTTACAGTGGTTTAACAAAGTGCAGTGTTGTGAAAATTTCAGTGCTTGAAATGTTAAGTATCCTGGTGTCCATGTAAAAGTGTAAGGTGTGCTAAGCCTTGCAATAGTGTTGAAAAATCACTTGAAAAGAGTGCTTGTACCCGTGCAGTAACCGAGACCCGGGCGTGACCTGACGCGAGGCCTAAGGCAGCACACAGTTGCCAAATATCTCTAAGGTAGTTTCTAAAGAACCTGTATCTCTCTCTCCATGGCTGGTTTGGCTTGACTTGTGGGAAAGGTAGTTAGTGTAGTGTGTTTTTTGTGCGCCTGTGGGGAAGTGCTTTGTGTTCTGTGCCAGTGTTCAGTGTCTGTGTTCACGAGTATGATAGTGTTGTCGTCCCCACACCTGGCTCCACAATTCCCCAGGGAATCACTAATCCTCTCCCTCAATGTCTAGCCCCGCCCACTGCCCCATAGCCAGGCGAGACTTGCCTGGCTACCAGCCACAGAATTGGTGTTGCGTTTGTGGCAAAGCAACACTTAAGACTCAACACGTGAGCTGTGACGAGGAAACCTGCCGTAACCTTTGTCACAACAGCTGCCTTGGGGATACGCCAGTCTTCAAGTGTAGCTACACGGAACAGCTACGACTCCAAGCAAACATCCCGGACCCCGTCACCTACATCAGCGAGGAGACTGACACACCCCACGCCACTACCGGACGATAGTGGGGAGAGTCAGTGGGAGGGCTTGAGAGAGGAGAGCTAGTTTCACTAGTTGAGAAGCTCACTGAGGAAGCCTCTCAACAAAACTGTGATTAAGTCCTCCAGGACGACCGAGACTTGATCATACAGCACAGAGACGTGTTTGCTGCGGCTCTCAGAGTAGCAGACAGGCTGATAGCGTCAAAACAGCGCCAGACGCAAGTAGCCACACGCTCTCAGGCAGTCAGCGCCCACGCAGAGTCAATTGACGAACACTGGGAGGTGGTTTGTCAGGACTCTGAGAGGTGGAGGACGTGGTGGAGCTCGGATAAACCGCAACAGCTCCGGTACGCAGCTGTTTCCACTTCCACCTTCCCTTCGCCTGCCCGGGAAACAACGACCGCTCCGCCTACCTCCACTGCTTCCACCGCCACACAGAGCGACTGTGACACCTCCCCAGCGTCCACTGTCACTCCTTCTGCCACACAGAGTGACTGCTCGGTACTCACTACCACGTCTACCGCCACACAGAGCAGCAGGGACTCTTCCTCCATAAACACAGCGAACGGAGTAGATCGCGGTGCCTCTGTTCGCCCACGAACCTCTCCTCAGACCACTTCAGGAGATTGGAGAAAAAAGAAATCTAAGAGGGAAGTGCAGCAGGACGCGAGGAGGGTGTCCAGCGAAGGACTGAGGACTCACCAGGCCACCAAGCAGACACAAAAGCGAGCCAAGGCAAAAGTGTGTGAGTACTGCTCACGGAAAGGACACACTTCTGCTACTTGCCACGCCAGAACTGACGATTTACGTCAGGAGCGTCTCCTACAGCGGCTCCTTACGGTGGAAAGACACAGCCACACCCTTCCCACCTGCAGCGCCTCAGCCCGCCCACCCCCTCACTTCATTTCAGTCCTTGCCACAACCTCGCCCACTCCTTCCTCAGCCTGGTATCTGGAATCAGAGCCAGGGGCGGCAGTGGACCACTCCTCTTCACCAGTACCAGCAGTCGGCCGCGGACCCTAACCACCACCTCGGACTAGCAGGCCTCGCTCACTACCATCCCTCACCATGGTACAGCCAGCTTGCCCCGCCGCCAACTAAAGGTCGTCTCTAGCAACGTCCGTGGTCTCCGGACTAACCTTGCAGACTTATACCACAACTGTGTGCAACGACACAATGCAGACGTTGTTGTGGTGACCGAGACATGGCTGAACAGTGAGGTGGAGCCCACGTATGGCAGGATGCAGGGCTTCACCCACTGGGTGAGGAGGGACCGACAGGAGCGAACAGGAGGTGGAGTGGCTGTCTGCTTCAAGGAAGGAATGCAGGCCCAGCTACTCGACATAGACACGCCTCCACTGATGGAGATGATGTACTTCCGAGTAATGCTGGCAGACCGCTCAGCCCTCCTGCTGTGTGCCCTGTATCGCCCCCCGCGACAAGGGCCTGACTCACTCCTGTACCTGACTGAGACCTTAGACAACCTGATGATGGCACACAGCTGCAGCCACGTGCTGATTGTGGGGGATCTCAATCACCACCTGGAAAGAGACGCCTACGAGAATCTCCTGAGGTGCAGGGTCTGACAGATCATGTCACCTTCCCCACACATGAACGAGGAGGGACATTAGACCCTGTCATCTCAGACTACCAGGAAGACAAGCTTCAGTGTCATCAGCTGGGGCTCGTGGGCAGCTCTGACCATCACGCTGTACTGACACAGCTGGAAGTGGGCGTGGCTCAGGACGAGGCCACCACCCGCACCATCTGGCTGTGGAACAAAGCAGACTTGGCTTCCCTGCGCCGCGACCTGACCCACACCCCATGGGCCACTCTGCTACGCGTAGAGGGAATTCATAAGAATTGTGCATTTGGTGATAAGTTTTTGAAATTTGGCATGGATGTAGATATGGCCATAAAGATTTCAAAAACCATCGCAAACAAAGTGGGCCTACCCCCTGGTGGCCGGTTTGCACTAAATTCAATATGGCCGCCATGCGACACTGACGATATTGTATTTCAGCTTCTATTTACACTAGAACATCATGCAATACCTCCACATATTTTGACATGACAAAGCCATTTATCAGGTTCCAAAACACTTTTGATGGCTGGTTTAAGAGATATCCAATATGGCCACCATGCGGAGCTACAGATGTGATATCTCAGATTCTATTTACAATAGAGCATCATGCTCATACCCATTGCCTACTTATTTTGGCATGATAAGTCCATTTATTAGGTTTAAAAACACTTCTGATGGCTGGTTTAGTAGATATCTGATATATTGCTGTGTTTAAATGACATATAATATATACATATAGAGAGAGAGAGAGAGAGAGATGTATGGGCATTGTATGGCTATACTCGATCATCTAAACTTCAGATGCAAGATGGCTTGCGTTACATGTTCAAAGTATATTTGCAGAAAGGCAACAATCAATCAATAAATGAATGAAATCAATGAAATGCAGGTCTTAAAAATCTGCACTTAACCTTAAAATTGAATGATGAACAAGAGAAAATTAAGAGGAAGTGAATTGCAAACACCAAACCTACTTACTCAGCATAATTTGTAAAACCTAAGAGTAAGTTGCAATGTGAATCTAGACTGTGTTGTCACTGTTGGTACAACCTCATCCACACTTGCACAGTGATGTGCAATGAAGCTGAGCTCCCCAGCACTTGCAGTTGCCCCTGCAGAGAGTGAAGCACTTGCACTCACCTCTCACCTTCTCGCCCTCCAGAGACGCCACGTCCCACACAGGTAATACACCACCAGACCGACGGATCAACCATGGTTTGGCTACCATTGCCGTGTTGCTGCCGAGGCAAAGTATGCTGCCTGGCTCCGCTACAAGAGGAACCCGACTCGGCGCAACAAGGACCTGCACAGGGCTGCATGCAGGAGGATGGTGGTAACCAGCAAGTGGGCCTTAAAAAAGTGGGAAGAAAGCCTGCGCCGGAAACTATGTGGCACTGGCGTAGGAAACAAAACTTGGTGGTCCCTTGTTAAGGACAAACAAGGAACTGGCCACCAAGAATCCATCCCTCCCCTCAGCAAGCAGGACGGTACTGTCGCCACCAGCAGTAAGGAGAGGGCACAGTTGCTGGCTTCCTTGTTTGCTGAGCCACCGCCTCAGCTGGTCCAGCAATGTGAGAAGACTGTCACCATGGTGGAGGTGACGCATCAGCAGGTGAAGCGATTATTGCGGGGCTGGACACACAGAAAGCCACCGGCCCTGATGACATCAGCCCGCACCTGCTGAAGCGATGCTCCCAGGAACTGGCTGCCCCTCTCACCCAAGTTCACAACTTGTGTACGGGAAAACGTCTGGCCTTCAGTGTGGAAGGAGGCTCGAGTAGTTCCTGCACAAAAAAGCTCCAGGACGGACCCAAAAAACTACAGACCCATATCCCTGTTGTCAGTGGTGGGTAAAGTGTTTGAGAGGGTCGTGGCAGAGGTGGTGTGTAGCCATCTCAAGGACAATGCCCTCCTCTCAGACCAACAGTTTGGGTTCAGACCTGGAAGGTCAACCTCCGACCTAATGATGCTTCTCACCAGGCAGTGGCAGGACGCCCTCGACGACGGCAAGGACACTATAGTGGTTGCTTTGGACATAGCAGGAGCTTTTGATAAAGTATGGCACAACGGATTACTAGAAAAGCTTCGTGCTAAAGGCATCCAGGGTGGCTTGCTACGACTCCTGGGAAATTACCTGCAGGACAGAAGCCTCAAGGTGGTTGTCAACGGGCAAACATCTGAGTCCCTGCCTGTGGAGGCATCAGTGCCACAGGGTTCAATTCTTGGCCCACTCGTGGAATATCTACGTGGATGATCTTCTCCAGCTACTGCCAGGAGTCATGGCCTATGCTGATGACTGCACTCTCTCCTATACCTATCCACGCCAGGACAGTGGGCGGGCTGCTGAGGCCATCAATCAGCAGCTACGAGTGATAAAGGAGTGGGGTGCTTGCTGGCAAGTGACATTCGCGCCGGAGAAGACACAGGCAATGGTTGTCTCTCGGTCCCCAGCCGCCATGGCAGCAATGGCAGGAAAGTTGTCTTTGGCGCTGCTGCTCTCCCACCCAAGATGACGTCAAGATACTTGGAGTGGAGGTGGATCGAGGGCTGAGGTTTGACAGCCATGTCAAAACCATTGCCAAGAAAGCCTCTCACAGGATCTCCGCTCTCAGAAGGATCGCCAGTTTCCTCGACAGGAAGGGGAGACTGCTGCTGTACAAGGCACAGGTGCGGCCCCACCTTGAATACGCAGCTCTCTCCTGGATGTCCTGTGCCGCCACACACAGAAGGAGACTGGACAGCATCCAACGCCGCGCCATACGGCTAGTAGATGCTGCACTACCACCTCACCCAGAGCCTGAGCGTCCTCTTGATTCACTGGAACACCGCAGAGACGTGGCGGCGATCGTAGTGTTCCATAAGGCACAGGTGCAAAGAGTGCCACATCTGGCAGGGCTGCGTCATCCTCTAAGAGTCACCGCACGGAGCACGAGAACGGTGCTCAATGGTGGTGACGCCGTAGAGGTGCCGCGATCCCACGGGTGTCAGCATCAACGCACCTTCGCAGGACGCGTCTCCAGGATGTGGAACTTGTTCACGGCCGCGGTGCCTCACGTCCAGGAGATGAACACTCAGTGTCAAACTGATGGCACATAAGTGGAGACAGACACTGCCAACTCCTCTGACACTCTTTGTGACGTGACACTCAGCGTAGTGCAGTGCGTGAATAGTGCTAGTGAAGTGAAACGAATAGTGCTCCATTTACATGCTGACCATCTTGTATATTATCTATTTTTAAGTCTTGTAAATATTGTAGAGAAATAGATTGTAGTACCCTTAGAATAGGTAGCACACGACAGTGCACATTTGGGTACATGTTCCTTTGTATAAAGTTATGTTTAAATAAAAAAAAAAGAGACAGAGAGAGAGAGAGAGACAGAGACAGAGACAGAGACAGAGAGAGAGAGAGAGAGAGAGAGAGAGAGAGAGAGAGAGACAGACAGAGAGAGACAGAGAAAGAGAGAGAGAGAGAGAGAGAGAGAGAGAGAGAGAGAGAGAGAGAGAGAGAGAGAGAGAGAGAGAGAGAGAGAGAGAGAGAGAGAGAGAGAGAGAGAGAGAGAGAGAGAGAGAGAGAGAGAGAGATGGCAACACAGTCAATAGGAGGAGCAGCCGAGGTCCCAGCGGGGATGGACCTCGGCCCCTTGGGAGAGCGAATACTAACAGCACTCCTCGCCATAACAGCAACCCGCCGGCACCAAGAAACGTCGGCCACTCCCCTCTCCTTACAGTTGTCTCTACCAACGTGAGAGGGTTTCGTAGCAACATTGCTGATCTCTCCCACAACTTTGTACTACGACAAAAAGCCGATATTGTGGCGGTGAGCGAAACGTGGATGAGTGACACTGTGGAGCCGTCATTTGGCAAAATAAAAGGCTACACGAAGTGGGTGAGGAAGGATCGTATCGGCAGGACAGGTGGAGGTGTGGCTGTTTGTTTTAAAAATGGCCTCCAGACTCAGGAACTGTCAGTAGACCTTCCTCAGCAAATGGAAGCACTTTTTTTCCGAATAGTGCTGACTGACAACAGTGGCTTGCTGCTCTGTGTACTATATCGCCCCCCCAGGCAAGGCCGATTCTCGCTTGACTTCCTGGCGGAGGAGATGGACAACTTGCTCCAACACCACGGCTGCAAGAACGACCTCATCGTGGGAGATCTAAATTTCCATCTCGAGCAGCAAGCTTACAACAACTTAGTGACAGTGTCCGGCCTCACCAACCACGTCACATTTCAGACCCACGAAAGAGGAGGCCTGCTCGACCCAGTATTATCAGACCTCCCGGAAGAAAGAATATTGTGTCAGCAGCTGGATAAAGTGGGTAGTTCGGACCACCACGCCGTACTGACGAAGATCCAGCTACATGTGGCGAGGGAAAAGCTGCACCTCGAACCATCTGGCTATGGGAGCAAGCTAGCTGGCGTGACATGAGGGGCGCACTGACAGCCACAGACTGGCAGACGGTGCTCACGGGAGACGCGGAGGAGATGACTAACGCTCTCACCTCAATCCTGGCCACACTACAGGACCGCCACGTCCCTCACCGCACATACCTCGCCAAGGCCACAAACCCCAATGGTTTGGCTTCCGCTGTCAGATAGCTGCCGAAGCCAAGTATGCAGCATGGAGGAGATACAAGCAGCGCCCGTCACAACACAACCTCACCATGCACCGAGCTGCTTGTAAGAGAATGACTGACACCTCCAAGTGGGCGAGGAAACACTGGGAGCAAGACCTCAGGAGAAAGCTCACAGGCCCAGGAGTTGGAGATAAGACGTGGTGGACACTGGTCAAGGAGAGGCAGGGTGTGATGCGGCAGGAGAGCGTGCCCCTCACCAGGCAGGACGGAACCACTGCCTCAAGCAGTGATGACAAGGCTGCACTCCTGGCAAAATTATTTGCAGAAAAAATGCAGGTTGAGAGCCCCACACGCCCCCCTCCAGTGCTACCCCGGGAGACAGCGCACACCATCACCTCAATACCCATCACCACGGAGCTGGTGGAAAAGCACTCGGGCAACTGGACGCAGGGAAAGCCACGGGCCCAGATGGAATCAGCCCCGGGTGCTGAAACAATGTGCCAGGAACTGTCAGTGCCTCTTGCTGCTATTTTTCTGCCTGCCTGGCAGAAAAAGTGGCCAGCATCCTGGAAGGAGGCATACGTGGTCCCTGTGCATAAAAAAGGGTCCAAGTCTGACCCAAGGCACTACCGACCCATCTCCCTGCTGTCTGTGATGGGTAAGGTGTTCGAAAACTGGTGGCAGCCGTCATATGGCAGCACCTGGATGAACACCAGCTTCTCTCACCCCACCAGTTCGGGTTTCGGCCAGGTCGATCTACTTCCGATCTCCTTCTCCTACTCTCCCAGGAATGGCAGGACACCCTTGACGAAGGCCTGGACACGCTCGTAGTGGCCCTTGATATCGCGGGGCTTATGACCGAGTGTGGCATGCGGGTCTTCTGACTAAGCTCCAAGCCAAGGGCATCGACGGCGGTCTCCTGAAGCTACTCGAGGATTACCTCCAAGGAAGGACACTTCGAACCGTCGTCAATGGGCGGACCTCATCACCCACCAATATAGGAGCGTCAGTTCCACAGGGCTCAGTGCTTGGCCCAGTCCTGTGGAATGTGTATATAGACGATCTCCTGCGCCAGCTTCCTGCAGTCAAGGCTTACGCCGACGACTGCACAATCTCCCTCTCCTACTGCCGCCAGGACAGCCAGCGCGCCGTGGCCAACATCAACCGCCAGCTGAAGGCAGCAGAAGAGTGGGGGAAGGTGTGGCAAGTCACCTTCGCGCCGGACAAGACACACGCCATGGTCATCTCACGATCCCCTGCCGCCTCTCAGGCCGTGGAA
>NC_059278.1:5503075-5520575 GCF_017591435.1 Portunus trituberculatus | reverse complement strand
TTCTCTTCCATTTTAACTGCATTTCTTCGCTAAAGTATTGTACTCTAAACGCAAGGGAATACCAAGTGTTCCAGCTTCGCTTTACCCTGAGTTTCCCGCCCGCCTTAGCTTATCATGCTACATGCTAACATATCAATAAACACACCAGAAGAAAGAGAGGAAATTGTGGAAGAAGTCAAGGTAGTACATGTAAAAAAACCTCCTACTCAATCAGAAACGTAAACTGTACCAATGGTTATGAGATGAAGTCAACAGATGAGTTAGAGGAAAACTATGAGCAGGAGATTTATATGAAAGCTGTTTCCATTTCCAAGGTCAAAACTTAATGACAAAATAAATACAACAATTAAAAAGGAAACATCTACTGAGTTCAGATAAAAGATCCACCATAGATTATACTGAGAAAATACTGAGGGAAACACACACACACACACACACACACACACACACACACACAAGAAGAAAACAAAAGAAAAATAAGCATAACAAAACAAAATAAGATAAAGAATAAAATGAGAACATAACTTACCCATTACCACCACGTCCGGTACAACCTTTGCCAGTGCCAGGTCATGCAATTTGATGACTTTCTTCCCCTCCCTGACGGTGGGGTGATCCATGATGCTCCCACATGGCGCCCACACCAAGGTCACCCGGAGGTCATAGGTCGAGCCAGCAAGGTCACTCTCCAGCAAAGGTTTAGAGGTCTTGCTAAAGTTGTCATCTGCTGGGGTCTTCTTAGGGTGCTGATGGAAGGTGTTGGTGGAGAAGACGCTAATGGGGATGTCACTCGTGTTGCTGTTCGTGTTACTGTTGATCAGGACGGAGAACAAGTCATCGTGCGTGGTGGTGGTGGTGGTGGTGGCAGGGGAGTGATGGTGCTTGTGGTCGAGGTTATGGCGGCGGCCGATAATGTCGAGAGTTGGTGGTCTTTTATTGTGGTACTTCACTGACTGGATGAAGTCGTACAGAGTCACCTACAGGAGAGAGAGAGAGAGAGAGAGAGAGAGAGAGATCCTTTATATATGGAGAAGACGCTAATGGGGATGTCACTCGTGTTGCTGTTCGTGTTACTGTTGATCAGGACGGAGAACAAGTCATCGTGCGTGGTGGTGGTGGTGGTGGTGGCAGGGGAGTGATGGTGCTTGTGGTCGAGGTTATGGCGGCGGCCGATAATGTCGAGAGTTGGTGGTCTTTTATTGTGGTACTTCACTGACTGGATGAAGTCGTACAGAGTCACCTACAGGAGAGAGAGAGAGAGAGAGAGAGAGAGAGAGCGGGAAGCTCCTACCGTGTAGCCTGGCGTAAGATGATGCCAGGCTGCACGTTGTCGTACAGACACTAGCTACTGACTAACCCACACTTATCCTTATCCTTATCCTCCAATTTGAATAATATGGCTGTTCTCTTCAGAAACTGTCATTTCAGTGAACCACTTTCTTATGCTTCCATTTTGTTACCTAACTCAGAAGTTCAGAACCCTTTTAAACTTTTTAGAAGAAAATAATAGGGTGTGAGTTACCGGGAGGGAAGAGAGGCAGAAACGACACTTAACACAAAATTAAGCGAAAATGAGTGACAAAACTTGATACTTAACATTTGCCATACCGTTCCATATTCTACAATTCCTCTCAGTACCCTATCACCTCTTAACAAAGGTAAATAACAAAGGAAGCCACCAACTGTGTAACCAAACCTGTAGGACGGGACAGGAACCATTAGTGTGTGAGGAGCGATTCAGGCAGGAATGTTGTGGCAGAATGGTGCAGGAAAAGACCAGAAAAAATACAGATGGATCAGTTAAATATACAGATGGATCAGTTGAATAATTCTTTGATTGTTGCAGGTTAAACGGAATATTTCAAGACACCATTGACAACGAAAGGAATAGTCGGGTTTCGTGTCTGCTGTTTTATTTCAATTCAGCTCAATTAAACCAATAAGGTTACTATAATTGAATAACAAGTATCATTATGTTATGAAAAGTCGAAGAATTAATCAAGATGTGAAGGAAAATGATCCTTTTTAATAGAAATGAGTAAGTAGAATTTTCCGACCCAACATGAAAAAAGGAAAGAAAAGAAGAAAAATACAGTGCAGGAAGTCATACAGCAGCCTTTCCCCTCACCTGCTCATTCCCAAGGTAGTAGGAATAGGTGAGGTCCTCCGGCATGAAAGCAAATAAAGAGTGAAGTTTCTGCCGTTGATTGGAATCCCCGACGAAGGTGATCCAGGTGGAGGTGCCCTTAGCCGCCCGCACCGCCACACAGCGATCCATTTCCTCCACCCCGTACTCCCGCACCTGTCCATGATAGATTAGGACACAAATACAAGTGAAGACAGGGAAAAAAGAAAATTCTAAATGAAAGATAAGAAGGAATGTAATATATATAAAATGGTTTAAAAATACCATGACGCGTTTCCATATTCATTCTGCTTACTATTTGATTTTATACAGCTTCAGAAACTTACGTGGGGGATTGAAATAGTGAAGACTTTGGCCATTGATCTTCTGATCTCAATAGACGCTTCGTAATATCAACAGAATGGTCTAGTCGTACACAGATCTCAAGGTTCCAATACTAAAGGGGTTAAACACACAACACACGTGCGCACACACACACACACACACACACACACACACACACACACACACACACACACACAGAGAGAGAGAGAGAGAGAGAGAGAGAGAGAGAGAGAGAGAGAGAGACTCACTTGACATGGAATATAGGGCACGGAGCCACGCATAAGGTGGAGGCGCGTCCCTGTGTAGGCGACGAAGGAAGATGAAGGAGAGGATGAGGAGGAAGCAGACTCATTTTTTTTTTCCTGAAGGAGTGTCGGCAGTTGGTGACTCAGGTGTGTGTATGACTCCTCTGAAACAGCAGTCATGATATAATAGCTTCCTTTTGTTTCTCCAAGCTTATAAATTCCATCTTGTCCATTTTAGCTTTCTTCCCAAACTAAAATACACTCCAATTTTTTTCCATTAAACTTCATTTTCCATATTTTACTCTATTCATATATTTTATTCAAGTCCTCTTATAGTAAGTCACAGTCCTCCTTATTCTTATTCTTCACTTTCATGATCTTCTCATCAACAGCAAACAAACGTGTATAAATTCGTTCCTCTTCAAGAACATGATTTATATATATAGCAAGCATAGTTAGAGCCAGGACTAAAGGCCGTTTCATAGCGGAGACGACGCACACGATGCACGAGACGAGAAGTTGTGTTGCTTAAAACCGCCTCAGTGTATTTTCAATAGGAGTGTTCACACTGGATGCGAAACTTTGGGACAGATGCCAGCTACACCACGCGCACCGATTCCAAGATCGCCGGGCAGGCGATTTTTCTGGTCATAGCATCGATGGGTCATGCCCCTTGGTGCTCCCGCCTTTGTGCTTTTGTCTCCAGAGGTATACCTCGGACCTGACTCCTCAACTCCTTCTCACTCACTCACTGTCCTTCACCGTGAACTGATAAATGTCCTGTAGTTGGTGCCTTGCTTCTTAATATCTTGTTCATTGAATGATAAAACTTCAGAAAACTGAGCTGGAGCCAGGCTGAAATACTGTCCAAATTTTCCTCATCCATTCCTAGCTCTTAAATAAAATTATATTTACCACATTAGAGTTGTTTCATATTTGCTTGATATACCCAATTTTTTTTCCTCTTATTATTCAAGGCTAAAAGATAACATTAAAAACTCCTCTTCCTCTACCTCCTCCTCCTCCTCCTCCACGTCAAGAACTACCAAGTCAACTATAAGCCTCGCCTAACATCTCGCCCGGTGTAAACATACCCATTGCAGCCAAAGTCAGCCCGACTTTCGTGCGTCGTGTGCGCCGTCTCCGATGTGAAACGGCCTTAATCTTTGAGGAACTCCATTATGAAAACTATTCAATGTAGATGTTTCGCCTCTTATAACTGTCTTTATCTCTTTGTCCTTTAGAAAGTTCTCCATCCATGCCAGTAATTCTCCTCCCACGCACCATGTTTCTCCAGGTTTCCACACTAGTCTCCTGTACGAAACTTCGTCTAAGTCTAAGGCTTTCTTCAGATCTAAATAAATGCAATCCATTCATCAGTCTCTCTCTCGCATCATGTCAATAACTCTTGCATAAAACTATGCACACAAAGTTGGTTACTACACATGAACGGCCTTTTCGAAAGCTGAATTAAATTGTTTATCACTTAATGTATGTTGTTTGTCTCTAAATATTCCATCCATTTGTCTTGAAATGCCCTTTGACAGATTTTAACAATCACATTATTTTGTCAATGATACAAATCTATAATTCATAGGTGTGTGCATGAGTTATTAATAGAATGCTATCATACAGTACACTATTACAGAGAGAATCATCAGCAATAACAGCAACTTTTTGTGAAAATTCCCCTTTACACCAGCCTGACGTCCTTACCTAAATCCCACAGATGACTGGAGTTCCCTTCCTTGGCAACGGTGAAGAGAGCGCGGCAGTGAGAGGACTCATAGCTGCGGGGTGGCGCTTGTGGCTGGGTGACGCGAGACAGAGCGGCGCGCGGGGACCTCATCACAAGAAACACTCCCGTCATTATCACTACTGCCACTCCTACTCTCCTCTTCCCTGACCCCGAGGAACTTAGATTCATGACACACATATACACTGTTTTAAGGCGCCTTAATGTGAAGAAATAGAGATGTTTGCCCCTCTGACTCTGTAACGTTCCCAGATACTGAGACTCCCTTGTTGTACTGAAGACGCACAAGGAAAAATGAACTAAAAATACGTTGTCTTAAGGAAGCGGATCGCGTAGCAATATTTTCCAGTCTTATTCTTCATCTGTTGTTATAAAATCTTTAAAATCTAATAAAGAAATAAAACAAAACAAATCCAAGTGAAGTGAATCTTATACGGATTTTCCTTTCACTTTTCATTATTCTTTCCTTTCATCGGTCTTGACATTTTCATCATCTATTATCCAAGTTTTATATGCGCGCGCATACACACACACACACACACACACACACACACACACACACACACACACACACACACACACACACACATAGTAAAAAGCTGAGAAAAGGAAGATGTCTGAGAGATGTTAAAAATATAGTTTCCCGCAAAGATGTATTGAGACGTGGAAGAGTTTAAATGAAGAAGTAGTGTCTGCAACGAGTGTGCATACTTTTAAAGTAAGATTGGATAAGTGTAGATATGGAGACGGGGCCACACGAGCATTAAGCCCAGGCCCTGTAAAACTACAACTAGGTAAAATACACACACACACACACACACACACACACACACACACACACACACACACACACCGCGTAGTGTAGTGGTTAGCACGCTCGACTCACAATCGAGAGGGCCGGGTTCGAGTCCCGGGAAGCGGCGAGGCAAATGGGCAAGCCTCTTAATGTATGGCCCCTGTTCACCTAGCAGTAAATAGGTACGGGATGTAACTCGAGGGGTTGTGGCCTCGTTTTCCCGGTGTGTGTTGTGTGTGATGTGGTCTCAGTCCTACCCGAAGATCGGTCTATGAGCTCTGAGCTCGCTCCGTAATGAGGAAGACTGGCTGGGTGACCAGCAGACGACCGAGGTGAATTACACACACACACACACACACACACACACACACACACACACACACACACACACACACACACGTGAGATCGCAACACTGTCGATAAGGTTTTTCAGTACAGACTGATGACGTTCTACTCTTACTTTATTTTAAAAATCAGGATTTTATCAACATTATATTTTGCCCATCACACGACCCTAACCTTCCAGTAACGCCAAAGGAAGAAAATATATGAATGAGAAAAATGGTAACCAGCAACTTTGAGAACGATGAGTCTAGAAAGGTCTGCATAATTTGCTATTTCTTTTTTTCCCATGCATCAATCCCTCTGCTTCGCTCTATCACCAGCACAATGGAGGAAAAGACGAGACGAAATGAAGACCATGTACGTAGCTTCCTCAGCGTTTCCTGACATTCTATTACTGTTTCGTGAGGTAACCCACAGCATCTGTCATGTCGAAAGGCAAACAATTCGACAACACGAAGGGACAGAGACATGGCCCTGCTGCTCTGCTTCTCTGTTTATCATGTCTACACTATCATTTTGAAGAAGCTGTTACCGATATTGCGTAAACTGACTTTTCAGTAAAGATGGTGATAACAATATATTTTCTATTTCTACTCTTCCTTCTCTTCCTCCTGCTACCACTACTATTACTATTTATACAACAAATATTATAGCGTATTCTACTTTAGCCGTCAGGATCTCTGATAATACTTATGTGAAAAATAGAAATATATGAGCAGCGGTAACGGTTACGTGAGCAGGAGGGTGATAAGATGCGGCATGTGTGCGCACGTGGATACATTAATTCATTTTCATTAGGCAGGTGTAAACCTAAATAGCATTACCCAGTTAGAGCACTCGATCCTTGAGGTGAAGGTGGTTCTGTCCCCTACCTATAATATACCCAGTCGTTTTCTTCAGGTGAGATATTATAGTGCTCGTCTCCAGCACCTCTTCTTTTATCAAGCCATTAGTGTGTCTATCTTGATATTTTTTGACAAAATTCAATCAACCTCAGTGTCTTACTATCAATAGGTCACTATTTTATTCACATGCTAAGAATACTTATTGCCTTCGTCACTTCTCTCATTCATAGCTTGTCGGGGGACATTGGTGGGCAGATGGGTGATGGCTGCCAGCGAGAGGTCATTGCCACTAAAGGAGAGAAACTGCTGGATCATAACTTATCGTAGTGAGGTGTGGCATAAATTGACGCGGCAGGGAGGAAAGAGAGAAGGCTGGCAAGGGAAGGGACTGAAGAGGCAGTGGGGAGGCAAAGTAAGGTTATCTGGTGTTCGTATTTCCCAGGACATGGGTCTGTTTTTTTCTCCTTGTTTATAAGTTCAAATAATGGTAATCTAAGGAGAGAGACCTGAGACGGCAAAGGAACCCGAGGAAATCAATACGGAAATGGACACACACACACACACACACACACACACACACACACACACACACACACACACACACACACACACCGCGTAGTGTAGTAGTGGTTAGCACGCTCGACTCACAATCGAGAGGGCCGGGTTCGAATCCCAGTAAGCGGTGAGGCAAATGGGCAAGCCTCTTAATGTGTAGCCCCTGTTCACCTAGCAGTAAATAGGTACGGGATGTAACTCGAGGGGTTGTGGCCTCGCTTTCCCGGTGTGTGGAGTGTGATGTGGTCTCAGTCCTACCCGAAGATCGGTCTATGAGCTCTGCGCTCCCTCCGTAATGGGGAAGACTGGCTGGGTGACCAGCAGACGACCGAAGTGAATTATACGCAGTCCTACCCGAAGATCGGTCTATGAGCTCTGAGCTCGCTCCGTAATGGGAAAGACTGGCTGGGTGACCAGCGGGCGACTGTGGTGGTGGTGGTGAATTACACACAAAAAAAGAACAGTATTCATGAAGTAGAACAAGACGGTATAAAATCAAGAGGAGGAGAGGAAAAAGAAATAAAAGAAGGAAAGAAAGAACAAAGCTATGAATACATGACCTCCCAATATAACGTAACCGTATTTCGTTATGCTAGTAAATGGAACTCATCTAATAGCGAAAAGGCTGAAATAACGAATACATGAACTTGCACTCATTCCTCTTGTCAGTTCAGCATAAAGTTTCGCTGCACACCTCTCTCGATAGCGAGAACTGCGTCTCCTGGGCAGAGAGAAGCGAAGAGGGAGTGGTGAGATAGAAAGGAAAACTAGGAGAAAGTGGAGCAACAGATTAGTGGATGGATGGTAGAAAGAGAAAGGGGAAGTGGAGAGAGAGAGAGAGAGAGAGAGAGAGAGAGAGAGAGAGAGAGAGAGAGAGAGAGAGAGAGAGAGAGAGAGAGAGAGAGAGAGAGAGAGAGAGAGTGTGTGTGTGTGAGTGAGTTTACAAGAGAGTGAAGGGTGTTGATAGGACGGCAAGGAATGGAGGGAGTGGAAGGCTCATATGCCCTGACCTTGTTCCCCTCTCACCACCACCACCACCACCATTTCTACCACCACTAGCACCAATATCATCATCACCACTGTACCGAATTCCTCTTCTTTCACTTTCAATCGCTTCCATGAAGTCCAAGCATACATATCATATCTTCATGTCACACCTTTCAGTAAAAATTAACATGCAGGGAACTACATCTTACCTCAACTGCTTTTCCGGTTCCCCTGATCTGTTACAGCTGTCCTCTTAACAGGTTTTTGTCTCGGAGGCAGGGATCTGTTAGCCGGAGCGGATCATGGACCTTCGGATCGTGGTCAAATTATACCTGTGCACCTGAACAACCCTTGGTCCTGAATTGAGCGCGCCAATGTAACCTGGGAGGCAGTGGCATAGTGGATAAGGTGAGCGTGGAATCGGGCAGATGTCCACGTGTAGGTTCGAATCCCACCACGTACAGCCTTAAAACACTTTGCCATTTGTCGAGTGGTTTAAAGTTACCTACATGTCACCATGATACCCAGGTTCTAGGTGGTTACACTCAAGATGAGCTTGGGCGGTGATATGGGCCCTAATATGGGTACCACTATAAATAAAATTGCCTGCGCCACTAATGGGCGGAAGCTGAACAGCGCTTCCCATACACTCTCCAAGTGTGCCTACAGGCGCTATAGGCCTTATCGTAAAAAAAAAAAAACACCAAAGATATAAGAACAATTGAAAAATAAAAGAAGCTGCAAGAAACTATCAGGCCTATACACATGGCAGTCCCTTTATGAAACATACCTATTTCCACCTATCATCCATATATCTATCTAATCATCTTCTAAAGCTAGCTAGGTAATTTGGAAAAAAAACTATACTGATAACATTAGGTAAACAATGACGTACGAAATCCTGGAACCAATCTACAAGTGCACGACACGATAAAAATACCAAGCAAGAGGCAAAACCGTAATGTTCGAAAATACAGCGGATCTGTACGACACAAAGAGTACTTACCTTGGCCTTTATTACTATATTACGAATCGCTTGTGAGGTGAACATGTTTCTAGGCTCCTGGACTAAACACAGAAATGCATGGACAATAACAAAAACGAATACATTGTTATCTTATCGCAACACGAGTTATCTGGTGGGGATTTTCGAGGTCACTTCACGAGTATGTGTTACGGCAAAGATAAAGATTGGGAACAAAAGAAATTTATAAACAGCAGCGGCAACAACAGTAACATTAGCAACAACAACAACAGTAGTAGTAGAAGCAGTAATGGCGGTGCCCAGTGGTGGTGGTGGTGGTGGTGGTGGAGGTGGAGGTGGAGGTGGAGGTGGAGGTGGTGATGGAGGTGGAGGTAACAGTGACGGTAGTGGTAACAAATAATAATGTTGTTTAGTTCCCTCCTCAAAACAGAAAAAAACTTTCCACTTCACAAGCAAAACACAATCACAAGGCCAAACACACGTTATGTCACGTCTACGGCCGCTGCCACAACAGTTTCCTAATCTCCCTGATAAGATAAAACAGCCACACGCTCACTATATAAGGGCAGCCAGAGTACACGTGCAACCATTTATCTCAGGACTCACAATACAAGACCATCCTGTTGCCGCCAGGTTGGGAGGACCGACAGTAGTGAAGGTGACGCGTGCTATGTCTGTGTCTGGAGCAGTGATAGTCAATCTGGGTGCATGAATTTGTCAAAGGATACTTGGAAATTATAGGATATATAAAGGGATGCATGCATGACCAATGCATACAGGGTGTTACACGAGTTACTGCTAATGCTGCTAGAAGAGAAAGTAAGCTACTCTAAGTAGAAAATGTTCAATATACAATTACACATGCATTTTGAGGCTTTGTTTAGACGTGGAGTATCATTCAAATGTGGAGGGATGATATACAACAGCTATGCCGGGCGAATGTTGGATGTTGTGTGTTGTAGAAACACCATTTTCAAGATTATTTTTCTTTTTCTGTCAAGATAATAATTGATGGTACTCTGTTAGCGCTGTTTCTCTCTCTCTCTCTCTCTCTCTCTCTCTCTCTCTCTCTCTCTCTCTCTCTCTCTCTCTCTCTCTCTATCTATCTATCTATCTATCTATCTATCTATCTATTTCCTTCAACATCATTACAAAATTATGATAATTTTTTTCTCTTTTCCAGAATTGGAGAAGTAAATCCTCTCGTCTCGCTCCTCGTCCCTCCCGCACCCTTCTTCCCACCGCCATGGTCAACCACGTCGGGGAGAGCCGGGAGGTGTTGGAGATGTCCTCGTCCGCGGCTAAAAGCGGAAGGATCCTTCGCGTCAGTCGCCGCACCGTCATGATCCTTGGGGGAGTGTTTGTTTGTGCCGCAGCAGCTGTGGGCGTGCTGGCCTACGTACGCGCCAATAGCAACAACGCGGCCCCCACGGTGCGTGTATGTTTAATTTTTTTCTCACTATGCCTGAAGAGATCTGATAATAGTATTTAAGTGCTATAGAGGTTATAACAAATGTGACATGAGCAAAGTTCTTGGGATCAGCAGCCAGGATAGAACCAGAAATAATGGGTTCAAGCTTAAGAAATGCGAAGTAACTGGTTATCTAACAGAGTGGTTGATGAATGGCAAAGACTAAGTAATCATATTGTTAGTGCTGAGTCAATAGGGAGCTTTAAAAGAAGATTAATTAAACAAACTTAAGGATGGGGATGATTGATGGAATTAATAGCTTTGTTTACTCAGACTGCCACGTGGAGAGAGAGAGAGAGAGAGAGAGAGAGAGAGAGAGAGAGAGAGAGAGAGAGAGAGAGAGAGGAGAGAGAAAGGAGGCAGGAACGAGAGGACGAGAGGCGGGCAGGCGGACAGACGAGCAAGCATGCATCTAAATTTACCTTCTCTTTATTCATAATTTTTTTTCCTGTTCAAATTCGCAAAACCTGGAAATGAAAACTTACTCTTACCTTTAATAATTATTTCACCTCCCTAACCACCTTACCAACAGACCACTAGCCTCACTCCCTCTTACAGCCTCAAAACATTCCAAGTATACACGCCGAGGCCCTGAAATCCCCTCCCAGTTCGCTGGTTAATTCCGTGCCCTCGTCAAAGACCACGAAGGAGAGCAGGACGCGGCTTCCAACCTCCCTAAAGCCTACCCATTACACCGTCAAGCTTCAGCCTTTCGTCGACGGCAACTTCAGCATCGCCGGCTTTGTAAAGGTGGATTTCTTGGTGGAGGAGACGACGAACAACGTGACCCTCAATATCTTCGACATCATCACGCACAATGATAGGTGAGAGAGAGAGAGAGAGAGAGAGAGAGGAGAGAGAGAGAGAGAGAGAGAGAGAGAGAGAGAGAGAGAGAGAGAGAGAGAGAGAGAGAGAGAGAGAGAGAGAGAGAGAGAGATTGAGTTGATGTGTCTACTGATTTCCCGCAAAGATGATATGTAATGATGATAGTGAAAGATTATAACACTCTCTCTCTCTCTCTCTCTCTCTCTCTCTCTCTCAGGTAGCATCTTTAGATGACCCTCTCACCGGCCTGCCCATCACGGAACACCTGTATGATCACGAGACTCAGACCTACACAGCCATGATGAAGGAGAACCTGATAAGCGGAGTATCTTACAGCCTCACTATGGAGTTTGAAGGTTACTTGAACGACAAACTGAAAGGTTTCTACCGATCCTCCTACAGCGATGACAATAAGAATACGAGGTCAGATATTTTTTTTTTTTCGTCTTCGTTGTCAATATCGCTTTCTTATTCTCTCTCTCTCTCTCTCTCTCTCTCTCTCTCTCTCTCTCTCTCTCTCTCTCTCTCTCTCTCTCTCTCTCTTATTGTGTCTTTTCCTTCTCTGCTTTTTCCATTTTCTTTGTTTTCATCTGCTTTTTTTATTTCTTTCCTCTGTTTTTTAATGAACTACTTTCGGTTAGATAAGTCACCCTCTGTTGTCGTTTTCCTCCAATGATTTTGTTGTCACTGTCATCTTTCTTTCTTCCTTCATGGTATAAATAAAAAAATAAATAAAAAAAAAAGTCACTAACTAAGTGATCATATCATCTTAACCATGCACGAGCTCAAGGTCACTTCATGTCATGTTTTCCTTTCTTTTTTTAATAGTATATCTCCTCCTCTTAAGATTACTAGTCACGATTACGTATGTGAGTAAAGCGCATTGCACCACAACGTCGATCCAAGGCTGCCCAAGTGCCGCGCCAATCTCCTCATGTCGCAACCACGGTGAAGATGATAAGTATAATCAACTGGAATAGAAAAATTTCGACAACTCTCCATATTCAATCTTTTATCTTTCGGTTGATTTGACATTTGCCGATGCTATGGTGCTATATTTGTTTTTCCTCCTCGTCGTCTCCTTTTCCTTTAGCACATGTAGTTTACAACATAAACATACAGTCTGTTTAAGTAGAATTTTACTCAATCATATTTTCTTTTTCTCTTCACTATGTGTCTTATATCATACAAATTGCTTATCATTCTCTTCCACCTATTCCTATCGTTTCCTCCTCTCGCTCCTCACTTCTCTCCAATCATTCATCAACTTGCTTTTAATCTTACAACTTCTATATGCTATTAATGTTTGAAAAATACAAATTCCCCTCCTTGTCCTCGTCCTCATCCCCTCACCACCACCACCATAGGTACCTGGCGGTGTCTCAGTTCGAACCAGCGGACGCCCACCTCGCCTTCCCGTGCTTTGACGAGCCGAGTCTCAAAGCCACTTTTGATGTCCACCTGGCCCGCGAAGAGAGTAGGTCATCCATCTCCAACATGCCGCTGAAGGAGACCGTGCCCGTGTAAGAGAGAGAGAGAGAGAGAGAGAGAGAGAGAGAGAGAGAGAGAGAGAGAGAGAGAGAGAGAGAGAGAGAGAGAGAGAGAGAGAGAGAGAGAGAATATTTCATGCCTATATATGGAACATTTTTTCATATTTGTAAACGAACAATAGTATTTTGGAGACTGAATATCGAAATTATTCTTTTCTTGGTATTTGTAAACTGTTTAATTTTCTTGCATGTCTCATTGTAGCAAGGGAAGGGAAAGATACTGCTCTTTCTTGGTGCTTATTTCCAGTTACATTCCTAATTTGTGTGCCTAGAGGGGAAAAAAATAAAAATCTTAGTTCTTTCTGTACCGCCATGGCTTTCCTGCTTCTCTGACAGTGAGGGCCAGCCGGGTTGGGTCTGGGACGTCTTCGAAACTTCGGTACGCATGTCCACCTATCTCGTCGCCTTCGTCGTCTCTGATTTCTCCTTCGTTCAGTCCGACGCCAATGACCACGTACACTTTAGGGGTAAAGGAAGGAGAGAGAGAGAGAGAGAGAGAGAGAGAGAGAGAGAGAGAGAGAGAGAGAGAGAGAGAGAGAGAGAGAGAGAGAGAGAGAGAGAGAGAGAGAGAGAGAGAGAGAGAGAGAGAGAGAGAGAGAGAGAGAGAGAGAGAGAGAGAGAGAGAGAGAGAGAGAGAGAGAGAGAGAGAGAGAGAGAGAGAGAGAGAGAGAGAGAGAGAGAGAGAGAGAGAGAGAGAGAGAGAGAGAGAGAGAGAGAGAGAGAGAGAGAGAGAGAGAGAGAGAGAGAGAGAGAGAGAGAGAGAGAGAGAGAGAGAGAGAGAGAGAGAGAGAGAGAGAGAGAGAGAGAGAGAGAGAGAGAGAGAGAGAGAGAGAGAGAGAGAGAGAGAGAGAGAGAGAGAGAGAGAGAGAGAGAGAGAGAGAGAGAGAGAGAGAGAGAGAGAGAGAGAGAGAGAGAGAGAGAGAGAGAGAGAGAGAGAGAGAGAGAGAGAGAGAGAGAGAGAGAGAGAGAGAGAGAGAGAGAGAGAGAGAGAGAGAGAGAGAGAGAGAGAGAGAGAGAGAGAGAGAGAGAGAGAGAGAGAGAGAGAGAGAGAGAGAGAGAGAGAGAGAGAGAGAGAGAGAGAGAGAGAGAGAGAGAGAGAGAGAGAGAGAGAGAGAGAGAGAGAGAGAGAGAGAGAGAGAGAGAGAGAGAGAGAGAGAGAGAGAGAGAGAGAGAGAGAGAGAGAGAGAGAGAGAGAGAGAGAGAGAGAGAGAGAGAGAGAGAGAGAGAGAGAGAGAGAGAGAGAGAGAGAGAGAGAGAGAGAGAGAGAGAGAGAGAGAGAGAGAGAGAGAGAGAGAGAGAGAGAGAGAAAGGAAGAGAGAGAGAGAGAGAGAGAGAGAGAGAGAGAGAGAGAGAGAGAGAGAGAGAGAGAGAGAGAGAGAGAGAGAGAGAGAGAGAGAGAGAGAGAGAGAGAGAGAGAGAGAGAGAGAGAGAGAGAGAGAGAGAGAGAGAGAGAGAGAGAGAGAGAGAGAGAGAGAGAGAGAGAGAATCTTTCAGTGCCAAGATAAGAACGGCACACTATTAAACAACGACTTTCCTGAAAAACACTGTCGCATAGAAAAGTACTAGTATTCAGAGAGGAAAGATTCACCTACCCGCTTATCTAACCCTGAGTATTTGCCTACATCCCAACAGTGTGGGCGCGGGACCAAGCCATCGGCCAGGCTGATTACGCAGTCGCCACAGGTCCCTCTATCCTGACCATCTACGAAGAGTACTTTGACGTTCCCTTCCCACTGCCCAAGCAAGACATGATCGCCCTGCCTGACTTCTCCGCGGGTGCCATGGAGAACTGGGGCCTCGTCACCTACCGCGAGAGATTGCTGCTGCTGGACCCGAATGACTTCGCAGCCTCAGATATGGATGACGTGGCGAGGGTGATTGCTCATGAGTTGGCCCACCAGTGGTTCGGCAACCTGGTGACTCTCAAGTGGTGGAATGACTTGTGGCTCAACGAGGGCTTTGCCACCTTTGTCTCCTACATCGGCACCAGCCACGTGAGTCTTCTGAACAGTTTGTGCTCCACCGCTACTGTTTATGGAGGCCAGTGAGAGAAAGGGTTCAGGTCTTGCACTGCACGCGCGCACACACACACACACACACACACACACACACACACACACACACACACACACACACACACACACACACACACACACACACACACACACACACACACAGAGACATCTCAAATGCACCTTTTCAAATGTTAAGTCTACGTAAGCACAGGACTGTACTAATAAATATAACGGCAATATTCAAGTCACTCAGAATAATTTGCACAGTAAATCTCCTTGAACACACCACATTAATAACATAAAACTTTGGAACTAGAACAAGAAAATTACGTCTTCTAGCTGATAACTTTTTAATGGAGGCAGAATTTCTTTAAATCTCGCAATTTTTCAGTGGGACTTATCGACCACCTCGAGTTCGATGGTGTTACGTAACTTGAAAAATGCGGCTTCATTGTTCTGAAAGGCGTGACAGACATACAAATGGACCAAGCACTTCTATATACACAGATAACACAGGAAGACGCGTATTACACCCTCATTACAAACACGATGAATGTGACGTCAACCTGCACTCATTCTCCTTCATCCCTTACAGCTGGAGCCTGACTGGAAAACAATGGAGAGATTTGTGACGGAAGAGATGCAGGGCGTTATGGCGTTGGACAGCCTCGAATCGTCCCATCCCATCAGCGTGACGGTGGACAGTGCCAGCCAGGTGAACGAACTCTTTGATGGCATCTCTTACGCCAAGGGCGCCTCTATAATTAGAATGATGATGTATTTCCTGAAGGAGGAGAACTTTAAGAAGGGCATCCACAACTACCTCGTAGATAAGTGAGTGTGAGAGAGAGAGAGAGAGAGAGAGAGAGAGAGAGAGAGAGAGAGAGAGAGAGAGAGAGAGAGAGAGAGAGAGAGAGAGAGAGAGAGAGAGAGAGAGAGAGAGAGAGAGAGAGAGAGAGAGAGAGAGAGAGAGAGAGAGAGAGAGAGAGAGAGAGAGAGAGAGAGAGAGAGAGAGAGAGAGAGAGAGAGAGAGAGAGAGATTATACAACAAGGTTTCTGTTCTCCTGTCAGACAATATGACAACGCCGAGCAGGACGACTTGTGGCTCTTCCTGACCCAGGCTGTTGAGGGGATGGACCTCCTACCGCCCGAGACCACCGTCAAGACCATCATGGACACGTGGACTTTGCAGATGGGCTTCCCAGTCATCAAGGTGGAGAGAGTCGCTGATGGGACCTCTGCTACTGTGACTCAGGTGAGTAGTAGTAGTAGTAGTAGTAGTAGTAGTAGTAGTAGTAGTAGTAGTAGTAGTAGTAGTAGTAGTAGTAGTAGTAGTAGCAGCAGCAGCAGCAGCAGCAGCAGCAGCAGCAGCAGCAGCAGCAGCAGCAGCAGCAGCAGCAGCAGCAGCAGCAGCAACAGCAGTTTTTTAACGAGTCATATCATAGTAACGACGTTAAGAAAAAAGAGTGAAAACAACTTCCTTTCCCCGGTGCTTCTTTATCGACGCACGTTCAGCACTGTACCGCTCCTCCTCTCACAGAATCGCTTCCTGCTGGTGAAGAACGTCAACTCAACGGATGACCACGACTACAGGTGGTGGGTGCCGCTCACCTACACCAGCGAGGACAACCCGGATTTTCTTGCCACGCACCCCAGCGCCTGGATGGCCGACACGGACAAGCAGGTGACCGTGACCTCACTGCCGGCCAGCGACAAATGGGTCATTTTCAACGTGCAGGAGACTGGCTACTATAAGGTGAACTATGACGATAATAACTGGCAGCTGCTGACCGCCCAGCTGGAGAAGGACCACACGCCCATCCATCTACTGAACAGAGCCCAGCTGATTGATGACTCCTTAGATCTGGCGCGGGCAAGTACGTACACCTTGAAGTATTTGAAGTACAAAGTCTTATGATTTCTATAAAAGGTGCGTACGTCAATCAACTTTTACGAGTTTGTAGACAAGCACAGTAAAAGTAAATAATAATCGATACAATTAGAATAAGGTCATTCAGTGGGTCCATTTGCTAGTCTGATACAGGACACCGATTTTAGCTTCATTCAGCCACACATCTCAAGCAGCTCTTCATCAGTTTCATCAGCTGATATTAAGTTACTCATATACCATTTCTTGGTTTCAATCTGACTCTGTTTCTTCCTTCCAAAACTAATGTGTCAGCTAACCACCCCTACACGAATCCTCCTCCACAACCGTGCTTGACGCCCTTCCGCGAATCCTCCTCCCACAGGTGAGCTAAAGTACGACACGCCGCTGAGTCTCATTTCGTACCTGAAACATGAAGAGGAGTACATCCCGTGGGAGGCAGCACTGTCCAACCTGGGATACGTGGAGCAGATGTTCACGCGCCAGGGAGGTTATGGGGACCTGCGGGTGAGTGTTTGACAGAGGAGGAGGAGGAGGACTAGTTGATTGATTAATGGCATGAAAACAAATTGATAATGATATAACGGAAGGAGAAGGAAAAGAGAGACGATATGAACAGTTTGTCTGGCCCTCATCACCTCGCTCCTCCCTCCACACAGACGTACGTGCTGTCCCTCCTGGAGCCTTTATACACTCTGGTGGGCGGCTTCGAAGAACATCAGGACGACCCGCAGCTGCTGCATTACAAGAGGAGCCTGGCGCTCTCC
>NC_059278.1:5445575-5495575 GCF_017591435.1 Portunus trituberculatus | reverse complement strand
AAATTGTTAATAGAAATTATATTAAAATCATAATAATAATAATAATAATAATAAGAAGAAGAAGAAGAAGAATTGTTATCATTATCATTATTATTATTATTATCATTATTATTATTATTATTATTATTATTACTACTACTATCATCATTATTATTATCATCATAAATTATTATTAGTAGTAGTATCATTATTATTATTATTATTATTATTATTATTATTATTATTATTATTATTATTATCATAAATTATTAATAATATTATCATTATTATTATCATTATTAGTATTATTATTAAAACAATAACAATGATAATAAATAATAAAAAAATATAATAGCAACAATACTACTACTACTACTACTAATAATAATAATAATAATAATAATAATAATAATAATAATAATAATAATAATAATAAATCTAAGAAGAAAAAGAAGGAAATTCGTTGACACTGACGACGATTACGATGACATACAAATCAATTGGAATCAATCAAATTAACGAACACATGGCCACAAAATTCAGTCTCTTTCTAAAAATAAATGTAACTCATGATTAAAATTAAAACCAAGTAATTAACACTTCAACTATTAAAGAAAATATGCAAACTGATACATTTAATGGCACCAAAAGTAGCGCGTGACGTAATCAATAGACTAAACCTTTGGATAGTTTTTTTTTTTTTTTTCTTTTATATACAAATGGAAATGATTCCACTAGGCGCAGGAACAGCTAAGGTATATGGTACCGCTAGGGTTAACGGGAGAACGCTACATCTCCCACTGGGCAACTAGGTTTGACAAGGATTCGAACACGAGCCGCCTTAACCAACTACGCCACCCAGCCTCCATCCTCTCTCTCTCTCTCTCTCTCTCTCTCTCTCTCTCTCTCTCTCTCTCAAGTTGTATCGTTTGCTTGTATTTCTTTTTATCAATTGCGTGCCAAAAAAAGTATCCTTGAATAAAAATGAATAAGGGAATAAAAATCTTCCCAGGACAGACTGATGAGAAAGTAAATTACTAAGACACAAGAGATTTAATTACTAATGGCGCCAGTCAGTTAGCCAGCCAGCCAGCCAGACATATAAGTGCTTCAAGTCAGTTAGAAAATTAACGAAAATATCAAGCACCTTTCACCAACTGACCGTATTCAAAGGTCTGTCGACAAGGGTGTGTGTGTGTGTGTGTGTGTGTGTGTGTGTGTGTGTGTGTGTGTGTGTGTGTGTGTGTGTGTGTGTGTGTGTTATTCATCACGGTCGTCTGCTGGTTGCCCATCCAGCCTTTCCTCTACGGAAAAAGCTCAGAGCTCGTAGTGACCAATCTTCCGGTAGGACTGAGACCACATCAAACACAACACACACCGGGAAAGCGAGGTCACAACCCCTCGAGTTACATCCCGTACCTATTTTCTGCTAGGTGAACAGGGGCTACACATTAAGAGGCTTGCCCATTTGCCTCGCCGCTTCCCGGGACTCGAACCGGGGCCCTCTCGATTGTGAGTCGAGCGTGCTTACCACTACACTACGCGGTGTGTGTGTGTGTGTAGGGGGAAATGCAAGCACGTGACTGTCGAGGAAAGCATCGTGGGAAGCTCTAAGAGATTCGCGTCCCCTTCTCTGTGTGTGTGTGTGTGTGTGTGTGTGTGTGTGTGTGTGTGTGTGTGTGTGTGTGTGTGTGTGTGTGTGCGCGCGCGCTCTCTCTCTCACTGTTTATAACGCCACGACAAGAATTTGTAGCGCATATCACAGACACTAACGGTAATCGAAACACGGTTAGTTGATCCTCCCATCAGGCCAGCTTCCTCCCCTTATTCAGCACGAGTCCCTAGCTTTCCCAGTCAGGGTGGAGTTAACCTTTCCCTTGTGCCAGAGTAACGAAAAACCACCACAATTTGCTATATTGTATTGAAGTAAGGTCACTTTCAAGGACGTGAACTTCTGGACCAGTATTGTGGAGGGCGGAGAGAGAGAGAGAGAGAGAGAGAGAGAGAGAGAGAGAGAGAGAGAGAGAGAGAGAGAGAGAGAGAGAGAGAGAGAGAGAGAGAGAGAGAGAGAGAGAGAGAGAGAGAGAGAATTATATGTATTCTTAATGTGCTTAAATAAATGTCAATGTCAATGAAAGAATGTGGAGTACATGTGGGTGGGATCTACATACACATAGCGTGGAAAAATGGAGGATAAGCGACCTGCGTGCTCCGTCATCACGTCCGGTGTGTGTGTGTGTGTGTGTGTGTGTGTGTGTGTGTGTGTGTGTGTGTGTGTGTGTGTGTGTGTGTGTGTGAGTGCACAGCTGTTAGGTCCTTTCATATACACACCTTCATATAATTACACACACACACACACACACACACACACACACACACACACACACACACACACACCTGGTCTCAGGCCTATCCGAAGATCGGAAATAATGAGCTCTGAGCTCGTTCCGTAGGGTAACGTCTGGCTGTCTCGTCAGAGACTGCAGCAGATCAAACAGTGAATTACACACACACACACACACACACACACACACACACACACACACACACACACTTTGCGGTCAGATTAGGAATAGGACCTGGGCTGGAACCTCGGCGTCCCTACAAGCTTGGTAAAGGGTGATGGTCAGTGAAGGGGAAGAGTAAAGATATGAAGTGTAATGACAAAATATGAAAAGACTCCCAGCAAAAATATCCCAACAGTGATTTCTTTCAAATCACCACCGTAGGCACTGTATACGCACAGCTCTGCCACACAGTGCGTGTCTGTCTACTGCCGAAGACATACGGCGCTGGCACCCTGGAGGTTAAAATCTATTCAGTATTTTTCCTTCCTTTTCTGTTAACAATGTTTACTCAGCATATCTTTATATTGCAAACAATAAACTTCAATTTGCTCCGTTAAGAGGATCACTTTTGCTTCACCATACAGACGGAGAAAAAAAAGTAATAATAATAAACGGAAAAAGGTAAAAGTAGATGGAAACAGAAGTTGGCGTGAAAAAGTTGATGTTCAATGCAATATTTAACGATAATTATTACTATTATTATTATCATTATTATTATTATTATTATTATTATTATTATTATTATTATTACTATTATTAATATTATTATCATTAATATTATTATTATTATCATTAATATTATTATCATTATTATCATTGCCGTAATTATCATTATTAATGCAATAATAATAATCATTACTGCTACACGAATTATTAGTATACTGTAAGTATAATTATTGATAGTATGGTTGAAACTAACAATTTTCAAACCAAATATGTACCAGAGAGAGAGAGAGAGAGAGAGAGAGAGAGAGAGAGAGAGAGAGAGAGAGAGAGAAATCTTTGTGATGAACAAAAGAGACAACCCCTTGAATGAGATACACCACCTTTGTAAACTGTCTTCATCTATTCCTGACGACAATGGAAACAAATGTGTATATATATATATATATATATATATATATATATTTTTTTTTTTTTTTTTACGTAGGGAAGAGGGCCAGCCAAGGGCAAAAACAAGAAAGTTAGAAAAAGGCCCACTTGAGCGCTGGCTTTCCAAAGAGTTCAAAAAGTGCCAAAACCGTCAGCCAGAATTAGGAGAGCAAATGCCTCGATACCTCCCTCTTAAAAAAAGACAAGTTGTAGGAATTCGGAAATACAGATGCAGGGAGGGAGTTCCAGAGTTTACCAGTGAAAGGGATGAATGATTGAGCATACTGGTTAACTCTTGCATTAGAGAGTTGGACAGAATAGGGATGAGAGGAAGAAGAAAGCCTTGTGCAGCGTGGCCGCAGGAGGAGGGGAGGCATGCAGTTAGCAAGATCAGTAGAACAGTTACCATGAAAATAGCGATAAAATATAGAAAGGGATGCAACATTTCGGCGGTGAGAAAGAGACTGAAGACAGTTAGTCAGAGGAGGGAGTTGATGAGACGAAGAGCTTTCGATTCCACCCTATCAAGCAAAGCTGTGTGACTGGAACCCCCAAACATGCGAAGAGTACTCCATACAGGGACGGATAAGGCCCTTATACAGAGTAAGCAGTTGGAGGGCGAGAAAAACTGTCGGAGACGCCTCAGAACACCTAATTTCATAGAAGCTGTTTTAGCAAGAGATGAGATGTGAAGTTTCCAGTTAAGATTATGAGCAAAGGACAGACCGAGGATATTCATTGTGGAAGAGGGAGACAGTTGAGTGTCATTGAAGAAGAGGGGATAGTTGTCTGGAAGGTTGTGTCGAGTTGATAGATGGAGGAATTGAGTTTATGAGGCATTGAAAACTACTAGATTTTCTCTGCCCCAATCGGAAATCTTAGAAAGATCGGAAGTCAGGCGTTCCGTGGCGTCCCCGCGTGATCTGTTGATTTCCTGAAGGGTTGGACGTCTCTGAAAGAACGTGGAAAGATGTAGGGTGGTATCATCAGCGTAGGAGTGGATAGGGCAAGAAGTTTGGTTAAGAAGGTCATTAATGAATAATAGAAAGAGAGTGGGTGACAGGACAGAACCCTGAGGAACAGTAGCCGTCTACCACAGCAGCAATAGAGCGGTCGGAAAGGAAACTTGAGATAAAGTTGCAGAGAGAAGGATAGAAGCCGTAGGAGGGCAGTTTGGAAATCAAAGCTTTATGCCAGACTCTATCAAAAGCTTTTGATATGTCTAACGCAACAGCAAAACTTTCACCAAAATCTCTAAAAGAGGCGCTCTTCCGTGGCGTAGTGCATAAGGTGGTGAGCGTGGGATCAGACAGACGTCCATGCGTAAGTTCGAATCCCACCACGTGCCTTGAAAATATGTCATTTATCGAGTGGTTTAAAGTTACCTACATATCACCATGATACCCAGGTTCTAGGTGGAGGTGTAATTGCCTTACACCAAAGATGTGCTTGGTTGGTGATATGGGTCCTAAGATGGGTACCACTTTTATGCTGTTCAAGTTTACCTACAGGCACGATAGGCCAGGACATAAAAAATGAAAAAAACCTTCCGCCCATTAATGGCGCAGGCTAATTTTATCACCACTCAAGTGCAGCGCATCTTTGGTGTAACCCCCTAGAACCTGGGCACCATGGTGACATGTAGATAACTTTAAACCACTCGACAAATGGCATAGCTTCAAAGCAGTATGTGGTGGGATTCAAATCTATGAGTGGACACCTGCCTGATTCCACGCTCACCACCTTATCCACTACGCCACATTGCATTCCATAATTTTTCCAGTTTCTGTCTTTCATTCAGCTTTCAAAGAATTCAGTCAGTTGTCTAAATATTTTCTTAAAATCTGCCAAAACTTAAGTATTACTTATAAATAGCTTATGATAGATTACACTTCTCCATGCCATTATTATTCAGTAGTATCAAACTCCGATCTACCACCGTGAGATCCACCTCGCTTACAATAACGTTCACATACCTAATCATTATACAACCAGGATGAGATCACACATACTCAAATAGAAAATTACTTCATGCTGCTTTCTCTCTTATAGTAGTAGTAGCAGTAGTAGTAGTAGCAGTAGCAATAGCAGTAGCAACAGCAGCAGCAGCAGCAATAATGATAGTAATAATAATAATGATAATAATAATAATAATAATAATAATAATAATAATAATAATAATAATAATAATAATAATAATAATAATAATAATAATATATTGCAGATGATAAGTATTCATTAGAGGAAAAAACAAGGAAAACAAACAAGAAGTAGTAAAAGCAAGAGTGCATGTGTGTGCTATGCCCGAGAGTGCACAAAGCAAACAAATTCTGACAATGGAGATGAACGAATCTGCTGCTTCTGTGTCCTTCGGCAAAAAGAATGGCTGCTATGTTAAAAGGAATGTGGCAATGCTATTAGCGATCCTGTTTGTGGGCTCACTAGTGGCAACAGGACTCCTCGTCTATTACTTGGCTCCCAACGTCAACCGGACATCAAACAGCTACCATGCAAGAGACCTCGAACTTGCAGAGGGTGATAATACAATGGTGAGCCATACGTTTTATTTCCGCATATATTGATATAAGATGACTGAAGCTGTCCATATAACCTTCCACTTACAGCATGATTTAATCTGTAAAACTCCTACTGCAAACTCTGCTTACACTACTACATACTTTACTCATCAACTTTCATTCTCAGGAAGAAAATTCTCCAGCCGCACATACGTCAGATGAAAAAGTCAAGGACGTGAGGCTGCCCACGTCCCTCCGACCAGTTCACTATCTGGTTCGCCTTCAGCCCTTCGTCAGGGGCAATTTTAGCATAGCAGGTTATGTGGAGGTGGAGGTGGAGGTGGTGGAGGAGACCTCTGTCTTTACTTTTCACATGGCAGACATCATCACCCATAATGACACAGTAAAGGTGTGTGTATGTGTGTGTGTGTGTGTGTGTGTGTGTGTGTGTGTGTGTGTGTGTGTGTGTGTGTGTGTGTGTGTGTGTGTGTGTGTGTGTGTGTGTGTGTGTGTGTGTGTGTGTGTGTGTGTGTGTGTGTGTGTGTGTGTGTGATGGTACCCAATGAATGAATAAGATATGATAAAAAGAAACAATGACTATAGAAAATAATAACAATAATAAACACGTTAAGCAGAGTATTACATTATTACAAAGAAGTATAAAGTTAATAAGAACTTGTACAGGTAGTGGATGCAGAAAATCGAGATGGGATGGGTGTGGGCATCATGAAGCAGACATACGACAACAAGCGAGAATTCTACCATGCCCATCTCCATCAACCATTGACCAAAGGCCGCCGATATGTGCTGTCTATGGAATTCACCGGTTATCTCAATGACCAGTTGCACGGTTTCTACAGGTCTTCATATAAAGATGCAACAGAAACAGAGAGGTATTTGACAGGATGTTGTCAGTAGATTGTAATGTAAGAAGATTTTTTTTTTATCTTAATCAGTGAAGAGGATACGAAGTTAGAGTTAATCTATCAAATAAATCATTGCATGCTATTAGCACCATGTGATATTCAATGTTCATTTTCCATCAGTAATGCAAAGTGACAGACATAGATTGAAACACCTGTTCACTGTACCACAGGTGGCTTGCTGTGACACAATTCCAGCCAACAGATGCCCGCCGTGCCTTCCCATGCTTTGATGAGCCAGCCCTGAAAGCAACATTTCAGGTGTTCCTGGCAAGGGAGACAGACATGTCCGCCATCTCTAATATGCCTAAAATAAGCAGCCAGCCAATAGAAGGTCAGCAGGGATGGATGTGGGACCACTTCAACACCAGTGTCCCTATGTCCACCTATCTTGTAGCATTCCTAGTGTCCGACTTCTCATTAAAGGAAGTCACCACACAAAATGGAGTGACCTTCAGGACGTTGGCACGAGAAGCTGCCATAAACCAGGCAAATTATTCACTTGAAATTGGCCCAAATATCATCACCTTCTTTGAAGACTACTTCAGCATCCCATACCCACTCCCAAAACAAGACATGACTGCCATCCCAGACTTTGCAGCAGGTGCCATGGAAAACTGGGGCCTTATTACCTATAGGGAGACAGCGATGCTATATGATCCGAAGGTGTCTTCAGCCTACAACAAACAGCGAGTGGCGATAGTAGTTGCACACGAGCTGGCTCACCAGTGGTTTGGGAACCTGGTAACCCCAGAATGGTGGACAGACCTGTGGCTCAATGAGGGGTTTGCAAGCTTTATGGAGTATGTGGGCGCTGACCATGCTGAGCCAGAGTGGCAAATGATGGAGCAGTTCATCGTGATAGACTTACACAAAGTTTTCAGACTCGACTGCCTTGAGTCCTCTCATCCCATCAGCATCCCTGTTGGTCATCCTGATGAGATAAACGAGATATTTGATACCATCTCTTATTCCAAAGGTAAGTGTGTAATTCACTGTTTGATCTGCTGCAGTCTCTGACGAGACAGCCAGACGTTACCCTACGGAACGAGCTCAGAGCTCATTGTTTCCGATCTTCGGATAGGCCGGAGACCAGGCACACACCACACACCGGGACAACAAGGTCACAACTCCTCGATTTACATCCCGTACCTACTTATTGCTAGGTGAACAGGGGCTACACGTGAAAGGAGACACACCCAAATATCTCCACCCGGCCGGGGAAACGAATCCCGGTCATCTGGCTTGTGAAGCCAGCGCTCTAACCACTGATTTACTGGGCCGTCTGTGTGTGTGTGTGTGTGTGTGTGTGTGTGTGTGTGTGTGTGTGTGTGTGTGTGTGTGTGTGTGTGTGTGTGTGTGTGTGTGTGTGTGTGTGTGTGTGTGTGTGTGTGTGTGTGTGTGAAATTCATTATGGTCATCTGCTGGTCACCAAGACAGAACTCAAAACTGACCCATCTTTGGGTAGGACTGAGACCACTCACACACCACATCCAAGGAGGAGGTAGTAGAAACCTACCAAAAGGGTAATTTACTCCCAGCGAGATCTAATACCACTAGTTCAGGGGATGCTGTGAACCTTCCATTAAAGTTAGTTGTGATCTCGCTGAACGTTTCCCTTTGAGTCTCACAACTCAAGAGAGCAGGCACAGCCTGCCCTCTAAAGATAACTCTCCTTCTTCACAAAAACTACATGCACTTAACACACATACACCTTTCACTTGAAAATCAAAATTTAAAAGAAAAATGGGTACTCCAAACAATGCCTCAGAGTCCGCTTCTGGGGAGGGGATCATAAATGTCCCCAGGTCGGACGCCTCTCTCAGTGACGATCCCAAATGCCTTGACACCTCTTTCAACTTTTTCTACATTAACTTCTGCAACATTCGCGGTCTTAGATTTAATTTTCAATCTGTAGAACACCACCTCTCCTCTACTAAACCTCATCTTCTTTTCCTCATTGAAGCACAGCTGTCTGAGGCAACTGACAGTAGCCCCTTCTCTGTTCCCTTCTACTTTCTCTATTATCATTTTCGTTCCAAAGTTGGATGTTGCATCTATGTACGCAACAACTTAACTTCTCTCGTGTCCACGCTCTTGAATCTTCCGAGTTTTCCTCCATCTGGCTTCCATTTAAGTCACTCTCTAACTAAATTCATCTGTGCTGTCTATTTCTCCCCTAACTCTTCTGACTATAGTAATTTCTTTGACTATTTAACTTCCAAAGTGGAGCACATTCTGTCCCTCTTTCCTTTCGCAGAGATTTCCATTCTTGGAGATTTCAATGTTCACCACCAGCTGGTGAACTAGCCTTCAATTTTGCTATCCTCCATGACTTCGACTTAACAGTCACTCTCTAACTAAATTCATCTGTGCTGTCTATCTCTCCCCTAACTCTTCTGACTTTAGCAAATTCTATGACTTTTTAACTTCCAAAGTGGAGCACATTCTGTCCCTCTTTCCTTTTGCAGAGATTTCCATTCTTGGAGATTTCAATGTTCACCACCAGCTTTGGCTTTCCTCTCCCCTCACTGACCATCCTGGTGAACTAGCCTTCAACTTTGCTATCCTCCATGACCTAGAGCAACTGGTGCAACATCCTACTCGTATTCCTGACCGTCTTGGAGACACGCCCAACATTCTTGATCTCTTCCTCACCTCTAATCCTTCTGCTTATGCTGTCACCCTTTCATCTCTGTTGGGCTCCTCTGATCACAATCTCATTTCTGTATCTTGTCCTATTTCTCCAATCCCTCCACAGGATCCCCCAAAGCAGAGGTGCCTCTGGCGTTTTGCCTCTGCCAGTTGGGTGGACCTGAATAGGAATTATGCAGATTTTCCCTGGTATGATTGCTACTTCCGTGTCAGTGACCCATCTCTTTGTGCTGAATGCATAACAGAGGTGATAGTGTCTGGCATGGAGGCGTACATTCCTCATTCTTTTTCTCAACTTAAACCTTCTAAACCTTGGTTTAACTCAGCCTGTTCTCGTGCTATACATGATAGACAGGTTGCCCACAAAAGGCACTTGAGCCTTCCATCTCCTGAATCTCATGCACTTTATATTTCTGCCCGGAATCATGACAAGTTTGTTCTTCAGCTTGCCAAACATCCCTTCATAAGTAGAAAATGTCAAAATCTTTCAAACTCAAACTCCCCTTGAGACTTCTAGCATCTAGCCAAAACATCTCCAATAACTTCATTTCTTCATCTTTCCCTCCTTTATTTCATCTTGATGGCACCACTGCCATCTCTTCTATCTCTAAAACTGAACTCTTCTCTCAAACCTTTGCTCACAACTCCACCTTGGATTCTAGGCTTGTCCCTCCCTCTGACTATTTCATGTCTTCAATCAAAATTCTTCGTAATGATGTTTTCCATGCCCTTGATGGCATAAATACCTGGAAGGCTTATGGTCCTGTTGGGGTCCCTCCTATTGTTCTCAAAAACTGTGCTTCCGTGCTTGCACCTTGCCTGGCTAAACTCTTTCAACTTTGTCTGTCAACTTCTGCCTTTCCTTCTTGCTGGAAGTTTGCCTACATTCAGCCTGTTCCTAAAAAGGGTGACCGTTCTAATCCCTCAAACTACCGTCCTATAGCTTTAATCTCTTGCTTGTCTAAAGTTTTTGAATATATCCTGAATAGGAATTAAGATTCTCAAATATCTGTCAGTTCAAGGTCGCTCTACTGGTGATCTCCTGGCTTTCCTTACTGAGTCTTGGTCATCCTCTTTTAGAGATTTCGATGAAACTTTTGCTGTAGCATTAGACATATCAAAAGCTTTTGATAGAGTCTGGCATAAAGCTTTAATTTCAAAACTGTCCTCCTACGGCTTCTATCCTTATCTCTGCAACTTTATCTCAAGTTTCCTTTCCGACTGTTCTATTGCTGCTGTGGTAGATGGCCACTGTTCTCCTAAATCTATTAATAGTGGTGTTCCTCAGGGTTTTATCCTGTCATCCACTCTCTTTCTATTATTCATTAATGACAACCAAACTTCTTGTTCTATCCACTTCTACGCTGATGACACCACCCTACATCTTTCCACGTCCTTTCAGAAATGATCAACCCTTCAGGAAGTCAACAGATCACGCAGGGACGCCACAAAACGCCTGACTTCCGATCTTTCTAAGATTTCCGATTGGAGCAGAGAAAATCTAGTAGTTTTCAATGCCTCAAAAACTCAATTCCTCCATCTGTCAACTTGATACAACCTTCCAGACAACTATCCTTCTCTTCTTCAATGACACTCAACTGTCTCCCTCATCCACACTGAATATCCTCGGTCTGTCCTTTACTCATAAAGGAAACTTTACATCTCATAACTGGAAACTTTACATCTCATCTCTTGCTAAAACAGCTTCTATGAAGTTAGGCGTTCTGAGGCGTCTCCGCCAGTTTTTCTCGCCCCTCCAACTGCTAACTCTGTGCAAGGGCCTTATTCGTCCCCGCATGGAGTACTCTTTGCATGTTTGGAGGGCTTCCAGTCACACAGTTTTACCAAATAGGGTGGAATCAAAAGCTTTTCATCAACTCCCCTTCTCTGACTAACTGTCTTCAGTCTCTATCTCACCGCCGAAATGTTGCATCTCTTTCTATCTTTCATCGCTATTTTCATGCTAGGTGTTCTACTGATCTTGCTAATTGCATGCCTTCCCTTCTCCTGCGGCATCGCTGCACAAAGCTTTCTTCCTCTCATCCCTATTCTGTACAACTCTTTTAATGCAAGGAGTTAACCAGTACTCTCAATCATTCCTACCTTTCACTGGTAAACTCTGGAACTCCCTCCTTGCATCTGTATTTCCGACTTCCTACGACTTGTCTTCTTTTAAGAGGGAGATATTGAGGCATTTGCTCCCTAATTTTGGCTGACGGTTTTACTCTTTGTAGAGAGCCAGCACTCAAGTGGGCTTTTTTTGTCCTTGGCTGGCCCTCTTCCCTATATAAAAAAAAAACTAATACAGAGAGGTCAAAATCCCTTGGATTTTATCCTGTACCTACTTGCTGCTAGGTGAACAAGGGTTATGCGTTAAGAGGCTCTCCATCTTACTTTGCTGCGCCAGGGACTCGAACCGGGGTCTTTTCGGTTGTGGGTCGAGCGTGCTAACCAATGCACTTCGCCAGTGGTTCCCATACTTTTCTTTAGCGAGTCCAACTTGGAGGTCCCACAGTCCCTGCATACCACCTAGTTCTAGAAAACTCAATTCCAGCAAATACCAATTCATACATGATTAGAACACACAAATTAACTAACACCAAAGAACACAACTCATTTTAATGCGAGGGATGCATCTGTTTCTTCTCCACCAGCTGATCGATGTCAGATTATCTTGTGTAAGGCATAATCATTTTTTTTTTATAAAATTAATTACATCTAACTGAAAATCTCTTAAGATCGCAAAGATGCACATGTACATCATGTGCATTCACATACTATTTGTGGTATGTGCAGTGGTTGGGAAACAGTGGTTGAGAACCACTGCACTATGCTGTGTGTGTGTGTGTGTGTGTGTGTGTGTGTGTGTGTGTGTGTGTGTGTGTGTGTGTGTGTGTGTGTGTGTGTGTGTGTGTGTGTTTTCTTTTTCCTTATCATGTTTCTTCTGTACTCTTGTATTTTGTCCCCCAAAGTGTTTTGAGGCTCTTTTCTACACGAAATATTAACAGAATAATGTCACAAGGTTTCACTACTACATATTCTTCATTAGTGTGTATTTCTATTAGTATTCTTTTTTTAGGTTTGTTGTGAAAATAGAAAGATATGTTTTAACACAACCTTTCCAACCCTCAGGCGCTTCAATAATCAGGATGATGAAATTTTTCCTGACGGAGGCAACATTCCGTAAGGGTCTCACCAACTATCTGAAGACCAGGTGAGCAACTATATACACTGAGGATGCTACTCATTGTCCACGTCTATTCAACCTAAGGAAGCAAAAAAAATTGTAAATAACGAAGTTATAGATTAATCCAAATATTATGCAAAAAGAGCATTTATGGCTCTGTTTGCTGCTGTTTCTGTGGTACATTGCGTGATTCTGCCCCCATTCAGGCATTGTCCAGCTGTCCAATGTATCTGAACCTAAATTTTGAAGAAAGCAGACACCATTCTCTCCTCTTTTTTTTTTTTTTTTTTTTTTTTTTTTGCCAAAGTGCAGGTCACTGTTGTGAGTTTTGAGTATCCGAGGGCTATGTGTATTGTGTTTATCAAATTCTACTGATCTTGAAAACCACACCCGTGAGTGGTGCAAACCACAGGATTATATAATAGGTTATAGCTGTTTATCTTCTTCCTAGATTTCCACCAGTGCTATCAGAGATGGGAATCTTTTTTATGGAATATAGCATGTGTTTTCTATGGCCAAAGTCCCATCACTAGGTCACGGACTAGTCACTAGGTAGTCTAAGGAGATGCTGACCTGAGGTAACAGCAGCTGTGAGAGGAGGTTGTATCTGATGGTAGTAATATATATAAAGTCATATAAATAGGAATTATAATGTGACTTATCTGACATCAAGAAACTATAATGTGATTTACCTGACATCATGGTCATCCCTTCCATATCATACTATCTCTACATAGAGCATATGACAGTGCAGAGCAAGATGATCTGTGGGACTTTCTCACACAAGCTGCACACCAGGATTCGACACTTGCCAATGATGTCACTGTCAAGACCATCATGGACACCTGGACACTACAGATGGGCTACCCTGTTGTCAAGGTCACAAGAAGTGCTGATGGGAAATCAGCGACAGTTACACAGGTAATTACATTTAAATGACCGCAGAACAAATTAAAGAGATTTAATTTTATTAGTGTAATTCTTGCAGTGATATATAGTCTCAAACACACATCAACTTATCTACTTATTAGCATAGGAGTGCATTATCGCGATAACGATATCAGATTATTGTTTATCTAATAACTGATTTCCCGCATTATCCATTCATCAGTATCGTCTATACTTTTGGATCCAAACTTGAGCTATTCAATAATTTAGTCTTTGGAACATGAGCTTGTTGACATTTTAACTTTCAAAATCAAATGTAACTGTATTACTTAAAGTTCTTTTCATTAGAAAAGAGACAGGATAAACACTGAATTTGAATTTTTCTAAGATTTTTCTAAATTTTCTAAGATAAAGATAATAAAGATTTGGATTTATCATGTTCTTTATTGTCTTTATTCATTTTACTTGGAATATTGGTATCATCATCATGGGATAATGGAATTTTGGATTTATCAATTTGTCGATTATCAGTTACTAGGCAATGAATCTATCACCAGTTACTAATATCAATTCACTGACTTTTTTTTCGTCACCACGGCCAGCTATGCCAATCATGGTTTATGATTCATAATTGTGCTAACCCAAAATTCATGTAAATGAAATTGAAATCAGTTTGTTTCACCAGGAGCGGTTTCTGTTAAGGAAAGATGCCAACTCCACAGACACTCATGTCTACAGGTGGTGGGTGCCACTCTCCTACACCACACAGGCCACTGCTGACTTTAGCAATACAGCACCCTCCAAGTGGCTCTCAAAGACTGACTCTAAGATCACCATCCGGTCCCTCCCAGACAGTAGGCAGTGGGTGATATTCAACGTGCAGGAGACTGGTTACTATAGAGTCAACTACGATGACAACAACTGGAAACTGCTGATTGAGCAGCTCAAAGCTGATCACACCATGATCCACGTTAACAATCGTGCGCAGCTCATAGATGACGCACTCAACTTGGCACGAGCAGGTACTTTTATTCCTTTATTTCTGATCACTATAGCTCAGTCACCATCTCTACATTACATACTGTACATATTTTCACCATAATACATTTGAATGAATGAATATCTCAGTGACTTTGTTACTTGTAATGTTCTTTTTTTTTTTATTTATTTATACCATGCCGGCTTTTCACGGGAATTTATGGGCTAAAGGGGATACTTTTTTGGGGTACTTCCTATCTCAAAGCCCACCCACTAGGAAACCGTTGCCTCGAGTGAGGAAGCCCAACCTACACTCGGACCGTGGACAGGATTCGAACATGTGCACTTGGAGACCTCTCGGACCCCAAAACTTGCATGGTTCCACTGTACCACGGTGTTCATTTTCTGAAGGAGTCTAAATTTGCAGTAAATACCAGAACAAACCATACTTAATCAATAAATATTTTTCATCTCCAATAATTTTCATGTAATACAGTAAAGTAAGAGTCATAACATATATTCTTGGTAGTCCAAAACTGCTTAATCTGTTATGATATCTATGGCACATGTGTTTTTGAAAATCTATTGATTTGCTTCCTAAACTATACTTAGCAAATCTATTCCCTCATAGATTTGCTCTTTGAGCAAAACAGTTATGCTGGAGGAAATTGAACGAAGTCTACACTACCAGTCTAATCACTCCTTTAATTTCATAAACCTTACAGAAAATATGAGCATGAATGTATAATATAAAACATAAAAATGTATATCCTATGAAAAGTATGCTTTTTTTTTTGTTAAAGAAAATATCTGCTGAAATTATTCTAAGAGACAGGAGTGTTATACTCAATCAAGCATAGAATATATAAAACTTTCTACGAGATCTGAAAACGTTTCAACTGATAATGCCGTGTCTAAATGGCAACTTAAAGTTCCTGACATGAAATTCATAGAACAAATGTCTTTGTGAAAATGCATTACAAAAAGAAAAAGAAAACACCATGACTTATGAGACATACAGAACATATAGAATAAATAAATTTTGTTATGTATAAAATCATGTAGACATGATAATCAGCTTAAAATGAAAAGCAATGAAAATGAGACTGAGCAAACACAGTATCATCACTTCCGACTCCAGACAAGTAGAACTATCTGGATGCAGGCAGCTTAAGGCCAGCAGGCAAGCAGTGGATCAGCTGGTGACTAATGCTGATGATGATAATGACACTAGGTGTGTCTTTATCAGTGCCATGTACAGAACTAAACAACTGTACATCTGGCAGCAATGTTGGCGTATTCGTGGCTGTTCTTTTTTTTTTTTTTCATACCATGTGAGCTTTCACGGGAATTTAAGGGCTAAAGGGGATACTTTTTGGGATACCTCCCATCTGGAAGCCCATCCGCTAGGAAACCGTTGCCTTGAGTGAGGAAGCCCTACTATACTCAGACCGTAGACAGGATTTGCACCCGTGCGCTTGGAGATCCCTCGGACCCCAAAGTACACAGGGAGACACCAAGAAGACACCTACAACAACATGATTTTTTTTTTTTTTTTCAGGTCAGTTATCATATTCACTGCCACTGGATCTTATTTCTTATTTGAAGAAGGAAATCTTATACACACCATGGGCTACTGCTCTGGACAACTTGGAATACATTGATAAACTCTTCTCTCGTACTGGAGCTTATGGAGCTCTCAAGGTAAAAAGCAAAAAAAAATCATAATACATAAATGATTTCAAAATTGAATGCCAAATCATATTTGCTTCACAGTGACTTAATGATTTGTTATTTCTTTGTAAGAGGTATCCAATTATATTTACATAAACATATACTTATTCATAATATTATTGATATTCTAATATCAAACCACACTGATGATGAGATCAGAACTTTAAAAATATACAATCTCAGCCTCATTTTACCAAACATTCCTTTTTGCACCATTAACTATTCCATTATCTTCAGGATTTCTTTCTTAGTTTGCTTGAACCGCTGTACAAGTCTGTTGGGTTCCAAGACTCTCCAAATGACCCTCACATTGACCAGCGCAAGCGAGTAAAGATGCTCAAATGGGCCTGCAAGCTAGGTCATGAAAACTGTGTGACCCAGTCTGTCAGCCTCTTCAAACAATGGATGATGAACCCAGAGAGTGACAGGTGAAAGCATAATGAGAATGGGTATTAAATTACTTTCATGACATTGTGTGAATGGTTTTGATCTTTTAAGGAGTCCGGTGTCGTGTAAACGATATCTTTTAAATTATTTGATCTTTATACCCACACAAGGATCTCACAGATAACACAAACACAGAAAGCATTGTTGAATATAAAAATAAATAAATTATGACTTAGCTGTTATTCAGAGTGGTTGGGATTGGTGGCTGGTAGGAATCACTGGTATTCCAGACCAGTGGTCAGCTATGTTTTCATAGCTAATGCTAGCGTCTTTGCAATTATCCCGGGTTTCAAGCTTCTAAAACCTAACTTAGTGAATATAATTATCTACAGACAAGCGATAAAGTGGTGAAGATACGTCTTAAAAGGGCTGTTGATAGGCTGGTGAGAGCTGGCTACTGCTGCTGTTGAGAAGGGCAAAACAGTCAGTTTGACATGTCAGAAAACAAACGTTATATGCTGTTGGTACACTTCTACCTTTTTTATTTAATTTAATAACTAATATTTAGCATGTACTAGATTGAATTAAATTCCTTATTATTACTTTACAATTAATATACATATTACAACACAAACCAAGTATGGGTAATACCAGTGGAAATTTCCACAGAGGGACTAATATTCTTAAGATGTACCATCGCAAAATCTTCTTAATTTGTAAAATCTGGTTTTACTTATATTTATACTTACAGCGTATTCTTTCTCTCATGGAGGTCATCATATGAGATAATGTAAATCAGGAATACCAGAGATGATTACTGTATCAAATGAATCTCATGATGCACACATCCCTCTAAATTCACAATATATTCCATGTACACCTGCTTACATCCCCAACAAAAAATACCCATGCATGTACTGTTCTCATAGAGGCTAATTCTTATATTCGCACATTTCCAGCATCATCTCTCCTAACCTAAAGGATGTAGTGTATTGCACTGCCATAGCTGCAGGCAAGAAAAAGGAATGGGAATTTGCATGGAACCAATACCTCAACTCAAATGTTGGTTCTGAAAAGAACAGACTACTCAAAGCTCTCGGATGCTCCAAGAAAATCTGGATTCTGTCAAGGTGAGACTATGTTCTTCCCCCAAGACACATCATGCAATAAACAATGTATAGCACGGATGATAAGATTGTGTTTCTAATTACAGTATGCAGTGAAGAAGAGCATTTCACTATTGAAATATCGTAACTGACTGAACTGTTCAATGCTTGAAAAAGAAATAGATAAATGTTGCACACGATTATACTTACTGGCAGTCAATCAAACATGATAATGATAAAGACATGCAATAATTCCTGAAAGCCAGCAAGTGTAGCATCTAGCATGTCAATTAATAACTAGTGAACATAAAATTTTTATTCATGTTTGTAACATGAAAAATTATCTACCATTCAGCTAAATTATATAAAAAAAAAAACATAAGCATGAAATAATAAATAACCCAGACAAGTATTTTACTAGATATCTCGAGATGGCCTTCACTGAGGACTCAGGCATTCGAAAGCAAGATTCAGCCCGGGTATTCCAGTCTGTGGCAATGAATGATGTGGGGCGAGACATGGCTTGGACCTACTTGAGGGATCAGTGGCATAACATTACAGACTAGTAAGTATATCATAAAGTTTCACAACTGATAGAGTATCAGCATTCTGTACATTTCCACAGATGTGCAAAATGTGCACACATTCTTCCTTAACTAAATCCATCAGAAGCAAAAGAACATAAAACTTAATGTAGATACATCATTTAAAAACATGTACAGTATCAAACTTCTTCAGAAAATGCCTCATGAATATTTTGTGGTTTCAACATTAGAAAAGTGAGTGATACTCCACATCCATTGTATCAAATTATATTTCTCTCATTATTCTTCCATCACTTGTATCTCATGCACTTTATATTTCTACAAAGAATCATGCCAGATCCATTTTACAACTAGGCAAAAATTCCTCCATTAAAAGTCTGAAAACCTTTTAAGATCTACTAACTCTTCTTATGATTTCTTTCACCTAGACAAAATCACCTCTAATAACTTTGTTTCTTCATCTTTCTCTCATTCATTATAACCAGATGCACCACTGGTATTTCATCTATTCTTAAAGGTAAGCTCTTCATTCAAGCCTCTCCTAAAGAAAATTTAACTTAGAGAATTCAAGGCTTGTTTTTGCCTCCCATCCTCTGACTACTTCATGCTTCCAATTAAGAGTCTATGCATTTGTTCTCCGTGCCTTCGCTGGTTTTATGTAACAATTGGAAGGCTTACGGACTCGATGGTGTACCACCTACTGTTCTCCAAAACTATACTTCTGCATTTGCACCTGGCCTAGTTAAACTCTTCAAATTTTGTCAATCAACATCTTGCTGGAAGTATGCCTATATTCAACCTGTCTCTAAAAAGGGTGACCATTCTAATTCCTCAAACTACTGTCCTATCGGTTTAATTTCCTGTTTCTCCAAATTCATCTGTCTATTCTAAAAATAATAATAGAAAAAAAAAACATAATATATTATGATTTACCTTTCAGTATGGGAAGTGGCCTGTTCACTCTCCCTCGCCTGATCAAGTCTGTAACTGATGGCATGAACAAGGAGTTACAGCTTGATGAGGTAAGACAATACAGACAAATGTTTTTTATATTGTCTCTTATTTAGAAACAGTCTTAGTTACTGTTTCCATCAAGACCTGTCAAAGATTATAAACTTCACATGTTTTCATCTGTAGTATCTATATATAAGGAATAAGAAACTGTGATTTGGGAATTAATGTTTGGTGTTCACTTGCAGCTCAAACAGTTCCAGTCAGCCAACAAAAACCACTTGGGTACCGCCAAGCGTGCCCTAGCCCAGGCTATTGAACGAACTCAGAACAACATTGAATGGATGAATAAAAATGGCCCAGAGATCATTCAATGGCTAGCAGATAATGGTTACTCATCAGAGCTCAGGAGTGATTAAGTGTGTGTGTGTGTGTGTGTGTGTGTGTGTGTGTGTGTGTGTGTGTGTGTGTGTGTGTGCGCGCGCGCGCGAGCATTATTAAAGTGTGGGTATGGCATATATCTTACTCATTCCAGTTTCATCTTCCTTATATCATATGTTCTAGTATTCTTATAGACACCTTTAATGATAGCTATTTTGTTTATCTCTATATATTAGGAGTCATGTTTCTGATTTGGGGCGTTCGCTATAGTGAGGAAAAATACCAGATTCACAAGCCAACTTGATTTTACACATAAAAGTCACATATCATCTTGGGATGAATGCTATTTTTCCCCTTTCTATATGACCTTACTATTCCTATCTATGCTATACAATTATCATACCAATATCATATATATATATATATATATATATATATATATATATATATATATATATATATATATATATATATATATATATATATCAAGCCACATATGAATGAAACAACCATGTTTTGCTGCAACATCTTAGTGGGACACTGGTGAAAATTGTCTATTTACAACATGTCTCCTAACGTTTACCTGTGTTGGCGCTTATTCCTAAGTTGCCGTTTTCTTCATTGGAAATACAATCCAACCTTGGTTCTTTCCTAATATTTCCATGCCATTAACCACAGCACATGCATCGACAAGTCTCTGGTATCGGCTAGTTCTTCGTCTCCACGTGGTTTTGGCCATTACAATATCCTGGCAGCACGGATACTACTTGGGGATTTGCCAGATAAAACATTAGTCCCTGTATGAATCAGTGGGAAAAATGTTTCAAACTAAATGTGTGGCAGGAGACATCACCAAGAACCTAGCCGTGAGTAATACTATTCTGCTGAGAGCACAAATACACGTGCAACAAGATCCCATGGATGCTATTGGTATAAACTCTTAAGATCAATGTTTTATGACATACAAGTACAGAACATCAAACTGTAACACATTAGGTGGTTGTAGAATGTGCATCCCAAGCATTGATCGAGTCTTACATTAAAACTCAACCTATAGCAAACGCCCCAAATTATATATATATATATATATATATATATATATATATATATATATATATATATATATATATATATATATATATATATATATATATATATATATATATATATATATATATATATATATATATATATATATATATATATATATATATATATATATATATATATATATATATATATATATATATATATATATATTACTACAGGAACCCTTTTTCTCACTTAATTTTTTTTTCTTTCAAAGTACATGTCACATTCATTCATTTTGTTCACCTGGAGGAAAAGATCAATATTAATAAGAGAACAAAGAAAATGGAAGACATCGCACTATGTACAAATAAAAAAAGAAAAAAAAGTTGAGAGGTCGTCTAAAAATATATTCTAATTTTTCAATGCTCATGAATTACCCATTAGACATAACAAAACACTTACCGAAAATCAAGCTGTACTGCAGTTCTATTTCTTTTAGAGGAAAGACACACACACACACACACACACACACACACACACACACACACACACACACACACACACACACATAGAAGAGAGAGGGGATCTGATACAAGTTTATAAATTGATTAACGGAATGGATCAAGTGGATAATGAGAAACTAATCCTGAGAGAAGAATATGACATTAGAAGCACAAGATCGCATAGTAAGAAACTGAGGAAGGGAAGATGTCTGAGAGATGTTAAAAAATATAGTTTCCCGCAAATATGTGTTGAGACTTGGAACAGTTTGAGAGAGGAAGTGGCATCAGCAATGAGTGTGCATAGTTTTAAAGAAAAATTGGATAAGTGTAGATATGGAGACGGGGCCACACGAGCATAAAGCTCAGGCCCTGTAAAACTACAACTAGGTAAATACACATCAATGGTGAAATTAATTACATGGGGAGGCGGCAGCGTAGTGGATAAGGTGGTGAGCGTGGGATCGGGCAGACGTCCACGAGTAGGTTCGAATCCCACCACGTACGGCCTACTTACTTTACCATTTGTCGAGTGGTTTAAAGTTACCTACATATCACCATGATAGCCAGGCTCTAGGTGGTTACACCTAGAGATGGTGATATGGGTACCACTATAAATAAAATTGTCAGCGTCACTAAGGGGTTGAAGCTTAAAAGCGCTTCCAATACTCTTCAAATTACCTACAGGCGCCATAAGCCAGGACACACACACACACACATACACAATGGAACAGAGAAAACGCGTTTTTCACAATTGAGTAATTTTGCATATTTCAAAGATAAGCAAATCTCAATCACATCAAATAAAAGGCTATTTCTATATTAAAAACAAACAAATAAACAAACAAACATGACTTGAAAAGTGATTTGGAATATACTAATAAACAAACATGCCTTGAAACGTGATTAGGAATATACTAAGTCAAGTGACGTACCTTTTGCCGGTGTATGGATGCAAATTTGGAGCTTCTCCTCAAAGTTCTGCATTGTTTTCTGCAACATTTCATCTGGTAAAGCTTCGACTTCTTAATTAATGGGTAGTTTCAGTTCTTCGATTGTGCACGTTTTTATTTTCCGTGTACGCTGTTGACGGTATTAACATGAAGTCGCAAATTGATTGATCAAGAAGGCATAGGAAAAAATATCGACAAGCTTTAACTGTATAATATATATTTTGAATCTCGTGGATAAGTTCAACTTCTAACATATCATGCAGGAAGAACAATGTTTCAATATCACAAAAAAAAAAAAAAAACTTCCAGATGTATATCATTTTGACTCCTCTTTATTTTGTGAATTTAATGTTTATTTCCTCCATATAATGTGCTATCATGTCACTCAAATTTACCATTAATGCACCCTTCTTATTATTTCATAATGTTGTAGATAATTACATTTTCCAAAATGCTAATAAGCACCGAGGAGCGGATGGCGAGCACTGTCACTTTGCCGATGCCAGGCTACCGAGGCGAGGTGAAGTCATGGCAGAGTCAACCATGCAGATCAAATATCCATGGTAGCATTGCCTTCCACTTTAAAAGCTGTGCCATCACAATTATCAAAAATTTCCTCAGACATGGTGCATGGCACAACGTATGATAATAAAAAATTTAGGCGCAAGGCAGTCAGTGATGGTCGTCATCGACTATGCCATCAGGGTACTGCGATGGCAGGCAGGAATTTTACAAACTCCCTTATTGAAGCCAAAATCAAACCCACACAGACAAAAACACACAATACATAGCAGAATAAAAATAAGGTACATTGGCATAACTATTGTTCTCAGTATGTACTATAAAGGGCACCACTCTTTAAAACCCCGTTGAGATAACATACCACAGTGCAGAGACGATAAGAAACAAATGACACTGACAAGCAGTGAAGGCTGCACAACGAGTTTAGGGACGTTCTTAGCATGGAAAGGCGTGTTGTCAAAACTGGACAAACAAGTCCACGAACAACCCTGAGTTGCTTTTCATTAACAACGGAAATAATTATTTTTCATATGGTTTTTAATCCAAATTCATACCGATGTGTGCCTCTGCATCTTGATGTTTCTCACAATTTTCTTTCCTTCTTCGCATGCACACACGCACATACATGTTATTTTTTTTCTTTTAAGTGTAAAGCAAAGAAGAGACAACAAAGAGGCACCAATGTGTCGACACCACGACCAAGCAGCTGAGTGACCACACAGAAGTGAATACCTCGTGTATATAATCTCTGCGCTCCCTGCATTCAGTAGAAGGAAATGTAAATCGGTTTGGACTGACATGGCCAATGCATAGTAAGAATTTCGTAGTGGCAAAGATATACAAAAGTGAGCATGGATGGGTTTATCTGACATATACATTTGACATAGAGTAACACGAGTTGAAAGAGAGAGAGAGAGAGAGAGAGAGAGAGAGAGAGAGAGAGAGAGAGAGAGAGAGAGAGAGACATTCCTATTTTTACAAACATAGCAGACGATTGGCTCTTGTGAGTGGCTCGGAGTCGATGTTAAGCAAGTGAATTGCATGTAACAGGTATGAACATTAAGATGGAATGTTGCTCTGTTTCATCAGAAATGTTACACAAGTCCCAAGGTTGAACTCCTAGCTTCTTCCTTCTCTTGCACTTTTCGCTCCTTCTCATATCTTAACTGTAACGTTGTGTCATCTTTTACCGCTATTTATCATTGAACTATTGGATTTACCGTCTTATTACTATTAGTTACCTTCAGCGAGTGCTGTGCAGGTGATGGTGCGTCCTCTGACAAAACCACCAAACAATCCAACAACCACTTTGAAACTGCACAAAAACCGATACTTATCATATCAAATTCAAGTACCATATAGTATTACGTGTATATTTACACTGTTCCCTATTAAAGTACTATGTTCCGAGTTATATATATCGTTCTTGTTGACTACTTGTTGTTCAATGACAATTAGTCAGCAAAGATTTATTTCATATTATATATACGTATAACTCTTATGGGGTGAGGGTTAGCGAGGGGTTCTAGATCAAGTTAAGACGGCAAGAGGCAGAAAGAAATCACACACATATTACTTTAGTTCAACTCACACTTGGGAGTACAGAGCATAAACCAGTCGCATCCCTTAGGGCATGTATAATGAATGCATGGCCTGAATCAAAGTAATCTGTACTCCGTGGCATAGCATTTCTCATTATTTTGCAAAGCATGACTTCCTCTTACGCATCACAACAAAATAATTAAATTTTGGTTTTGTTTAACACAAAAAGATAGTTAACACAGACTTCAAGTTTTACAGCTATCTCCAAGTTCGCAATTTTGAAGCAAGTTTTATCAGAAAATAGTTTTCATGATTTTTCGGACTTCCCAATTTCAAGTTTCTTTCTTTTTCTTCTATCGCTAGTTGCCAAGAAAACACAAAATATGCTGATTTTATTATGCAGAGTAGCCTATGTTAATTGACGAAAGTATTTTATGATGAGATTATCGTCTGCTAATGATGAAATGTCATTTCTCTCTCTCTCTCTCTCTCTCTCTCTCTCTCTCTCTCTCTCTCTCTATATATATATATATATATATATATATATATATATATATATATATATATATATATACAGAGAGAGAGAGAGAGAGAGAGAGAGAGAGAGAGAGAGAGAGAGAGAGAGAGAGAGAGAGAGAGAGAGAGAGAGAGAGAGAGAGAGAGAGAGAGAGAGAGAGAGAGAGAGAGAGAGAGAGGGGGGGGGGAGGGGGTTGAAGAAAAGCCGCAATAAAATCATTTCAATTCAAACACTTGTGACTTTTCGTGACAGACGTAATTCCATCCTCAGATACTGAAACACGTGCAGAGAGTGAGTGAGAGAAACGTGTACACCCTCCAAAGATATCCAGAACAAAAAGATTCTGGATAACGAAAACTCCTCTTATGTACCCTAGTCCTGGCACCGATACCTATCAACACCTGCCTGATCCACACAATTTTAATAGAAGCAAATTTTTTTTTCTAATCTCTCTCTCTCTCTCTCTCTCTCTCTCTCTCTCTATATATATATATATATATATATATATATATATATATATATATATATATATATATATATATATATATATATATATATATATATATATATGGGAAGAAAACGAAGGAGTATTCCACTGACACGAAAACACTATTTTCTCACAACGGTACACACCTGCCGGCTGAGTAAAGTATATATACTTCCTTCCTTCCTTGTGGTCATCGGCCTTACCTGAAGGTCATGAGAAAAAAAATAGTTGCAGAAAATCGTGTGAGGACTGACCCGAAAGTTTCTCATGGATATAATCTTATCAAAGGGCAGGAGGAGGAGGAGGAGGAGGAGGAGGAGGAGGAGGAACATAAGAACATAAGAAAAGAGGGAAGCTGCAAGAGGCCGCCAGGCCTACACGTGGCAGTTCCCGTATGATTAAAGCTACCTAATTCAATCTATCATCTCCATCCATAAATTTATCTAATCTTCTTTTAAAGCTCCCTATTGACTCAGCCCTGACTACATAACTACAGAGTCTGTTCCACTCATCAACCACTCTTTTTGAAAACCTGTTTCTTCCCATATCTTTCCTAAACCTGAATTTTTCAAGTTTAAACCAGTTATTTCTGGTTCTGTACCCCACTGGGCAGGAGGAGGAGGAGGAGGAGGAGTTAATATAAAAAAAATCAAACATACACCGTTCATACACATATATACTATACTTTAAGCAATGTTCCTATAAGAGGAAGACAAAGCAAGCCGAGCGCTCTGTCCTTCCATTCTGCGCGCATCATTAAAAAGTGCCTCAGTGAAAGAAAGCGAAAGCGAGAACCTCCTTGTCATCACTTTTATTCCTTGTATGGTCTTGTTTTGACCATTCTTAATCTCAGCCTCGTAAGTAGCCTACGAGTACAAGTATGCACTAGAATGCAATGTAACTATATATATATATATATATATATATATATATATATATATATATATATATATATATATATATATATATATATATATATTAGATTCTTCTTATTTTTACTCATTGTCATTATCGTTATCATTGTTATTATTATTATTATTATTATTATTATTAATTATTATTATTATTATCATCATCATCATCATCATGTTACTTTGATCGTTAACAGCTTTGTCTCATCTATTCTCTTTACCAAGACGTCAAGCTGGTGTACGGATATAGATTTTCAACAGTATCCCTCATAATACTCTAATAGATGAAATCCAACTGAGAAAGAAGGAAAAACAAATAACTTTTTTTTAGGGGGAATACCCAAAACTGTACAAAGCAAACAGGTTCGGATCATGGAGGTCGATGAATCTGCAGTCTCGGTAACCTGCGGCAAGAAAAACAGTTGTTACAGTAGGGAAGGAAAGATAATATTGCTGAGCGTCTTCTTGGTTTACGATTTCCCAGTGGAGGTCGTTGACTTTTGTACTAAACGTGTACGAAACTACGTAGACCCAGAGCGCAAGACAAGGACCTGTTCTGCTGCTGAGGAACAGTGTGTGTTTCACTGTTTGATCTGCTGCAGTCTCTGACGAGACAGCCAGACGTTACCCTACGGAACAAGCTCAGAGCTCATTATTTGTGATCTTCGGTGTGTGTATTTACCTAGTTGTATTTACCTAGTTGTAGTTTTACAGGGCCTGGGCTTTATGCTCGTGTGGTCCCGTCTCCATATCTACACTTATCCAATTTTTCTTTAAAACTATGTACACTCTTTGCTGATACCACTTCCTCACTCAAACTGTTCCAAGTCTCAACACATCTTTGCGGGAAACTAAATTTTTTAACATCTCTCAGACATCGTCCCTTCCTTAGTTTCTTACTATGCGATCTTGTGCTTCTAAAGTCATATTCTTCTCTCAGGATCAGTTTCTCATTATCCACTTCATCCATTCCGTTAATCAATTTATAAACTTGTATCAGATCCCTCTCTCTTCTCTGCTCCAAGGTTGGTAGATCCATTGCCTTTAGTCTCTCCTCATATGCCATCCCTTTAAATTCTGGAACCATTCTTGTAGCCATTTTTGTAGTCTCTCTAATTTTCTTATGTGTTTCTTTTATGGGGAGTCCACACAACTCCTGCATATTCCAATCTAGGTCTTATTTTAGTACTTATCAATTTCTTCATCATTTCCTTGTCCATATAGTGAAATGCTACTCCAATATTCCTTAGCAAATTATACGTCTCTCTGAAAATTCTATCAATATGGCTAACGGTTGATTATTTTCTTCCATTGTCACTCCCAAGTCCTTTTCCTTTTTACTTTTTCTAGTTCTACTCCATCTCCCATCTTATAGATTCCCACTGGTCGTCTTTCACTTTTTCCCATTTCCATGACATGGCTTTTGTCCACATTGAATTCCATCTCCCATTTTTGCTCCATTTCCAGATCTTGTTTAAGTCTTCCTGTAGTATTTCACAATCCTCTTTTGTTTAATGACTCTGCACAGTTTCGCATCGTCCGCAAACAGATTTATGTAGCTGTTCACTCCTCTGGCATGTCATTTATATATACGAGAAAAGTATTGGTGCCAATACTGACCCCTGTGGCACTCCGCTGTCTACTGTTCTCCACTTGGACTTCATATCTTTAACTATCGTCCTTATTTCTCTCCCCTTAAGTAATTCTTCATCCATCTCAATGTGCTTCCTTTTAAGCCACCCTTCTCCTCTAACTTCCATAGTAATCTTTCATGTGGCACTTTATCAAAAGCCTTTTTTAGATCTAAATAAATACAGTCAACCCATCCTCTCTCTCTTGTACTTTATCAACTATTCTAGAGTAGAAACTCAATAAATTTGTCACACATGACCGACCTTTTCTAAAACCAAATTGGCTATTTGATAATATTTTGTTGTCTTCAAGAAACTCGATCCATTGCTTCTTTATTACTTTTTCACACATCTTGCATATTACACTAGTTAGTGATACCGGCCTGTAATTTAAAGGTTCTTCCTTCCTTCCGCTCTTATATATGGGAACCACCTCAGCTCTTTTCCACTCCACTGGCACTGTTCCATTTTCTATTGAGCATTTTATGATGTTGTATATTGGACTTGCTAGTTCTTCCCTACATTCTTTCAGTATTCTGCCTGAGACTTCATCCGGTCCCATTGCCTTTTCCTCATCCAATTCCGTCATCAACTTTTTATTTCAAGCTTGGTTACTTTAATCTCTTTCATATAGACAGTCTCTATTACCCTGTGGTCTTTCAAATTTGGATTCCTTAGTAAAGACCTCATGAAATTTACTATTTAACAGTTCTGCCATACTTTTGGGTCTTCCACCATTCCGTTTTCTCCTTTTAACCTTTCTATTGTTTCTTTTTGTCTTATTTTTCCATTTATGAATCTGTAGAACAATTTTGGTTGTTCCTTACATTTTTCGACAATGTCCTTTTCATAGTTCTTTTCTTCTTCCTTTCTCACCTTAGCATATTCATTTCTTGCTGTTTTGAAGTTTTCCTTATTTTCTGGATTTCTGTTTCTTCTCCACCTTTTCCATGCTCCATCTCGTTTCTCCTTTGCCCTAGCACATCTTGCATTAAACCAATCTTTCTTTCCTTCTTCTTTAGGTCTATATTTCGGAACATATTCCCTGACCCCAGTTTTGTATATTTCCAAAAATAAGTTATATTTCTCTTGAACCGTTAATGAGTTTTCCATCTCCTCCCAGTTTACGTTTTAAAATAGTTCTTGAGATTCTCAATATCAGCCTTTCTGTAATTTAATCGGTCTCCTTTGTATGATTCATCTCTATCTTCCTTTCCTTCTTCTATATCCATCTCTAATATTACATGGTCACTCTTTCCCAATGGGCACTTGTATCTTATATCATCGTTAATTGGTATATCCCTTGTAAAAACTAGGTCTAATCTTGCCGGCTCATCGTTTCCTCTGAATCTTGTGTTTTCCTTTACTCTTTGGACCATCAAATTATCTATCATTAGGTTCAGGAATCTATCTCCCCAGGCATCTTCCCCCATACCACTTTCATAATTTTCCCAGTCTACCTCCTTACAGTTGAAATCTCCTACCAATATCACTTTTCTCCTTTCCTTAATGATTCTTGTAAGACTCCTTATTGTGTCATCTATCATGTCTCTATATTCTTGGTTAGTCCATGAGTTTGTTTTGGTGGCACATATGTTCCAATGATTGTTAACTCCTTTTTGTTAATATGCATCTTAACATACAGTATTTCTGATTTTCCTTCCCCAAACTCCACTTGATTTACCACTATCTCCTTCCTTAACATCATCATGACTCCTCCTCCTCCTTTACCCACTCTGTCTCTCCTCCATATATTATACCTTTTATCTATGTCTATTTTTATTGCCTCATTTAACTTTGTTTCCACCAGGCATACAATATCTGGTTCTTCTTTCTTTATGTAATCTCTTAATTCTAATTTACTAGATAAAATCCCATCTATGTTTGTATACATCATTTTTAATCTCTTGTTCTTATCATTTTTAGTTAAACTTGCTCCATTCTTTTCTCTTCTTTCTCTTTTATATACCAAAAAAATGCCTTCTTCTCCTCCTCTGACCTTTCATTATTTTTTTCTCTTGCTTCTGCCACCAGTTCATTGTGTCTCTTCCTTTCCTCCTCGTTTCTATTTTTCTTTATATATATATATATATATATATATATATATATATATATATATATATATATATATATATATATATATATATATATATATATATCTTTGCAACCTTCTGTTTCTCTGAGTTTCGTTTTTCTATATAGTACTTCTTCTGCTGCTGCTTGTGATTTTAGTAATATCTTAATTGGTCTCACTGTTCCTTCTTGATATGGTCCCATTCTATGGATTTCTTCTACTTCCTCTTCTAAGTTCTGTCTATCCTCGTCATTCAGATGTTTTAGTAGGTCTTTTACTGATTTCATTTCGTCTTTTTCCCTTCTTGGTCTATATTTAACATTTTTTCTTTCAGTCCAAAAATAATTACACTTCTTTTTTCCGCAATTTCTCTTACTAAATTTTCTTTTTTCTTGAGGACTCCTATCATTTTGCTTGTCATATTTTCATCTCTTTCTTTTAACTGTTCTTGAAATACTTCTTGAAATGATTCCTTGTCTTTCTTATCTTGGATTCTCCATGCTTGTACTTCTTTTTTAATCACGTCTTGTACTCTTTCTTCTTCTTTGTTAACTAGATCTTTTAGCTTTTCTTTTTCTTTCTCGGCTTTACCGAGTCCTTCTTCCATCAATTTCTTATACTAGTTCACTATTTGGACTTTTAATTCTTCATTTTCGGTTCTTAGCCTAGTTTCGTTTTCTTCCACTCTTTTTATCCTTTCTTTCAATTTCTGGAGCTCTTTATCCTGTTCTTCATTCTCTTTCATTCCCATACTCTCCTTTATCAATTTATCTAATTTACGTTCGATAGTTAAGACTCTATCAAATAGTGAAGTTTGCGCCGTATCAAAGCCTTCAAATTCTCCTCCTCCCTCACCAACATTGTCATCATCAGCTTTCATTCTTTCCCTTGTCACATACCTGCATTTAGATGGAATATCTTTCTCACTCATTATTATTTAACACTGTATTCATGAAAAAAAAATGAGTCCACACTTATCGCCCAGGCCACTGTAAACCCAAACAAAGGTAGTGAAGATCAGCTGATTCTCGGGAGCGACGGTATTGCGTCCTTCCTCTACCGCGTCTCGTGTGTGTGTGTGTGTGTGTGTTTGTGTTTCAGATGGGTAGCTTATTGTGTGTGTGCATAGGAAATCCAAATTTCGATTGTTCATTCATAAAAGCAAAGTTTAAATCTGTTTCGTATGAAGTCAGGTAATTGCGGAGTTAGCAATTGGTTGAATTTCCGATGGTCGCGGAATGTTTTAAACAGGACTCAGTATAAGCTCCTTCACTTCTGTGGAGATGCATTTTTAAAATCGCCTCTCGGGATTAATTTTGAAGTAGTGTATGCTACGATACATCAATCCCAAGTGTTCATCTAACAATATCCACGTGGTTTGATGATGTACACGCAACGGAACAGTTATTATATAAGTTATAAGTAGCTCGTACTTAGTGCTATCACATTTATTTCTAATCTCATGCTACATATTTAGTTAGATTGAAACATTTTCACAGCTTTCTGCAAAAAATAATGTTTTATCTAGGCAATACAGAAAAGAACAGAGCCAGTATTAATTTTCTGCTGTGATATTGTGACGGCTGAGACTATGCTGAGAGAGAGAGAGAGAGAGAGAGAGAGAGAGAGAGAGAGAGAGAGAGAGAGAGAGAGAGAGAGAGAGAGAGAAATGAGTTTGCATGTGTTATTGTAAAACATCGGTATATTCATGATCTGTGGTTAATTACACGAACATACCATGAAAAAAGAGCTGTGGAAGAATGAGTTTAATTCTAAAGAAAACAGCAACTCTGACAAAGGCGGGAGTTAAAATATCAACAAGCAATTTTCATCGGTGTCTTGCAAAGATTCAGTGCCAAATCATGTTTGTTTTTCCTATATGTGCAAGGATATATAACGACGTACTATGTTAATTGTATAACAATTGGATAAAATAAACTCATATAGAGAGGAAAAAGATAGAATTCGTACCAGGCTGACAATACATCATAAACCCAAGATAATGTAACCTGAGAACATAAGAAAATAAGGGAAGGTATAAGAAATCATCAGGCTTAAATGTGGCACACCCTGATAAAACATACCTTACCTATTTACACTTATCATTCCCGTCCATAAATTTGTTTAATTTTCTTTTAAAGTTGTCTTATGACTCAGCACTACCAACTTGATTACTGAGTCCATTCCATTAATCTACCTCGACTTGAAAAGCAATTCCTTCCTATCTCTTTCTCAAACCTAACCTTTTTCATGGTTGAACCTATTATTTCTGTTTTATACTGATTACTGATCATGAGAATTTTACTTACGTCACCCTTGTTATTTCTCCTTTACCACTTAAAGACCTCTATCAGGTTCCTTCTTGACCTACAATTCTTAAAGGAAAATAAATCAAATTTTCGTCTCGTATCGGAAAGAATATTTCTCATCAGTTGTATCCTTTTAATTATTCTTATTTGTACAGATTCCAATAAACCTACATCCTCTCTGTAATATGGTCACTCTTTAACTTTTTGCAAGTTATTCATCAATTTCACCTAATAGATGAGATGAAATTTTTATCACAAAATTGAAAAAGTTGTGCTCCCATAACGTAGATCTGTTACGATAGTACGTAATTCTACAGATCTTTAGAAGATGGGGTAAGAGACTTGCTAACCCAGGCTATCCCGTTCAAGTGCAATTTTCTCTTCCATGGATACAATTTCAATTCTCTCAAGAAACATCTGAAAAAATACTAAAGGATCATTCATTAATTTCGATATCCCATTTCACCTTTTTCTTTGTCTTTCCATCTTATATTAAGGAACATATGTTAACTTATTTAAAACACTATTACAATCCTTAGGCATTTGTCAACCGTGAAAAAGGAAAATATAACGTCATCTATTTAATGTGTTGATTAATACTTCCCTTCTCTTTCCATCCCAACAAAGAGCATATGCCAATGGGGAGCAAGATCATTTGTGGGACTTGTTGTCATGAGCTACTCATCAGGACTTCACACTGTCATCTACAGTTGAGACTGTTCCAGTAAGCCAACAATGAGAATCTGAACACTGCCAGGCGCATCGTGGTCCATCCTGTTGAACAAACTGAAAACAACCTTGAATGGATAAACAAACATCGCCAAGTGATCATTCAACAGCATGCAGATATGGGTTACTCACCAAAGCTCATAAGTCATTCAGTGTGTGGATGGGTGGGTGGGTAGTCAGTACATCAAGTGTAATAAATCTGCAAGACTGCTAATTCATATGGAGGATTGTTTATGAATACAGAACTCTGGTATCAGCTAACTACCAACTAAAGGACCAAGTTAAATCCTGGCAGACCGACATTTCCAGCCTATGTGAAATATACTACAAGTATGGCCGATTAATAGGATACTGAGGTAGTTCGTGCCCTGCCAGCAGGTGAAGTTACCAGAATGGCAAACTTCAAGTTAAATAAAGCCCTATCTACATTGCTGAATGTAGAACATGATGAACAAGCCTCTAAAACCACCCAGTTGAACGAGATACGTGGCCTGAGGAAACAAGTGAAACGAGCTGGGACACTTGAAGCAAAAGTAAATAAAGGATCGTGAAGAGAAGGTTAACCACATATCAAGCAGGCTGGATCAGGCTTTCAACGTTATCACGCCACAACTTTTTTTTGTAAGCTATGGATGGTAAGAAAGACGCCAGAACTTGTTGATCTTTGGAGTGGCTGAGGAATCAGACGAAATCGGCGAAACTGATAAGGGAATGGTAAAAAGAGTGATCATGAGACATGAGATCTCGGGAGATAAGGCGTCTCGGCAAACCCTGGGTTCTCCATGAAGGAGGAAGAAAGACCGATCCTCGTTGTCTAGAAAAAACAGGAAATCAAGAAATGAAATTTTTGAAGTAGCTAAACACTTGAAAAAAAAAAACTGAGCTGATGCACTTTCGAACGTATACATCAAAAAAAAAATCTGATAAAAAGGCGTGAAAAGAGGACAAAGGAAAACTATAAAATGTCGATGTCATGATTGCATATGACTGGAAAACCCATGTATTACTTAGAAATGGAGTGGTGATTGATAGATATTCTCCGTATTTTATGTGAAGTGTCCAAATGATAGTCATGAGCTAAAAATCTGTTCATGGAATAATTGTAGTATGAATAACAAGCTAAAAAGCAAGAGTGTTAAAATTTCTTTTGAAATTTGATATTGTTTGGTTGCTGGAAGTAAGACACGTGTCTCAGTCAAGTGTACCAGGGTTTGACACGTATTGTAATAAATCTAGGCATGGTGAACACAGAGGTGGTGTTATCATGATAGTGAAAGTACTCATGTTCTTTCGAAGTATATTACAAGAGTGGATATGGACACTGATGACATGGTGTTATTGGATTTGTCACTATGTATAGGTGTTAAGTTGGGAGGAGTTTAAATTTCGACCAGTGATTCACAGTACTTTGATGTGTAGCAATTTGGTTTTTTGCATGCAAAATGTATTGAGTGAAAAAGCTGTGTTTATGGGTGATCTGAATGCCATAGTTGGAAGCCATGTGAAGCAGTATTGTAACGTAAAGGATGGGACAGTGAACAGCCACGGTCATCTGCTACTAAAACTGCAATAACTGTAACATGGTCGTGGTCAATCAGAATATCGCAACAAAAAAATTGGTGGTAATCTCATTCAGGTTCAAGTTAATATCTTAAGAACAAAGCTTCAAAAACGGGAATGAACCTTTGTATCAGATATCCGAGCTGTGTCGCCAGGTTAAAGAGTTCTCTCACACACTAACATAATGACCTTTCTCACCACCCTTCAGCTCCTACAACACCTCTAAAACATAACACTAGTTCCTAGTGCCATATAGCCTTTCAGGCTTGGTGCTGGTACCCATTATAATTCAAATTCAATTCTCACACACGTTACAGCATAAACTTCCTATTAATATCGATCCTTTAGAAAAGAAAAAAAAATCATTATATATCAGAGTAACAAGGTGCGACAAAATTCATGGTTTATAAGTTTTCACTTAACCAAACGTCACAATGTTCCAGAGGGAATCTCGTCCTTACTGGATCCCTAAAAACGCAGCTTTCCTTCCAGGTGCTTATGTTTTTTGTGGAGGTACAGGGATACGAAAGAAAAGCGAAGCATTTTTCGTTTTTTTTTTTTTTTCAAATGAAGTCAAGTGCACGGTGTAGAATATTCTGAGCTACAATTACATTACTGTTGAAAATACCAATTTACCAATAGATTTATATTAGTTCAGACACGCAACATATTTCAAGAATACACTTTCTAAGAAATAGATAACAATAATGATAGTTACAAATAAATAAATATATAACAATAGCCGATATGTCACTGTAACTTTTAACAATTTGATAGGATATCAGCAGGCAAAACCAATACGAAGAGAGAGAGAGAGAGAGAGAGAGAGCGGTGTGTGTGTGTGTGTGTTTCACTGTTTGATCTGCAGCTGCAGTCTCTGACGAGACAGCCAGACGTTACCCTACGGAACGAGCTCAGAGCTCATTATTTCCGATCTTCGGATAGGCCTGAGACCAGGCACACACCACACACCGGGACAACAAGGTCACAACTCCTCGATTTACATCCCGTACCTACTCACTGCTAGGTGAACAGGGGCTACACGTGAAAGGAGACACCCAAATATCTCCACCCGGCCGGGGAATCGAACCCCGGTTCTCTGGCTTGTGAAGCCAGCGCTCTAACCACTGAGCTATCGGGTGTGTGTGTGTGTGTGTGTGTGTCTGTCTATAGTTCAATGGGTCTCTCTTGTGTGTGTGAGAGAGAGCATCAATTACTTCACAAACTTTTTCTGTGCTCCCTGCATTCTCTTAAAATCCATCCTGAGTGCTTTTCTCACTTCTAAACTCCCCATCATGTTCTTGATCTCCTCCACAGTTACTTGAAACTCCTTCATAATCCCTTTCTGTTCCATTACCAGTGGTTTGTCAAAAGCAGTCTCCTTTGTGAATACCTTCCGAGAGAGAGAGAGAGAGAGAGAGAGAGAGAGCCTTTTCACATCTATCGTTAAACCAATAATAATAATAATAATAATAATAATAATAATAATAATAATAATAATAATAACAATATACGGTTTATTAATTTGGCAGTGCAACAAAAAATTTACACTGAAAATGTACAGGGGGGGGAGACATTAAAACAATGAAACCAAGAATTTACTTATTTATTTATTTATTTATGGCTCGCACCATAGTGGGCACCGCGCTAAGGTGCTACCGGTCAGTGAATGAATTTCTTCATTGTTTTCTTTTTCTTCTCATATTCCATGTTATATCTCTTCTTTTCTTTACATAATGGCACTTTCTGTTAAACCACCCTATATATCTATTTTACTAAGTTTTAATCTTTGTATATACTTATTCATTCTTTTATTATATTTTTGTCAGAATTCCATTTTTTCTCCTACAGCTGCTTCTTTTATATAAGTCATCCCAATCTATCTCCTAAAAGTACTTTCTGAATCTAATAAAGTCCATTTTACTATATGTATATTACTCTTATGTTTGCTTTTCATTTTTATTTTCATATGTTACATTAGTTCTAGTTCCAATAACATATGATCACTTTTTCCAACGAAATGTTTATACTCAATTTTACCACAATCTCTAGTTCCTTTGTAAATATTACATAGATCTATTCCTGATGGTTTATCCTCATTTCTAAATCTGGTAATATTTTGAACCCACTGTGTCATAGTAAGTTCCACCTTCCAGACCTATTCTTCAATGACATTTAACTGTCCCCCTCTTCTACACTGACTATCCTCAGTTTCTCCATTGCTTATTATATAAACTAGAAACTTCACTTCTCATCTCTTGCTAAAACATCTTCTATGAAGTTAGGCATTCTAAGTCATCTCTGCCAGTTTTCTCACTTCCCCCTCCAACTAATAACTTTATACAGGGGGTTTATCCATCCATGTATGGAGTATGCTTCACACATATGGGGAGATTCCATTCTATTGTTATTTTAGAAAGTGGAATCAAACATTTTTCACTTCATCAACTCCTTTCTGACTGACTGTCTTTAACGTCTTTCTTAAAGCTGCCATGTTAGACCTCTTGCTACTTCTACTGCCATTTTCATGCTAACTGATCCTCTGATCTTGCTAACTGCATGCCTCCTGTCCTGGCATGACCTCACTGTACAAGAATTCTTTCTCTCACCCCTATTCTGTCCATCTCTCTAATTTAAATGTTAACTAGTATTCTTAATCATGAACTCATTTAAGACGGAAGTTTCAAGATCCTTTTGATAAAAGCAAGTCCACTAGTATCTCACTGAGTTCTTGTCCCCTTCTGTTGACATTTCCTCCTAGCATTTTTTTTTTTTTTTCTTTTTTTAATGTCCTGGCCTATAGCACTTGAAGAGTATGGGAAGCACTGTTCAGCTTCCACCCATTAGTGGCACAGGCAATTTTATTCATAGTGGTAACCATATTAGGGCCATTATCAGGCCCCTAGCACATCTTTGGTGTAACCACCTAGAACCTGGATATCATGGTGTTATGTAGGTAACTTTAAACCACTCGACAAATGGCTAAGTATCAAATCAAGGCAATATATGGTGGGATTTGAACCTACACGTGGACATCTGCCCGATCCCACGCTCACCACTTTATCCACTAGGCCACCGCCTCCTTACGGTAAAAATTCCCCATAATTACTAATTTGTATCCTTCTAATGCTTTGTTTAGTGAGGTCCTTGTATCACTTAATATCCTAGCATAATCAAGCTTGTTCTGTGACCTCATTTTTAGTAGTACATAATTTTGGTTTAATTTAATTGCTGGAATATGACTTTTCACTGAGAGCAACTATTATCTTCATTATTTTACACTACACTTATCTTTGCATTTTATGTTTTCTGCTTAGTACATACCAGATATTTTTAATCCCATCTTACATATGTGATGAATAATATAGTATAATACTTACTGTAACAAAAAAGTAACGATACCTTTTACATCAAAGGCACCCCCTCTGTATGTCCCACACGAATTACTACAATTACCTTATCACCGCTGGATAAGTAACTCACGGTCTCACTTGCGATAGCATGTTAGTAACTTCAGCATCTCAGTAAAACATTATTGCCATTTCTTTGTTCTGATATTGTATGCTATCAGCTGACAGGCTATAGCACTACATAGAAGCAATAAAGTGGAATGTGTGTTCAAGTGTTTGCAATAAGTAGGTCAACTTGAAGAATAAATTATTTTGTAAATTAAGATAATTAGCAAGAACAAGCAATCAGTAGGGCAGCATGATACCTTACTCAAGAAGTATTAATACCAAATTCATAATATAAAAAAGATCACTCTAGTAATCCTGTTATTTATCCTTAAGATAATACACTTATGTATTTTGCTTACAACCATAATACATCCCAAAGAATTACTATCAGAAGCAGAATATTATGAGATAACAAGACTTCACTGAAAACCACTGGAACTCAAAAACAAAAAATTAATGGGTGAAAGAATCCTTTCATTATCTGAAAGTGCAGTAAAATGTACACATTTATTAAGTATGTGCATTTTACTGCGCTTTCAGTTAAACAATGTCATTTACCTTGGAATAGATATCTCAAGGAATCACTCCACATGAAGCCTGTTATTGTTGTTGTGGTCATTCCCATAGTCTATGCAGCAGAGATTCCCCATCCTACGATTGTTGCCAACTTCAACAGTGGTTCAGTTATTACATTAAATATTCTCATGTAAGAAAAGAAATCCTACCAAAAGTTTTTTTTTTTTTTTTTTTTTTACGGTAAGGCCTATAGCGCCTGTAGGCACACTTGAAGAGTGTATGGGAAGCGCTGTTCAGCTTCCGTTCATTAGTGGCACAGGCAATTTTATTTATAGTGGTACCCATATTAGGGCCCATATCACCGCCCAAGCTCATCTTGAGTGTAACCACCTAGATCCTGGGTATCATGGTGATTCAATCTCATGACAGTGAGCGTTTGGCCCTGTAACTTCATTTCCTTCAGCTGCCTTTGATGTACTTATACAGGCATTATCAATATATGTTCTGAATCCACATGATTCATACCATATGTAGGAAAAAAAGAATGCTAGTAAAAACTGTATGAGTTAAATTGAGATGAAATACATGGATGTACTTACAAAAATAGATGTGAGGTCAGTCTACCTTGGAAGGCTGCCACAGTCATAATGTAGTTAGTCCAAAGCATAAGGAAGTCCAGAGTGGCTTGCTGACCATCCAATATCATAATGTTAACCTCATCACCTCCTGCAGGAAGGTTGTTGTAGTTGTTGTATTTTTTTTTAATTACTACTACTACTACTACTACTATGCAGGGAGGTTTTTCTTTTTGCTATTATTGCTGTTATTTTCATTATTATTATGATATCATTACTGTGACTGCTACAACTTCAACTACAATTTACTGCGTCTGTCTGCCTGCTTGCCTGTTGTACTTAGTCTGGCTGTCTCCCTTCATTACTTTTAATGAGATACAATACATAGACAGACAAGACTACACCCTCCCACACACAAACACATACATACCATGGAACAGATGAAGAGCATAACTGAGTCTGTAGTTGGTAATAATGCCATTTGGTGTGCAGAGTGGCAGCAGTGACCAGGTGACCACTAGGCTGGTGGAGCTCAGCTGCATTATTGAGAGAAGCACAATTTTTTAAAAGGTTCTAGTTGAAGTGACATGGGATTTTAAGGGTTTTTCATACTTCTAGTGGCATATTAATAACATTTCTGATTACTGAGAGGGGAAACACTCTTTTTAAAGGTTCTAGTTAAGGTAACTTTAGTTTTTAAGAGTGATTTTACAGTTCCACTGACATTAACAATATTTTTATATTACTGGCAAGAAAAATGTTTTTACAAGGCTTTATTGTTCAAATAACACAGGTTTCAGAGGATGTATTCATGATTCTATTGAGATTAACAGCATTTCTGCATCAATGAGAGGAGAAACATTTTAAAGTGTTAAGTGTTTTGATAGTTCTAATGTTAGATTAACAATATTTCTGGATTACTGAGTTGAAGTTGTAAAGGTTGTAAGGATATTTTTTATGGTTCTAGTGATGGATTAACATTTCTGCATTATCAAAGAGACTCAAGGCTTAGATGCTACCTAAACAACTATCCCCTCTTCTTCAATGACACTCAACTGTCTTCCTCTTCCACAATGAATATCCTCAGTCTGTCCTTTACTCATAATCTTAACTGGAAACTTCACATCTCATCTCTTGCTAAAACAGCTTCTATGAAGTTAGGCGTTCTGAGGCGTCTCCACCAGTATTTCTCACCCCTCCAACTGCTTACTCTGTATAAGGGCCTTATCCGTCCCTGTATGGAGTACTCTTCACATGTTTAGGGTGTTCCAGTCACACAGTTTTACTTGATAGGGTGGAATCAAAAGCTCTTCGTCTCATTAACTCCCTCCTCTCACTAACTGTCTTCAGCCTCTTTCTCACCGCCGAAATGTTGCATCCCTTTCTATCTTTTATCACTATTTTCATGCTAACTGTTCTACTGATCTTGCTAACTGCATGCCTCCCTTTCTCCTGCGGCCTCGCTGCACAAGGCTTTCTTCTTCCTCTCATCCCTATTCTGTTCAACTCTCTAATGCAAGAGTTAACCAGTACTCTCAATCATTCATCCCTTTCACTGGTAAACTCTGGAACTCCCTCCTTGCATCTGTATTTCCGAATTCCTACAACTTGTCTTCTTTTAAGAGGGAGGTATCGAGACATTTGCTCCCCTAATTTTGGTTGACGGTTTTGGCACTTTTTACACTTTTTAGAGAGCCAGCACTCAAGTGGGCCTTTTTTTAACTTTCTTTTTTTTTGCCCTTGGCTGGCCCTCTTCCCTACGTAAAAAAAAAAAAGAAAAAAAAAAAAAAGTGAACAAGTGATGAGAAAATGATGAATAAGTGGTGAATAATTGATAGGAGAGTGGCAGGTGATGAGTAAGTAGTGGGTAAGTGATGCTGAGTAAATGATGAGTAAGTGGTAAGTAGTTCAAGAATTAACAGTATAAATACACTATAAAAAAATGATGAATAAGTGATATTTAACCAATGAATATGTGATAAGTATGTAGTGGATAAAAAAAGAGTAAAAGTGACAACTGTACAGTATTATGAACCAAAATAATATGAATAAAAGATGGATAGGAAAACAGCAGAGTAACAGCGACTGACAGTGATACTTCTTGTAGTAGTAGTAGTAGTAGTAGTAGTAGTAGTAGTAGTAGTAGTAGTAGTAGTAAATATGGGAATAGTTTTCTAGACGCTATAATGTGTTGTTGTATAGGTAAGGTGAAAAACAAGTGTCACTGACTCACTCTTGTTAATTTAATAGTAATGTGATGTCCAAGCTAATTGACTATGAAACACATCTTTCTCTGAAGTTGATTGGGACTTGGAATTTATGTACTTCAACATTGAAGATATGTACAAACATTTTCTTGATATTATTCAAATGTTAATTGAAGAATACATCACAGTTTCCACCAGGAACTCACTTTCTTCTCTTTTGCTTAAACTTCCTGCATCCTTGAAGCAAAGAAGACAATGCATACGGAACAACTATAAAACAGCACGGTTTCAGTTTGATAGACACTCTGATGATGCAGCTTTAAGTGTTACAGGAATTTTTAGATGTTAATTACCAATATCGAACTTACACTATATAGGAACAAATTGATTATGAGCAATCCCTAGTTGAAAGCCTTGTCACTAACTCTAAAGTGTTTCACGCTTATATTAAAAATAACAAAGTGGACAGTGTGTGGGTAGGACCACTCTTATCTCCAGAGGGGCACATTATCTCAGATCCATTGGATATTTCTAATATATTTGCTACTGCCTTCTCTTCTGTCTATTCAAAGGAAACCCCTGCCAACCAGTACTCTCATCAGTGTTTTGGTGACAAAAATAGCAATATAATAATTGACCAGAAGGCTGTGATATATGCGGTTGCTAAAATGGAAGGCAACTCTGCTATGGGACCTGATGAGGTGCACCCTTATCCTTTTAAGGATTGTATTGAACATATATCATACCCACTGATGCTTTTATTTCAGAAAACATATTTAATAGGTAAGTGCCCAACTTTTTTTTTAAATCCTATATAGTTCCAATATTCAAGAAAGGTTCCCATTCTAATCCACTCAAGTATTGCCCTGGATCCTTAACTTCAATATGTTACAAATCCCTAGAATCTATATTTGTTAAAGTAATTCATGATTATCTTAGCAATAATAACCTATTGAATGATGATCAATTGCTGCTGACCTATAATGAAAAAACACTGGCATTAGGCAATAGAAAAGTAATAGATCTTATTCTCTTTGATTACTCTGAAGCTTCTGATGATGTTAACCATTCAGTCATGATAGATAAACTTCAAAGTCTGGGTATTATTGGTAAAAGTTTTGAATGGATAAAGGACTTTCTTAATGATAGTTATGACTGTAATTGCATCACACACAAAAAGTTAATTGAAGAAGGTAACTAGGGATGTTCCACAGGGATCAGTACTGGGCACCTTGCTTTTTCTAATATATATGAATTTCATCAACAGCAACATCATATCTTTGCTGATGACTTTAAATTGTATATTTTTTGTGAGGCTGTTCTTCCAAAAATATATTTTGTATGACAAAGTTGTGTCAGGATGATATACATATTCTTTTTCCGACTTCAGCCTCTTGGGATTAGCTCTTAATCCATCAAAATGTCTGGCGCTAAGATTTGTGAGAGGCACTCCTCATAGTGCACTGGCAGATGCATTATCTATATTGTATTAACAATGAACCCATTCCATTTCAGGCTTCACCAGTTGATCTTGGTGTAACTGTTGATATTAAGCTCAAATTCTATCAACATGTCAGGTGATACACAAAGCAGGTGGGGTAGCACTCAATATTCTTAGATCAACACTGAATCAGAGTGCATAATTTATGCTTCCCCTTTTGTTTGTTGAATATGCAGTATCACTTTGGAATTTAAAGTATATTAGCAACCTTAAACAGCTAGAATCAGTTCAAATACGGTGGGCCAGAGAGATTATTCGAATGGAGGATTTAAGTTCCTGGCACCAACATTTGAAAGTTCTCAACTTATTCTCTGTTAAGGGAAGGTTGTTTAAGCATGATACCATTAAATATTGGGAAATTTTACATGGCATGTCTCTTAATACCCATGATAAACTTTTTCCTTGTCCTATCATAGATAATACAAGGGGCCATAACTTCAAGATATACTATACCAGATCACAGACTGAGGTCAGACATTTTTTTTTTTTTTTTATGACTCACATCATTTTGTAGAATAATCTCCCTTCAGGCCTTGTTTCTGGCGATAATATTGATACATTTAATCATCTATTTCAAGCTCATTTGGAAGGGACATATTATTTGATTTTGTTGATTAAGCTTGCCAGTCATCACAAAGTATGCATTACTGCTTAATGATGCACTTTTTGGCACTCAAGCTCCTTGATTAATTTAGTAAAATGCACATCAGCAATGTGGCTTCCTGCTTCCTTTTGCTATATGAATGGGTGGCAGGAGGCCCACCAGATAAGAAACCAGGTAAGAAACACACACACACACACACGGGACATCGTCGATGGCGGAGGTGGTCGCTGAGCTCCAGAGCAATCATCTATAATTCTACAGTTACCTAAGAGTAACCAAGGTGGGAAAGGAGCTGGTAATGTTTGTCCCGTCTCCATATAGTCATGTTAACTGTTGATTAGCAAAATAATGTCCAGTGAAGGTAAATATAAACTGTAGCCTGCGTTTGAGCCATCAGCTGGTTTGTTTACGTCTGCGCAACATGGCGGCCGTGAACTCGAAAGAGGAATCAGACTTCACAGGGTTTCAAGGAATAATGGAGAAGAGCGCTTATGTGAAGAAAATTCTGGAGTTAGAAGGTAAAATTGAAAAACTGTTTGAAAAGTATGAGGGCCTGGAAACGAGTTATGACAATGTAAAGAGAGACTGTGCCGATATGAAGAAGGAAAATGCAGCACTGAAAGAGGAAGTTAAGCTAATTAAAGTGAATTGCGAAAATGTGGAGAATCTCTAGGAAAAGTGATGGAGAAGCAGGCTGAATGGAAAAAAAGTCAGGAAGTGGAAAGAAAGGAGGTAAATTACAAAGTTGCAAGTCTGGAAAAGGAAATCAAAGAGTCAGGGGAGAAAACTTTGGGCCTTGCTGAAATTATAGATCAACAGATCATAGAAGAGAAGATAGCTGAGAAAGTGGTGAAGGTTATTAAGTCAAATGAGACATTGGTGAGGGAAACTGTAGACAAAAGAGATGTGTGGTGATATTTGGTGTGGAGGAGGATAAGACACCGAGTAAAATGGAGAGAGAGAAAACATAAAAAGGTGATAAATAATATCATTAATGTGGTGCAGGAGGAGGAAAAGACCTAGTACAAGAAATAGAGGACTTCCATAGAATTGGAAAGTTCACAAGAGAAGGTATGAGGCCAATAAGAATCAAACTTAAGTCACAAAAGGATGTAGATGAATTGGTGGAGAAGTCATGGAGGCTAGCCCAGCAGGAAACAACAAGGAAGATTTGGTTGAGAAGAGATCTCGGTGAAAAGGAAAGAGAAATGTTAAATGAGTTGAGAAAGGAGGCTTTGAAAAAAATGAAGAGAGGACAGAAGAAGAGAAGAAAGAGTTTTTCTGGAGAATCTTGGATATGAGACTGAGGAAGTGGTTCATAACCCAGAAAAGTACAGCAAGAAAGGACTAAAGAAACTTACATATGAGCGAAATGTAATGTATTCCAACATAAATGGAGTGATATCGGGATTTTAGAACTCAACGATTACTTGAGGGACAAGAACCCAGATATTGTGGGTCTTACTGAAACAAAACTGAGAGAGGAGAAGACCTGATGAAGGTTGGAGAAGGAAATATAACGTTTGGAAAAGAAATAGAGTAGGTAAGATGGGAGGAGGAGTGATGTTGCTGGTTAAAAAGATATAAAGGTGGATCAAGTGAAAAAGGTATGGGAAAGGCAGAAGTGCTAAAGATCAGAGCAGAAACTAATGAAGGAAAAAGAGGCACTACATAGTGGTGTACGTACCACCTAAGACAAATGCATGGTCAGTACAGGAATATGAAGAAATGATAAGTGATACAGGAACATGTCTGGAAGAAATGTTGGGTGGCTGTGAACGAACTATAATGATGGGAGATTTTAATTGTAAAGAGGTGTGTTGGGAGGACTGGTCAATGGAAGGATCAGAGACAACATGGGGAAATACACTATTGACACTGGCAATGGAAAATGTGTTAACTCAGTGGGTCAAAGAAGATACTAGGTTTGGAGGAGAGGGAGCATCGTCAAGACTGGACTTGGTCTTTAGTACAGAGCCAATGGTCATTGAGGAGATGAGGGTGGAGTGCCCTTTAGCAAAGAGTGATCATGCAGTTTTGGAGTTCAAGGTGATAGACGAAGAGAAATCTAGAAGAAATGAAGAATATAAAGTGGGAAGATGGAATTATGCCAAGACAGATTTTGGAAACCTAAAGAAATTCTTTCAAGAGACAAATTGGATGAAATTCAAGAGTGCTAAGGAGCAAATGAAAAGTGGAAGGAATTTATAAAAATATACAAAGAAGGTGAGAAAAATTTGTACCAATAAGACAACATAGAGAAGTTGGAAAGCAGGACTGGTTTAACGATAGATGTGAAAAGGCTAGAACAAGAAAAGAGGATGCATGGAAGAGGTGGAGAAGGAAAAGACGGATTAAGCAGTGGGAAAGTTACAAAAGAGCAAGAAATGAATATGTGTTGATTAGAAGAGAAGAAAGAAAGAAACAAGAAAAGGATATAATTGATAAATGTAAAGACCAACCAAGGCTTTTTTACAGACATGTGAACAACAACATCAAAAATAGAGAAAGTATTGAAAGTTTAGAAGTAAATGGAGTATACAGTGAAGATCCCAGGAAATGGCAGAGGCTATGAATGGATGCTTTCGGAAGGTATTCACAAAGGAGACTGCTTTTGACAAACCACTGGTAATGGAACAGAAAGGGATTATGAAGGAGTTTCAAGTAACGGTGGAGGAGATCAAGAACATGATGGGGAGTTTAGAAGTGAGAAAAGCTGTGGGACCTGATGGGGTATCAGGATGGATTTTAAGAGAATGCAGGGAGCAATTGGCAGAAAAAGTTTGTGAAGTAATTGATGCCTCATTAAGGGAAGGTGTAGTGCCCCAAGACTGGAAAAGAGCTAACATTGTCCCAATCTATAAATCAGGTAACAAGAGAGACCCATTGAACTATAGACCAGTGTCACTTACAAGTGTGGTAGCTAAGATGTGTGAGAGGGTGGTGAAGAATAGATGGACAGACTTCTTGGAGAAAAATGACATACTTTGTGAGTGTCAATTTGGTTTTAGGAAAGGGCGTTCATGCACGACAAACCTGATATGTTACTATTCGAGGGTGATAGATGTAATACAGGAAAGAGATGGTTGGGCTGATGGAATATATCTGGATTTAAAAAAGGCCTTTGATAAGGTACCACACCAGAGACTGATCTGGAAACTTGAAATGGTAGGAGGAGTGCATGGCAGTTTACTAAAATGGATGGAAGACTTTTGGTAGGAAGAGAAATGAGAACAATAATTAAGGACAGACCATCAGAATGGGGATTGGTGGAGAGTGGAGTTCCACAGGGATCAGTGTTGGCACCAGTAATGTTCGCAGTCTACATAAATGACATGGTGGATGGGGTGTCCAGTTATGTGAGCCTATTTGCAGACGATGCAAAATTGTTAAGAAAAGTGAGATGTGACAAAGATTGCGAACTACTCCAGGAAGACTTGGACAGAATATGGAAATGGAGCTGTACATGGCAAATGGAGTTCAACACGACAAAATGCAAGAAAATAGAGTTTGGCAAGAGTGAAAGAAGAATCAGGAGTATGTACAAGATAGGAAATGAAGACATAAAACCAGTCATGAAGAAAAAGACCTTGGGGTGACAATTACCAATGACCTATCGCCAGAGAGACATATAAACAAAATAATTGGAGAAGTATTGAACTTATTGAGGAACATAAGAGTGGCGTTCGTATATCTAGATGAAGAAATGATGAAGAAAATAATTACTGCAATGATAAGACCGAGGCTTGAATATGCAACAATACAGTGGGCTCGAACTTAAAGAAACACATAAGGAAACTAGAGAAAGTACAGAGGGCTGCAACGAAAATGGTGCCTGACTTAAGAGATTTGACTTATGAAGACAGACTGAAAAGAATGCAACTTCCAACCCTGGAAAACAGAAGAGAAAGGGGAGACCTGATAGCAATATACAGAGTGATGATTGGCATGGAAAAATGGATAGGGAAGATCTGTGTATGTGGAATGGAAGAATGTCGAGAGGGCATGGGAAAAACTAAAATGGCCACTTATAGGAGAGATGTGAAAAAATATAGCTTCCCTCATAGAAGGGTGGAAGCATGGAATAGTTTAGACGTGGAAGTGGTCAACGCAAGGAATATTCATGATTTTAAGAAAAAGCTGGACATTAATAGATATGGAGACGGGACAACACGAGCATAGCTCTTTTCCCGTATGTTACAATTAGGTAAATACAATTAGGTAAATACACACACACACACACACACACACAGACAAAAGAGATGTGTGGTGATATTTGGTGGAGGAGGATAAGACACCGAGTAAAATGGAGAGAGAGAAAAACATAAAAAAGGTGATAAATAATATCATTAATGTGGTGCAGGAGGAGGGAAAAGACCTAGTACAAGAAATAGAGGACTTCCATAGAATTGGAAAGTTCACAAGAGAAGGTATGAGGCCAATAAGAATCAAACTTAAGTCACAAAAGGATGTAGATGAATTGGTGGAGAAGTCATGGAGGCTAGGAAACAACAAGGAAGATTTGGTTGAGAAGAGATCTCGGTGAAAAGGAAAGAGAAATGTTAAATGAGTTGAGAAAGGAGGCTTTGAAAAAAATGAAGAGAGGACAGAAGAGGAGAAGAAAGAGTTTTCTGGAGAATCTTGGATATGAGACTGAGGAAGTGGTTCATAACCCAGAAAAGTACAGCAAGAAAGGACTAAAGAAACTTACGTATGAGCGAATGTAATGTATTCCAACATAAATGGAGTGATATCGGGATTTTAGAACTCAACGATTACTTGAGGGACAAGAACCCAGATATTGTGGGTCTTACTGAAACAAAACTGAGAGAGGAGAAGACCTGATGATGGTTGGAGAAGGAAATATAATGTTTGGAAAAGAAATAGAGTAGGTAAGATGGGAGGAGGAGTGATGTTGCTGGTTAAAAAGATATAAAGGTGGATCAAGTGAAAGAAGGTATGGGAAAGGCAGAAGTGCTAAAGATCAGAGCAGAAACTAATGAAGGAAAAAGAGGCACTACATAGTGGTGTACGTACCACCTAAGACAAATGCATGGTCAGTACAGGAATATGAAGAAATGATAAGTGATACAGGAACATGTCTGGAAGAAATGTTGGGTGGCTGTGAACGAACTATAATGATGGGAGATTTTAATTGTAAAGAGGTGTGTTGGGAGGACTGGTCAATGGAAGGATCAGAGACAACATGGGAAATACACTATTGACACTGGCAATGGAAAATGTGTTAACTCAGTGGGTCAAAGAAGATACTAGGTTTGGAGGAGAGGGAGCATCGTCAAGACTGGACTTGGTCTTTAGTACAGAGCCAATGGTCATTGAGGAGATGAGGGTGGAGTGCCCTTTAGCAAAGAGTGATCATGCAGTTTTGGAGTTCAAGGTGATAGACGAAGAGAAATCTAGAAGAAATGAAGAATATAAAGTGGGAAGATGGAATTATGCCAAGACAGATTTTGGAAACCTAAAGAAATTCTTTCAAGAGACAAATTGGATGAAATTCAAGAGTGCTAAGGAGCAAATGAAAAGTGGAAGGAATTTATAAAAAATATACAAAGAAGGTGAGAAAAATTTGTACCAATAAGACAACATAGAGAAGTTGGAAAGCAGGACTGGTTTAACGATAGATGTGAAAAGGCTAGAACAAGAAAAGAGGATGCATGGAAGAGGTGGAGAAGGAAAAGACGGATTAAGCAGTGGGAAAGTTACAAAAGAGCAAGAAATGAATATGTGTTGATTAGAAGAGAAGAAAGAAAGAAACAAGAAAAGGATATAATTGATAAATGTAAAGACCAACCAAGGCTTTTTACAGACATGTGAACAACAACATCAAAAATAGAGAAAGTATTGAAAGTTTAGAAGTAAATGGAGTATGCAGTGAAGATCCCAGGAAATGGCAGAGGCTATGAATGGATGCTTTCGGAAGGTATTCACAAAGGAGACTGCTTTTGACAAACCACTGGTAATGGAACAGAAAGGGATTATGAAGGAGTTTCAAGTAACTGTGGAGGAGATCAAGAACATGATGGGGAGTTTAGAAGTGAGAAAAGCTGTGGGACCTGATGGGGTATCAGGATGGATTTTAAGAGAATGCAGGAGCAATTGGCAGAAAAAGTTTGTGAAGTAATTGATGCCTCATTAAGGGAAGGTGTAGTGCCCCAAGACTGGAAAAGAGCTAACATTGTCCCAATCTATAAATCAGGTAACAAGAGAGACCCATTGAACTATAGACCAGTGTCACTTACAAGTGTGGTAGCTAAGATGTGTGAGAGGGTGGTGAAGAATAGATGGACAGACTTCTTGGAGAAAAATGACATACTTTGTGAGTGTCAATTTGGTTTTAGAAAAGGGCGTTCATGCACGACAAACCTGATATGTTACTATTCGAGGGTGATAGATGTAATACAGGAAAGAGATGGTTGGGCTGATGGAATATATCTGGATTTAAAAAAGGCCTTTGATAAGGTACCACACCGGAGACTGATCTGGAAACTTGAAATGGTAGGAGGAGTGCATGGCAGTTTACTAAAATGGATGGAAGACTTTTGGTAGGAAGAGAAATGAGAACAATAATTAAGGACAGACCATCAGAATGGGGATTGGTGGAGAGTGGAGTTCCACAGGGATCAGTGTTGGCACCAGTAATGTTCGCGGTCTACATAAATGACATGGTGGATGGGGTGTCCA
>NC_059278.1:5379643-5445075 GCF_017591435.1 Portunus trituberculatus | reverse complement strand
CACTCGTTCACTCGCTCTGGTCGCCCTTTAGTACCAATGACGGTTCTCACTCCAAGCACATTGCTTAGCGTGTGGAGTGTTAGTTAGATGCCACTCTGAGCAGGAGGCACCTCCACTCTCCATGGGGCGCGCGCGTGTGTGTGTGTGTGTATTTACCTAGTTGTATTTACTTAGTTGTAGTTTTACAGGGCCTGGGCTTTATGCTCGTGTGGCCCCGTCTCCATATCTACACTTCTCCAATCTTACTTTAAAAGTATGCACACTCGTTCCAGACACTACTTCTTCATTTAAACTGTTCCATGTCTCAATACATCTCTGCGGGAAACTATATTTTTTAATATCTCTCGGACATCTTCCTTTTCTCTGCTTTTTACTATGCAATCTTGTGCTTCAGATGTAAAAATTGTTTCATGGAATGACATCTAATTCTAGTGAAAAGAGCAATACATCAGTGTACCTTGACTGTGTGTGTGTGTGTGTGTGTGTGTGTGTGTGTGTGTGTGTGTGTGTGTGTGTGTGTGTGTGTGTGTGTGTGTGTGTGTGTTTATCTGGTTGTTTTTACCTAGTGGTATATTACAGGGTTCAAGTTTCTATATTTATCTACTTTTATCCAACCAGACACAACTCTGCTTTTGGGGGGTCCTGAGAAGGAATTGGAGCAATAGGACAAGATATGGATATGAGATTAAGATCTGAGGATCCCAAAGGAGAAGATGGGGTGACAATAAGCAGAAGGATTAGAGATTAGGAAAAGATGTAGAACTTTAAGCATGTTTCCAAGATGGTCAGGAATACGAGCATGATGTTGCACCAGTTGGTCTAGGTCATGGAGAGTCAAAATGTTTTTCCACTTTGGAAGTTACACACTCCAAGAATTCCTTATAATCAAAGGAGTTAGGAGAGAGGTATAGAGGACAACACTACAATTATGAAATTGAAACGTATGGTACTTTTATAAGATCCTCACTGATTTAACAGAAGTTTAAAGGCCTGTTTTCCCACAAATTTTCTTATCTTTTATGTAGTTTACTAACTTTGGGGCAGTACTGGTGACAGATTAGGATTTACAATGGGAAAACTTTAGTCACACAAGAAAAGATAAGATGTGAATTGAAGTAAGGAATGAATGTCCAAACATTTACACCACTTATTATTCTATGGACATTTTTTGGTTAACTGATGAAATATCTATGACCACATCTTCAATTTCAATTTCCACTATCTTCCATATTTCTAGCCAAATTGAACTTCACAACGTCTCTCTTTTTTTTTCTTTTTTTTATACCATGTGGGCTTTTCACGGGAATTTATGGGCTAAAGGTAGTACTTAACTGACACTATGAGAACAGAAGTAAACCCTGTAGGAACTTAGCAGAAGACAGGTTGTCATTAGGCAGTACTCAATCAACAGTGATAATACAAAAGCACCTCAGGTTTCACTAAAGCTTTCTGTGCTATCTTCTTGCAGGTTAAAGTTTTCTTAAAATACAAGCTTACAAGGTGGAAATAATTATTATAATACCACTAAAGCTTCCACCACTTCATTTTACCAGTGAACTATTGTTCCCAGGATGGCAACTCTACACCTGTAATTTCATCAAGCACAAAAGTCACGGATGTGAGACTGCCAACTTCTCTCCGACCTCTTCACTATCTGCTTCAGCTCCAGCCCTTGATCAGGGGAAATTTTAGTATCATTGGATATGTACAGGTGGAGGTGGAGGTGGTGACAGAAACCTCTGTTTTTACCCTCCACATGGCTGACATCATCACACACAATGAAACAGTCAAGGTATGTGCTGCAGATTTAATCTGTTAGGGTCTGACTTGTACCTCATGGTTGTCTCCAGGCTTTCTCTTTGCTGATATTGCTATCTTCCTGTTATTTTATTCCACATTTATATATTTCTACAGGAAAAGCCATTTTTTTTATCTTCCATGTTCAAGTTTCTCATCCATATTTCAATGTTGGCAGAAGGATACAATCACTTAAAACTTCACATTCATAGATATTTTTTCCTTTTCATAACCTTTGTAGGAATCCAATGGTATGCCTACTTTTTTTATGCTTGCAAAACATTTTCCAAGTTTTTAATTCTTTGGAGAATAACATCTTCACCACAATGTTCATGGTGTAGGCAAACATTCTCAGTCATTACCTTAATATAAAGAGTCTTTGTTGAAGTGTACCAGCCTCTTTACATTGCCTTAAAAATGCAAAAACATGAAAAATACATAATTCAAATAGGCAATGATAAATATGTATGACTTTCGGATTCAATAACCTAAAATTAGTGGAATTAATTTAGTGAAAACTGAGTGAGTTGCTATCTCTATAATTATTAATACAAACATTTATCTAAAATAAGTTAACTAAAATAAATCTTGATGGATTATGCTGACCAAGCTCAACACTGGTAATAATAAATACAGATAGTGGATGCCAGAAATGCAATGAAGATCATCATCCTTAAGCAGACTTATGACAACCAGCGCCAGTTTTACCATGCTCACCTCCAACAACCACTGACCAAAGGTCGCCGATATGTGCTGTCTATGGAATTTACAGGTTATCTCAATGACAAGTTGCATGGTTTCTATAGATCTTCATACAGAGATTCAAATGGAATAAAGAGGTATGTGTGTATGGAATCTGTACATTGATATAACAAGAATAGGAAGAAACACTGGGAACTCAGGGCATATCAGAACACACTATTAGATCCATGTGACATCTAATATTCATTGTCTACTAATAATGCAAAAGGACAGACACAGAATGAACCACCTGTTCACTGTACCACAGGTGGCTTGCTGTGACACAATTCCAGCCGACAGATGCCCGCCGTGCCTTCCCATGCTTCGATGAGCCAGCCATGAAAGCAACGTTTGAGGTGTTCCTGGCAAGGGAGATAGACATGTCTGCCATCTCTAATATGCCTAAAATAAGCAGCCAGCCAATAGAAGGTCAGCAGGGATGGATGTGGGACCACTTCAACACCAGTGTCCCTATGTCCACCTATCTTGTGGCATTCCTAGTGTCCGACTTCTCATCAAAGGAAGTCACCACACAGAATGGAGTGACCTTCAGGACGTTGGCACGAGAAGCTGCCATAAACCAGGCAAATTATTCACTTGAAATTGGCCCAAATATCCTCACCTTCTTTGAAGACTACTTCAGCATCCCATACCCACTCCCAAAACAAGACATGATTGCCATCCCAGACTTTGCAGCAGGTGCCATGGAAAACTGGGGCCTTATCACCTACAGAGAGACAGCGATGCTGTATGACCCGAAGGTATCTGCAGCCTACAACAAACAGCGAGTGGCGATAGTCGTTGCACACGAGCTGGCTCACCAGTGGTTTGGGAACCTGGTAACTCCAAAATGGTGGACAGATCTGTGGCTCAATGAGGGCTTTGCAAACTATATGGAATATGTGGGCACTGACCATGCTGAGCCAGAGTGGCAAATGATGGAGCAATTCATTGTGGTAGACTTACACAAGGTTTTAAGACTTGACTGCCTTGAGTCCTCCCATCCCATCAACATCCCTGTTGGTCATCCTGATGAGATATATGAGATATTTGATACCATCTCTTATTCCAAAGGTAAGTTGTAGCCTACAAGCCTTGAGATAAATATGTGTCCCCATAACTTTATTTCTTAAAATATTCCTTCACTCTCATCCATCTCTTAAGCTAGGGTTTCAATGTCTCTATGTGAAAATTTAATTATAATAATTATCTTTAGTACTTTTACTAATCTTACTATTATTACAATGTATTCTTAATTATTATTATTATTATTGTTACTATAATATATTTATCAATCATTAATTATAACTAATTAGTCAACTCTCAATAAATTCAAGGGTTACATTCCTGGAGACGTCACATTTTTCAAAATCACATTATTCAAATAATTTTCCCATAGACAACAATGGTAATAGGGGGGATTATGTTCCTGGCCACTGGGAATCAGCCTATTTTGGGGATTTTGTTACTCAAACCTTAAAAAATAATTTAATACATCTCTAGGTCATGGAAACAATAATAACACATTCTCACCTGCACATCTTTCTTGCCCGGGAAATTAAAAAATTATTAATTCAACGTGACTTGTAGGATTTTATATGCGAGGAATATTATCCCATATTCATATATTTATCATTAATGAGTTTAAAGAAATAAACCATGAGTAAAATTTTGTGGTGGTTGGTAGCAGTGTTTGTTTACCATCACCAGCTGCTTGAGCCATGCAGTCCAGACCATGCTGCCTCACCATTCCCCACAGGCAACACAGAAAATTTTACAAAGAGAACAAGCCCTATTACTGCATGATTTATTCACACACTTGGTGAGCCAGGCAAAAATGCTTCTAAATAAAATCACTGATGGGCATATAATGGCCTTAATATGGAAGAGAACTGCTACCTCCTTCAACTGTGCAAGCTAAGGAAAGAGGACAGTTGACCAATTATCTACATAAATGGGTAATTATCAAGAGATAAAGACATACATGGCATAGTGGATAAGGTGGTGAGCGTGGGATTAGGCAGACGTCCACGCGTAGGTTCGAATCCCACCACGTACAGCCTTAAAACACTTTGCCATTTGTCTAGTGGTTTAAAGTTACCTACATATCATCATGATACCCAGGTTCTGGGTGGTTACACTCAAGATGAGCTTGGGTGGTGATATGGGCCCTAATATGGGTACCACTATAAATAAAATTGCCTGCGCCACTAATGGGCGGAAGCTGAACAGTGCTTCCCATACACTCTTCAAGTGTGCCTACAGGTGCTATAGGCCATAATGTAAAAAAAAAATAATAATAATAATAAATAAATAAGTAAAAAATAAAAAAAAAAACATCTGATCGTAAGCTAAGTAGAATTCTAATAGAAAACTTAGGAGATGAAGATACAGTGAGTGAAGCTGGTGGCAGCAATGTTGGGTTTGGTTCCAATCAGTTTTTGTAAAGTAGGTTATTTGAACAATGACCTGTATATTTTTAGTTTTTAAAGCCAATTAGTTCACAAAAAAATGATACTGTAATATGTATTTTGGCAACATTTATGCAAAGGTATATAATGATGAAAACATGAGTCTTGGTTTACCTTCATGGCAAAGGTAAATCCTCTCTGATCATTGCCTTCCAAAGTTGCAGGAAGGCAGTGTTCGCTCTTAAGAATACCAATTTCTCAAAGATGGTATCTTTCAACTGATAAAGATGGAAGGTATTTTTTAAGAATCAGTCTCAGTAGGATTCCCCCAAGAATTGTATCTCCTTACATTCAAATCATGTTAAATCAAAATTGCAATATTCAAACTCAATTAACCGAGAGTTGACTGCATTACCATTATCATTATTATCTTTATTATCATAATCATTATCATGATGCATAAGGATATTTTTCTTTTCACAAAATAGAGAATAAATGTAGCATATCCTAACTCTTCCTGGCCACTACATCATTTTGAAAACAGACAAAATTTTTCTAAAAAATATAATTTGACTTTTCTAATCCCAAGGTGCTTCAATAATCAGAATGATGAAATATTTCCTGACGGAGGCAACCTTCCGCAAGGGTCTCACTAACTACCTGAAAACCAGGTGAGCAGCTGTATACATGACAATTATGATTTAAATGCATCTGGTCCAGTCAGCTTAGATGTAGGAAATGTGATGAGCCCGTAACTTAGATAGTACAGCACAAGTATAGGGAGGCGGTGGCATAGTGGATAAGGTGGTGAGCGTAGGATCAGGCAGACATCCACGCGTAGGTTCGAATCCCACCACGTACAGCCTTAAAACACTTTGCCATTTGTCGAGTGGTTTAAAGTTACCTACATATCACCATGATACCCAGGTTCTAGGTGGTTACACTCAAGATGAGCTTGGGTGGTGATATGGGCCCTAATATGGGTACCACTATAAGTAAAATTGCCTGCGCCACTAATGGGCAGAAGTTGAACAGCACTTCCCATACACTCTTCAAGTGTGCCTTCGGGCGCTATAGGTCTTCCGAAAAAAAAAAAAAAAAAAAAAAAAAAAAAAAGGGTTCTGCTATTGCACTCTGAAGCTCAGTGTTGCCCAACTGACCCACCCTCACACACTATGGTCAGGAAGGATTATATTCCCCTGCATCCCTAGAGATCTATATGCTAAGATGTATCATTATGGTAACTTTTGTAAGAATGTGAATGTGCATGTTAGTGCCTCATCTCAGCTCCTCCTCTCACACAGAACTTCAATCTGGTATGAAGATAGATTTTGTCATAAGTCATATTCTGTGACAGCACACATTAACTGAACTGGAATATGCATGCAAAGGAACTATAATGTGGCACCCATCCTCATGCTTCTCCTCCTCTTCCTATTTCAAAATAGAGCATATAGCAATGCTGAACAAGATGATCTGTGGGACTTCCTGACACAAGCAGGCCATCAGGACTTGACACTTGTCAAGTGTGTCACTGTCAAGACTATTATGGACACATGGACACTACAGATGGGATATCCTGTGATCACAGTCATAAGAAGTGCTGATGGAGCTTCAGCCACAGTCACACAGGTAATGTCTTGAGATGAATGGAAGAGATATCATTTTATCATTGTAATTTCTACTATGATGGAAAGTCACTCTAATGCCCAGTAAGTAAAAAATATAATTGAGTGATCAGAGTCAGTATGGTTAGGTATTAAGGAACACAAACAATAGATTTAGGAGTGTTCAATGCCTCAAAAACTCAATTCCTCCATCTCCAGACAACTATCCCCTCTTCTTCCATGACACTCAGCTCTCCCTATCTTCTACAATGAATATCCTTGGCCTGTCCTTTACTCATAATCTTAACTGGAAATTTCACATCTCATCTTTTGCTAAAACAGCTTCTATGAAGTTAGGCATTCTGAGGTGTCTCTGCCAGTTTTCCCGCTGCTGCAACTGCTAACTCCATACAAGGGCCTTATCCGTCCTTGTATGGAGTACTTTTCACGTTTGGGGAGTTCCACTCACACAGTTTTGTTAAATAGGGTACAATTAAAAGCTTTTTGTCTCATTAACTCCCTTTCTCTGACTGACTGATTTCAGCCTCTTTCTGACCACCAGAATGTTGCATCTCTTTCTATCTTTTATTGCTATTTTCATGTTAACTGCTCTACTGATCTTGCTAACTGCATGCCTTCCCTCCTTCTGCAGCCTCGTTGCACAAGGCTTTCTTCTTCCTCTAATGCCTACTCTGTCCAAGAGTTAACCAGTACTCTATCATTCATACCTTTCTCAGGTAAATTCAGGAACTCCCTACCTGCTTCTGTATTTCCATCTTCCTATGACTTGACTTCTTTTACGAGGGAGGTTTCAAGACATCTGTCCCTATCTTTTGGCTAATTCCTTTTAAATCTTTTAGGAAACCTGCAGTTTCAGTCTCCCCTCTTGCATAAAAAAAAATATTTTTAGATTTCTGTATAGGTCATTGATCACTAGTCAAGAATGTTCAAATTCACTATGGAAAGAGATGAATAGTGCAGGGAGATACAGTCAGGTATTTGTATCAGGAGATTTTAACACTAGGAATATTGACGAAGACAATGAGGGACAGTGAAAAGGACTTTCTAAATGTAGTTCAGGATACATTTTTAAAGTCCACAATCTTGAAACCCACATGAAAGAAATCATATTCAAAATAAAATTCTACCAAACAGAAGTAAAACAGACACACAGGTAAAAGTTTGAGGGCAATTAGATAATAGTGATTATTCTGGAAGTAAAAGTATGAACAAGATACCTAACATTATATTACTATTTGTTTCACCAGGAGCGGTTCCTTTTAAGGAAAGATTCCAACTCCACAGACACTCATGTCTACAGGTGGTGGGTGCCACTTTCCTACACCACACAGGCCACTGCTAACTTCAACAATACAGCACCCTCCATGTGGCTCTCAAAGACTGACACTAACATCACCATCCGGTCCCTCCCAGACAGTAAGCAGTGGGTGATATTCAATGTGCAGGAGACTGGCTACTATAGAGTCAACTACGATGACAAAAACTGGAAGCTGCTGATTGAGCAGCTCAAAGTTGATCACACCAAGATTCACGTCAACAATCGCGCACAGCTCATAGATGACGCACTCAACTTGGCACGAGCAGGTACTTTTATTCCTTTATTTCCGGTCATACTTCAGTCACTACCTTTTCCTAACATGAACATTTGATTCCTCCAGGCTTCAGTATAAATTAACATCTTAATGAAGTTGTTAGGTACATATATGTAGTGCCAGTGGGCATTTTCAAACTACTGTCTAGGATAGCACTGATGATTGGGAGATATGGGTGTTTTCTGCCACAAACACTTTTCTTTTTTAGTAATTTTGTGCTGCTTGAATTCTAATATTGTATTTTCAGGTCAGTTATCATATTCCTTGCCAATGGATCTGATTGCATACCTTAAGAATGAGACATCATACACGCCTTGGGCTACTGCTCTAAATAACTTGGCTTATATTGATAAACTTTTCTCGCGCACTGGAACTTATGGATCTCTTAAGGTAAATGATATTACTTTAAAGAATTGGAATATAAATCACATACAAATCACTGATAGTGTTGTTATCAAACTGAACTATCTTCTTCCCATCCAATTAATTTGGTAATATTATTAAAATTTCAATATCGTCACTGAGAAGTTAGAAATAAAAATCATACACTATCTCAACATCACCATAGCAAATGTTCATTTTCACACCATTAACTAGAATTTCTTGCTGAGTCTACTTGACACACTGTACAAGTCTGTTGGGTTCCAAGACTCTGTAGCAGATCCTCACCTTGACCAATACAAAAGGATAAAGATGCTCACTTGGGCCTGCAAGCTGGGTCATGAAGACTGTGTCACTCAGTCTGTCAACCTCTTCAAGCAGTGGATGATGGACCCAATGAACAAAAGGTGAAAGCACCTTGACAGGAATGAGATAAGCTTTCAAGCATTCTGTAAACACAGTCATGAATTTTTTTCATTCTTTCCTTTTTAGGACCAACAAAGTAAGTCGTAGTTATGAAATACTAAAATAGAATCCTTAGAAATTTTTCCAAAAAGTTCAATGAGCTGCATGTGTTTGCATGTTCCACAACACAGTAGTACATGCAAAACTTGCCTCTAGATTATCCAAATGGAAGATGTGTTATCTTTTGCAATTTTCAGCATTATCTCGCCAAACTTGAAGGATGTGGTGTATTGCACTGCCATAGCTGCTGGTAAGGACAAGGAATGGGAGTTTGCATGGAATCAATACCTCAATTCAAATGTTGCCGCTGAAAAGATAAAAATACTGTCGGCTCTGGGGTGCTCCAGGGAGATGTGGATTCTGTCAAGGTGAGATGATATTCTATCCCAGGACGTCATGATCTGTTGTATCTGCGTAAATATGACATAATGTGATGATGTAAACTATTATTCAATATCACTGTTATATCTTATGTTGTGTCAACATAATTATAACATAATATAATGACAAACTACTACTTAATTTCCAATGTTGTATCAACGTGAATATGATGCTATACAATAACATAGACTACAATTTGTTGTCAAAGTTAGATTTTCACTTTGTATCAACGTAAATATGACATAATATAATGACGTAAACAACAACTTTATATTGAAGTTATATTTTTACATTGTATCAACATAAAAAATACATAATATAATGACAAACAACTACTTAATATCGTTGTATTTACATGTTGTATGAATGTAATAATGACATAATATCATGATATAAACTACTATTTATTATCAATGTTATATATGAAGTAATATAATGATGTAAACTACTACTTGACATCAATGTTGCATTTTTACGTTCTATCAACGTAAACATAGCATGATAAAATGGCATAAATTGCTACTGAATGGCAATATATTTTCATGTTATCAATGTTGTATCAAAAGCTTTTAGTCTTATCAACTTCTCTCCACTGACTGACCGCTTTCAGCCTCTTTCTCACCACCAGAATGGTGCATTTATTGCTATCTTCTACCACTATTTCCATGCTAACTGCTCTACTGATTTTGCAAACTGCCTGCTCCCCCTTATCCAACTGCCTCCCTGCACACTGCACAAGACTTTCTTCTTTCTCTCACCCCTACTCTGTCAGACTCTCTAATGCAAGAGTATAATCATTACTCTCAATCATTCATACCCTTCTCTGGTAAACTCTGGAACTCCCTGTCTGCTTCTTTATTTCCAGTTTATTATGACTTAATTAATTTTACAAAGGAAGTTTCCAGACATTTATTTCTTTATTTTGGCTAACTCTCTTGGACCTGCAAGAGAACTGGCAACTAAGTGGGCCTTTTCTTTTGTTTTATGTTGCCCTTGACCAGTTTGCCCCTCTTAAATACAAAAAAAATTATATACTAATGATATAAAATGATATAATGACATGTTCTGATGTATAAACATAATGATGGCATAACATAGTGACATGAACTACAACTTAATATCAACATTAAAGTTGCATGAACGTAAAAGTGACTTAATATAATGACATAACCTACTACTTAATAGCAATGTAGTATTTTCACATTTTATCAATGTAAATGACATAATTTTAAACAGTGAAGGAAAAATTCTCTCAAATTCAAATCCTGTGACATTGGTGTCATACAGAAGTGAGGTGGATATACATGGTATATTACTATGAACCTTTAGTGGTATATTATTTTGAAATAAGCACTGCCTAAATAATAGTATGTTACTTTTTTTTATTCCATACTGTCCAGTGAAGCAGAAAACAAATGAATTTTGCTTAAGGCATAGAATGCAACAGTAATAGAAAGAAAAAAAGAAGAAAAAGAGACACATTTTTTAAAAGGTTTATCACACTATTCACATGTAAGGAGGTGATGGTGGTGTAATCGGTAAAACATCCACTTAGCAAGTGGAAGATCCCAAGTTTGATCCCTAAGTGGTACTTCCTCATCTGTTAAACTTGCTAATCAACTACACTAACGTGAGTTGGAATCAAGATTCATACTCCCTGGACTGGTCAAGGGAAGCGTTAGGGGGATGTAAGAAAATATAATAAAAGGTAGTATATAAATAGCAAAATAAAATATAATACATAATAATAGGACATTATGGCAACATCATCATGATTCCACATTTCTAGGTAATCATGACAATAATTTTACATAATAATCGAATGTTGTGGAAACGTCGCAAATTTACATAATTATGATAATAGTACGTAATGATAAAACGTGGCAACATCACACATTTACATAATTACGATGCATTAATTTACATAATAATAGAACGTTGTGGTGACAACACGAATCCATATTCCTGCATAATTATGACATATTAATTGTACATAACAATTATGAAACAATTATGTTGTCGACTTCCAATACACGTAATTTTGCTAGCTGAGATATTCAATAACCCATATGAATGGCTCCCCAGGTATCTTGAGATGGCCCTCATCAAAGACTCCGGCATCAGAAAGCAAGATGCTATGAGGGCTTTCTCTTCTGTGGCCTTGAACACTGTGGGACAAGACCTCGCTTGGAATTTCTTAAGAGATCAGTGGCATAATATTACTGAGTAGTAAGTATGTCAAAATGTTTCAGAATAATACAGTGTGAAAGACAAATCTTATATGGATGAAAATTTATATGGTTATCTTTCAATTTTCATGACAAGATGCTAGTACAGATAAATGTACTATAATTATAATTTGCTTGAATGTGTTTATATACCTACAAGTTTTACAAATCATTCAACATTATCATAAAAATGTAAAGATGACATTAATTTCCTATAAACTCATATGATAACTCATATATATATATATATATATATATATATATATATATATATATATATATATATATATATATATATATATATATATATATATATATATATATATATATATATATATATATATATATATATATATATATGGTAACTCCTTATGACTCTCTTTCCAGTATGGGTACCAGCTCTTTTGGTCTTCGTTGGATAATAAAAGCAACAACAAATGGCATGAGCAAAGACTTATACTTAACAGAGGTAATTAGACACCAAGAGATACACACACACACACACACACACACACACACACACACACACACACACACACACACACACACACATACACTAGATGAAGAAATGATGAAGAAAATAATTACTGCAATGATAAGACCGAGGCTTGAATATGCAACAATACAGTGGGCTCCGAACTTAAAGAAACACATAAGGAAACTAGAGAAAGTACAGAGGGTTGCAACAAAAATGGTGCCTGACTTAAGAGATTTGACTTATGAAGACAGACTGAAAAGAATGCAACTTCCGACCCTGGAAAACAGAAGAGAAAGGGGAGACCTGATAGCAATATACAGAGTGATGATTGGCATGGAAAAAATGGATAGGGAAGATCTGTGTATGTGGAATGAAAGAATGTCGAGAGGGCATGGGAAAAAACTAAAAATGGCCACTTATAGGAGAGATGTGAAAAAATATAGCTTCCCTCATAGAAGGGTGGAAGCATGGAATAGTTTAGACGTGGAAGTGGTCAACGCAAGGAATATTCATGATTTTAAGAAAAAGCTGGACATTAATAGATATGGAGACGGGACAACACGAGCATAGCTCTTTTCCCGTATGTTACAATTAGGTAAATACAATTAGGTAAATACACACACACAAATTTATTGAGTTTCTAATCTAGAATAGTTGATAAAGTAAAAGAGAGAGAGGGATGGGTTGACTGTATTTATTTAGATCTAAAAAAGGCATTTGATAAAGTGCCACATGAAAGATTACTATGGAAGTTAGAGAAGAAGGGTGGCTTAAAAGGAAGCACATTGAGATGGATGAAGAATTATTTAAGGGGGAGAGAAATAAGGATGATAGTTAAAGATACGAAGTCCAAGTGGAGAACAGTAGACAGCGGAGTGCCACAGGGGTCAGTATTGGCGCCAATACTTTTTCTCGTATATATAAATGACATGCCAGAGGGAGTGAACAGCTACATAAATCTGTTTGCGGACGATGCGAAACTGTGCAAAGTCATTAAACAAAAAGAGGATTGTGAAATGCTACAGGAAGACTTAAACAATATCTGGAAATGGAGCAAAAAATGGGAGATGGAATTCAATGTGGACAAAAGCCATGTCATGGAAATGGGAAAAAGTGAAAGACGACCAGTGGGAATCTATAAGATGGGAGATGGAGTAGAACTAGAAAAAGTAAAAAAGGAAAAGGACTTGGGAGTGACAATGGAAGAAAATAATCAACCGGTAAGCCATATTGATAGAATTTTCAGAGAGACGTATAATTTGCTAAGGAATATTGGAGTAGCATTTCACTATATGGACAAGGAAATGATGAAGAAATTGATAAGTACTAAAATAAGACCTAGATTGGAATATGCAGGAGTTGTGTGGACTCCCATAAAAGAAACACATAAGAAAATCAGAGAGACTACAAAAAAATGGCTACAAGAATGGTTCCAGAATTTAAAGGGATGACATATGAGGAGAGACTAAAGGCTATGGATCTACCAACCTTGGAGCAGAGAAGAGAGAGAGGGGATCTGATACAAGTTTATAAATTGATTAACGGAATGGATGAAGTGGATAATGAGAAACTGATCCTGAGAGAAGAATATGACTTTAGAAGCACAAGATCGCATAGTAAGAAACTAAAGAAGGGACGATGTCAGAGAGATGTTAAAAAATTTAGTTTCCCGCAATGATGTATTGAGACTTGGAACAGTTTGAGTGAGAAAGTGGTGTCAGCAAAGAGTGTACATAGTTTTAAAGAAAAATTGGATAAGTGTAGATATGGAGACGGGACCACACGAGCATAAAGCCCAGGCCCTGTAAAACTACAACTAGGTAAATACAACTAGGTAAATACACCACATGCAAGGTTATTGTGGAAGTTAGAGGAGAAGGGAGGCTTAAAATGAAGCACATTGAAATGGATGGAAAATTACTTGAGGGGGAGAGAAATAAGGACGGTAGTCAAAGATATGAAGTCCGAGTGGAGAGCAGTAGAGAGCAGAGTGCCGCAGGGGTCAGTAATGGCGCCAATACTTTTCCTCATATGTATAAATGACATGCCAAAAGGAGTGAACAGCTACATAAATCTGTTTGCAGACGATGCAAAACTGTGCAGAGTTATAAAGCAAAAAGAGGATTGTGAAATACTGCAAGAAGACCTAAATAAGATCTGGGAATGGAGTAAAAAGTGGGAGATGGAATTCAATGTGGACAAAAGCCATGTCATGGAAATGGGAAAGAGTGAAAGACGACCAGTGGGAATCTACAAGATGGGAGATGGAGTAGAACTGGAGAAAGTAAAAAAGGAAGAGGAAGAAAACAATCAACCGGTAAGCCATACAGATAAAATCTTCAGAGAGACATATAATTTGCTAAGGAATATTGAACTCGCATTTCATTACATGGACAAAGAAATGATGAAGAAATTGATAAGTACTATAATAAGACCCAGATTGGAATATGCAGGGGTAGTGTGGACCCCCCATAAAAAGAAATGCATAAAGAAGCTGGAGAGACTACAAAAAATGGTTCCAGAATTTAAAGGGATGACATATGAGGAGAGACTAAAGGCTATGGATCTACCAACTCTGGAACAGAGAAGGGAGAGAGGGGATCTGATACAAGTTTATAAATTGATCAACAGAATGGACCAAGTGGATAATGAGAAACTGCTCCTGAGAGAAGAATATGACAGTCGGAGCACAAGATCGCATAGTAAAAAGCTGAGGAAAGGAAGATGTCTAAGAGATATAAAAAAATACAGTTTCTCTCAAAGATGTGTTGAGACGTGGAACAGTCTGAGTGAAGAAGTGGTGACAGCAACGAGTGTGCATAGTTTTAAAGAAAAAGTGGATAAGTGTAGATATGGAGACAGGGCCACACGAGCGTAAAAGCCCAGGCCCTGTAAAACTACAACTAGGTAAATACAACTAGGTAAATACACACACACACACACACACACACACACACACACACACACACACACACACACACACACACACACACACACACACACAGATACTTGTCACATTTTGATACAGGGTTGAGGAAAGGAAGAGAGATTTTTCCAGTAGAAAGACACACACACACATACACAAAAAAGATAAAAGAAAAATACACAATGAAAAATATTAGTGTACTTCAAAGTGAAAGCCAATTATACTCGGTAAATGTTTTGTGTCTATTTGCAGCTCAAACAGTTCCAATCCACCAACAAAGACAATTTGGGCAGTGCTAAGCGTGCTGTATCCCAGGCTATTGAAACCATTGCCAACAACATTGAATGGATGAACAAAAACAGGCAAGTGATCACTCAGTGGCTGGCAAATTATGGTTACCTGGTAACGCTCAGGAATACTTAAGTATTCATCTACTTGTATTGTACAGGAGGGAAGCTATGATTGTGCTGTCCTGTCATTGTATTTCTTAGTGTCTGATATGGTCTTAAAATCTTATAGTATCTTTGCACACACTACTGTTCTATCCAGTTCATTCCACATATCTACTACTTTGTGGGAGAAGCTGTTATTCAAAGTTCTTCTATAATTGTCTTTTTTTGAGTTTCCTTCCATGCCCTCTAGAATCCCCTGGGTCCCATTTCACTATTTCTTCCATATCACGAACCACCATGCTCCTCATGATTTAGATGGTTAACAAATCACCTTTACTCTTTTTCTTTGTTCTAGCATTGGCAAATATAGTTTTTACAGTCTTTCCTCATAAGTTAATTCAGAAAAGAGTTGGGGCCAATCATGTAGTTACTCTTTGGATCCTTTGTAAGTTTTAATTTCTTTTTATGTACTGTACTCCAGCATTTCTTATAAGTTGTATGTTTCACTAGCAATTTTATTTATTTATTGATCAGGTGACATATTATCTGTAATAAATACATTATTTCTTGGACTTTTTTTATTTTTTTTATTTTGCTCCCTTTCTTCAAGTTTATACTGGCCTGGTATTCTGTTTTTACTCTTTCCAAATTCCACTATGCAGCACTTTTTGTTGTTAAAATCCATTTCCTATTTAAGACTTCATTCCCAAAGTTTGTTAAGATCTTATTGCAATATCCCACAGTTATTTTTTGCATTTATTTGCCTCCGTAGTTTTGCATCGCCAGCAAAGAAACTCTTATAACTGTCTATACTCTCATCTATATGATTTACATATGTGTATAGCAAACATAATTGGAACCAACATAGACCCTTGTGGAATGTGTTGACTAATAACTTCTTTCCAAGTGGAAGTCTTTCATTGTTCTACTTCCTAAAAAGTCTTTCATCCAGTCTAGTAGTTTTCCGTGAATCCCTCCTATAGTTTCTAATTTTCTGATATATTTTGTGTGGAATCTTATCAAAAGCTTTCTTGAAATTCAAGAAAACACAATCAGGCCATCCACTCCTTTCCTGAATTACAATAGTACATCTGTTATTCTATAATAAACACAATAGATTTGTAGTGCACAATCTTCCTTCTCTAAATCCAAATTGTCTCAAGTTTAGTATGTTGTTTTCATTTAGATGTTTAATCCATCTATCCTTGATGACTTTCTCAGATTTTTTTGCTGTGGTGCTTGTTAGGGATTCTGCCCTGTAATTTGTTAGGTCTTTTCTATTACCTCTTTTATATATTGGCATGTGATGTTAGCCTCCTTCCAGGTTCCTAGCATTTTTCTTTTACATACTCATTTCTTTCCTTAATATATTCTTGAATTTCTTCATTGTTTTCTTTTTCTTCTCATATTCCATGTTATATCTCTTCTTTTCTTTACATAATGGCACTTTCTGTTAAACCACCCTATATATCTATTTTACTAAGTTTTAATCTTTGTATATACTTATTCATTCTTTTATTATATTTTTGTCAGAATTCCATTTTTTCTCCTACAGCTGCTTCTTTTATATAAGTCATCCCAATCTATCTCCTAAAAGTACTTTCTGAATCTACTAAAGTCCATTTTACTATATGTATATTACTCTTATGTTTGCTTTTCATTTTTATTTTCATATGTTACATTAGTTCTAGTTCCAATAACATATGATCACTTTTTCCAACGAAATGTTTATACTCAATTTTACCACAATCTCTAGTTCCTTTGTAAATATTAGATCTATTCCTGATGGTTCATCATCACTTCTAAATCTGATAATATTTTGAACCCACTGTGTCATAGTAAGTTCCACCTTCCAGACCTATTCTTCAATGACATTTAACTGTCCCCCTCTTCTACACTGACTATCCTCAGTTTCTCCATTGCTTATTATATAAACTAGAAACTTCACTTCTCATCTCTTGCTAAAACATCTTCTATGAAGTTAGGCATTCTAAGTCATCTCTGCCAGTTTTCTCACTTCCCCCTCCAACTAATAACTTTATACAGGGGGTTTATCCATCCATGTATGGAGTATGCTTCACACATATGGGGAGATTCCATTCTATTGTTATTTTAGAAAGTGGAATCAAACATTCTTCACTTCATCAACTCCTTTGTGACTGACTATCTTTAACGTCTTTCTTAAAGCTGCCATGTTAGACCTCTTGCTACTTCTACTGCCATTTTCATGCTAACTGATCCTCTGATCTTGCTAACTGTCCTGGCATGACCTCACTGCACAAGAATTCTTTCTCTCACCCCTATTCTGTCCACCTCTCTAATTTAAATGTTAACTAGTATTCTTAATCATGAACTCATTTAAGACGGAAGTTTCAAGATCCTTTTGATAAAAGCAAGTCCACTAGTATCTCACTGAGTTCTTGTCCCCTTCTGTTGATATTTCCTCCTAGCATTTTTTTTTTTTTTCTTTTTTATGTCCTGGCCTATAGTACTTGAAGAGTATGGGAAGTGCTGTTCAACTTCGACCCATTAGTGGCACAGGCAATTTTATTCATAGTGGTAACCATATTAGGGCCATTATCAGGCCCCTAGCACATCTTTGGTGTAACCACCTAGAACCTGGATATCATGGTGTTAAGTAGGTAACTTTAAACCACTCGACAAATGGCTAATTATCAAATCAAGGCAATATGTGGTGGGATTTGAACCTACATGTGGACATCTGCCCGATCCCACGCTCACCACTTTATCCACTAGGCCACCGCCTCCTTATGGTAAAAATTCCCCATAATTACTAATTTGTATCCTTCTAATGCTTTGTTTAGTGAGGTCCTTGTATCACTTAATATCCTAGCATAATCAAGCTTGTTCTGTGACCTCATTTTTAGTAGTACATAATTTTGGTTTAATTTAATTGCTGGAATATGACTTTTCACTGAGAGCAACTATTATCTTCATTATTTTACACTACACTTATCTTTGCATTTTATGTTTTCTGCTTAGTACATACCAGATATTTTTAATCCCATCTTACATATGTGATGAATAATATAGTATAATACTTACTGTAACAAAAAAGTAACGATACCTTTTACATCAAAGGCACCCTCTCTGTATGTCCCACACGAATTACTACAATTACCTTATCACCGCTGGATAAGTCACTCACCTGCGATAGCATGTTAGTAACTTCAGCATCTCAGTAAAACATTATTGTCATTTCTTTGTTCTGATATTGTATGCTATCAGCTGACAGGCTATAGCACTACATAGAAGCAATAAAGTGGAATGTGTGTTCAAGTGTTTGCAATAAGTAGGTCAACTTGAAGAATAAATTATTTTGTAAATTAAGATAATTAGCAAGAACAAGCAATCAGTAGGGCAGCATGATACCTTACTCAAGAAGTATTAATACCAAATTCATAATATAAAAAGATCACTCTAGTAATCCTGTTATTTATCCTTAAGATAATACACTTATGTATTTTGCTTACAACCATAATACATCCCAAAGAATTACTATCAGAAGCAGAATATTATGAGATAACAAGACTTCACTGAAAACCACTGGAACTCAAAAACAAAAAATTAATGGGTGAAAGAATCCTTTCATTATCTGAAAGTGCAGTAAAATGTACACATTTATTAAGTATGTGCATTTTACTGCGCTTTCAGTTAAACAATGTCATTTACCTTGGAATAGATATCTCAAGGAATCACTCTATAAGAAGCCTGTTATTGTTGTTGTGGTCATTCCCATAGTCTATGCAGCAGAGATTCCCCATCCTACAATTGTTGCCAACTTCAACAGTGGTTCAGTTATTACACTAAATATTCTCATGTACGAAAAGAAATCCTACCAAGAGAGTGTTTGGCCCTGTAACTTCATTTCCTTCAGCTGCCTTTGATGTACTTATACAGGCATTATCAATATATGTTCTGAATCCACATGATTCATACCATATGTAGGAAAAAAAGAATGCTACTAAAAAATGTATAAGTTAAATTGAGATGAAATACATGGATGTACTTACAAAAATAGATGTGAGGTCAGTCTACCTTGGAAGGCTGCCACAGTCATAATGTAGTTAGTCCAGAGCATAAGGAAGTTCAGAGAGGCTTGCTGACCATCCTACAGTGTATATCATAATGTTAACCTCACCACCTCCTGCAGGAAAGGTTGTTGTATTTCTTTTTAATTACTACTACTACTACTAGTACTACTACTACTACTATGCAGGGAGGTTTTTTTTTTTTTTGTTATTATTGCTGTTATTTTCATTATTATTATGATATCATTACTTTGACTGCTACAACTTCAACTACAATTTACTGCGTCTGTCTTCCTGCTTGCCTGTTGTACTTAGTCTGGCTGTCTCCCTTCATTACTTGTAATGAGATACAATACATAGACAGACAAGACTACACCCTCCCACACACAAACACATACATATCATGGAAAAGATGAAGGGCATAACTGAGTCTGTAGTTGGTAATAATGCCATTTGGTGTGCAGAGTAGCAGCAGTGACCAGGTGACCACTAGGCTGGTGGAGCTCAGCTGCATTATTGAGAGAAGCACAGTTTTTTAAAAGGTTCTAGTTGAAGTGCCATGGGATTTTAAGGGTGTTTTCATACTTCTAGTGGCATATTAATAACATTTCTGCATTACTGAGAGGGGAAACACTCTTTTTAAAGGTTCTAGTTAAAGTAACTGAATTTAGGTAAAAATCACACAAGTAAAAATGGCTCAGGTAAAAATGGCACGGTAAATATGGCACAGGTAAAAATAACACAGGTAAAAATGGCACAATGTAAAAAGTAGGAAAAAATGGCACAGCTACGAAATTTTTATTGAGGTACAGGTCATTTAGAAACATTGAACGTTCAAACACAAGAACAATTTTTTTACGTCAAGCCTTAAGACAATGAAGCTTAAAATCTTAGGTTGTTAAACTTTAAAAAATAAAAGCTTAGAATCTTATGTTGTGACCAAGTCCACGCAACATTTGATCAAGGTTTTTTCTTCCTTCTATGTAATCTTTGTACAGATTTTTGAGACGTTGTTGTAGATCAACATATATCTTTTTTGTTTTCTTTTTGGGTGGTTCACCAACTGAGTCCTTTGCAAAAACTGCACTCACAGCTGCCTCTTCCTGTTGGACCACCCGTATAAGTTTCCAAATAGACGGGTGCTGGTAGCCAACAAGATGGTAAAATCTGTTGTTCCATCCTTCACATAGGTTGTTGGTCCTGGGACAGTCATTCAAGGTAGCTTCATGTATGTTCCAAAGTTCAGGAGGAAATCTTGGTGGAATATACCGCTGCTGGTGGCGTCTTCTTTGAACATATGTACCAGAAACATATGTTTGGTCAAAGTACTCTAACAGGGGAGCTGCCTCTTCAGTACATCTATCCTTCAGTAGCTGTATTCCCACTGTAACATCTTCAACTGGTAAAAATGCCAGTGAGTCTATCTGTCCAAAGAACTGACAAAAATCCTCACTGTCTTTGTAGTGAGTGGTCAGACCAAGGTCCTGTATTTTTTGCCAGGTACTTTGAGTTAGGTGATAGAAGCAGCCTTGTGTGTGTGTTTCTGGCCCAAAAATATTGCTAATGGCTTGGATGACCGCCTGCTCGAAGTCAACAATTATGGTTGTTGGGTCTGGGTAGAGTTCAATCTCATGACAGTGATCCATCACTGCTTGTAAGAATGTTTCATAGGTATGTTGTGTTTTGTTCTGCAGGCAAGCAAAAATAGTAGAAACTGCAGTATTTCTGATTGGAACCCTTATGACATAAAGCTGTAGAAAGCCTTGTGGAGCCATTGCATAGTTGCCATCCATCAGCCATGTATCAGCTGAAGCAAGTAGACTCAACGATTCATCAAAACGAAAAGCAATGATACGGTTCTCAGTGTCTGGGCCATTGTCGAAAAACAGGAAAGGCTTTGGTTCTGGAGCTGCAGTAGTTGTCCATTCCCCAGTAAGTTTCAGATCCTTAAGGCTTTCTGGCGCTGGTGGATAGAGTTTTGATCTTTGGTTGCGCAAAGTTCTCTTTATGATGTCTTCACTTGGTAGTGCCGCCTTTGCTTCAGCTGATAAGTCATGCAGGTTATTGTTGTAAATCTGGCTAGGTTTATCTTCTGTTTCAGCTGCTTTTCTCTTCATGTTCGTAATACATTTTGTTGCTGAGATGGCTGCATGATCAGGACCGTGGTTGTGTTCATTTGCTGGTACAGGATCAGTCATATTAAGGCTCATGGTGCCTTTACAAAAAGATGTTCTCTTAACACAGCTCCATCTGATAGTAGTTGATCTTGTAATCTGTTTGGTGTACATATATCCTTGGAAGCAGATCTTCTCTTTTCCTTTATTGCTCTGTATAACTTCCATGATTAAAAATTTGGTAGAGCCACTGAGATCTGAGATGTGTTCTTGACTGCTTCTACAACTTGTCTGTGGCTGTGTAGTGTGAAATACATAGAGTAAACTATGAACTTGCTTCGAAACAAATTCGTGAAACACTAATGCTTCGAGTATCGAAATATGGTTTGAGTTAAACTCACTAAAGAATTCAAGAAATAAACAATGAGCCTGCTTTGAGACAAATTCATGAAACACTAATGCTTCGAGTTTCGAAATATGGTTTGAGTTAAACTCACTAAAGAATTCAAGAAATAAACAATAAGCCTGCTTCGAGACAAATTCATGAAACACTAATGCTTCGAGTTTCGAAATATGGTTTGAGTTAAACTCACTAACTCAAGAATTCAAGAAACTCAAAGAAACATACATATTTTCTCAAAATTCTGACTTCATTTATAATTTTGTGCCATTTTTTCCTACTCTTTACATTGTGGCATTTTTACCTGTGCCATTTTTACCAGTGACATTTTTACCGTGCCATTTTTACCTGAGCCATTTTTACTGTTCACCAGTAACTTTAGTTTTTAAGAGTGATTTTACAGTTCCACTGACATTAACTATATTTTTATATTACTGGCAAGAGAAATGTTTTTACAAGGCTTTCTTGTTCAAATAACACAGGTTTCAGAGGATGTATTCATGATTCTATTGACAGATTAACAGCATTTCTGCATCAATGAGAGGAGAAACATTCTTTTTAAAGTGTTAAGTGTTTTGATAGTTCTAATGTTAGATTAACAATATTTCTGGATTACTGAGAAAAGTACTTTTCAAAAACTAGTTGAAGTTATAAAGGTTGTAAGGATATTTTTTATGGTTCTAGTGATGGATTAACATTTCTGCATTATCAAAGAGACTCAAGGCTTAGATGCTACCTAGATAACAGGTGAACAAGTGATGAGAAAATGATGAGTTAAGTGGTGAATAACTGGTAGGAGAGTGGCGTGTGATGGGTAAGTGGTGGGTAAGTGGTGGGTAAGTGATGCCGAGTAAATGATGAGTAAGTGGTAAGTAGTTCAAGAATTAACAGTATAAATACACTATAAAAAAATGATGAATAAGTGATATTTAACCAATGAATATGTGATAAGTATGTAGTGGATAAAAAAAAGAGTAAAAGTGACAACTGTACAATATTATGAACCAAAATAATATGAATAAAAGATGGATAGGAAAACAGCAGAGTAACAGCGACTGACAGTGATACTTCTTGTAGTAGTAGTAGTAGTAGTAGTAGTAGTAGTAGTAGTAGTAGTAGTAGTAGTAGAAGTAGTAGTAGTAGTAGTAGTAGTAGTAGTAGTAGTAGTAGTAGTAGTAGTAGTAGTAGTAGTAGTAGTAGTAAATATCAACTTTGATATTTACAAACATTATAAAAACTATCTAACAAACCTCATTAAGCTCACTAAAAAAAATTATTATTTACAAAGATTCTCAGATTTTACACTAAATACAAAGAAAATATGGGAAACAATAAATGAACTCTCAAATAGCAAGACTAAAATGAACACAACAATCAAGTCAATAATACACAACAACCAAACTAAAAACACCCCACATGAAATGTCAGATGTATTTAATGATTATTTCTCAAACATTGCCCCTGAACTTGCACACAAACTGCCACCCACTGAAATCTCCCACACCTCATACCTTTGCAGTGACTATCCACACTCAATGGTGATGCCTATAATAACAAACTATGATACAATAAAAGTAATATCAGAGCTCAAAAACAAAAAAGGCCACATTGATGAGATATCAGTTGCTATCATAAAAGAAAACAAAGACTTATTTGCCAAACCTCTCACAATTCATTTCAACCAATCAGTCAAGACAGGTACTTTCCCTGACAAGCTGAAACTTGGTAAAATAATTCCTATCTATAAATCAGGTTACAAAGCAGATGTATCAAATTACCGATCTATCTCTATATTACCAAACTTTTCAAAGATATTTGAATCATTAATGAAAAACTACTTATTAAATTCTTTAAACAGGATGAAAATTTTAAATAATAGACAATTTGGCTTCAGACCAGGCTTCAGCACATTTCATGCTTTAAATACATTTATGTCTGATCTCCATACAGCACTTAATAAAAGGAAATCAATTTTATCCATTTCTATAGACTTCCGTAAGGTTTTCGGTACAGTGCAACCTCATATTCTCCTAGAAAAGATGCACCACTATGGTATTCGTGGATGTATCCATGACTGGTTCAAGTCTTATTTATATAATAGGCAACAGTATACAGTATTTGACAATCATTTATCCACAACTAAACCAGTGAATCTAGGTATACCTCAAGAAAGCATTTTTTTTTTTTTTTTTTTTTTAACGTAGGGAAGAGGGCCAGCCAAGGGCAAAAAAAAAAAGAAAGTTAGAAAAAAGCCCACTTGAGCGCTGGCTCTCCAAAGAGTACAAAAAGTGCCAAAACCGTCAGCCAGAATTAGTGGAGCAAATGCCTCGATACCTTCCTCTTAAAAGAAGACAAGTTGTAGGAATTTGGAAATACAGATGCAGGGAGGGAGTTCCAGAGTTTACCAGTGAAAGGGATGAATGATTGAGCGTACTGGTTAACTCTTGCATTAAAGAGTTGGACAGAATAGGGATGAGAGGAAGAAGAAAGCCTTGTGCAGTGTGGCCGCAGGAGGAGGGGAGGCATGCAGTTAGCAAGATCAGTAGAACAGTTACCATGAAAATAGCGATAAAATATAGAAAGGGATGCAACATTTCGGCGGTGAGAAAGAGACTGAAGACAGTTAGTCAGAGGAGGGGAGTTGATGAGACGAAGAGCTTTCGATTCCACCCTATCAAGCAAAGCTGTGTGACTGGAACCCCCCCAAACATGCGAAGAGTACTCCATACAGGGACGGATAAGGCCCTAATACAGAGTAAGCAGTTGGAGGGGCGAGAAAAACTGGCGGAGACACCTCAGAACACCTAACTTCATAGAAGCTGTTTTAGCAAGAGATGAGATGTGAAGTTTCCAGTTAAGATTATGAGCAAAGGACAGACCGAGGATATTCATTGTGGAAGAGGAAGACATTTGAGTGTCATTGAAGAAGAGGGGATAGTTGTCTGGAAGGTTGTGTCGAGTTGATAGATGGAGGAATTGAGTTTTACTGTAACCTTATCCCCCCTTACTTACCTATGTCATTTGTATCAACTCAATATACTACATAAAAAAAAATTTCAGGATAATAACCAACAATAGTTTTAATGAGCACACCCCTCCATTATTTAAAACACTAAATATCTTGAACCTTGCTGACTTATCTAAACTGAATATTGCATCTTATATGTATAAAACAATAAATTCTAATAACTATAACACTAAACCTATACACAATTACCAAACCTGTAACCAGCATTCATTGCATATCCCCAGTCACAAACTAACACTATTCAAACATTCACTGCTGTACCTAGGACCTAAAATATGGAATGAAGTACGTACCACCTCATATCAAACAATCAACCAGCATATCATCCTTTAAGCAAAAATTTAAAAGACATATACTATGTTCTTACTAATCTTTCTATTTCATCTTATGATAATGATAATAAATGTAAAACAGATAGTGTTTTCACTATTTATTATTATCAGTATCACTATTATATTATACATATATATATATATATATATATATATATATATATATATATATATATATATATATATATATATATATATATATATATATATATATATATATATATATATATATATATATATATATATATATATATATATATATATATATATATATATATATATATATATATATATATATATATATATATATATATATATATATATATATATATATATATATATATATATATATATATATATATATATATATATATATATATATATATATATATATATATATATATATATATATATATATATATATATATATATATATACAGTCATACCTCCGAACACGAATTCGATGAACACGAAACTCGCGTATACACGAATCTGTAAAATATCACATATTTCGCCAAGCACGACTTTGACTCGCGATTGCACGATTTGGTCTCCATTTGAATCTCCCATTAGTCCTGGTGGATGCACTTGACCTCCACTCCCAAGCGTCTTGGACTCTTCGTAATTTGCTGAAAGTCATGGAAGATGCAACATCCCTCTTCACTGAAACAGATCCCATCCTGGAGAGGAGCATTAAGTTCAAGAGGGGTGTTGAGGAGCTTCTTTTGCCCTATAAGGAGACCTTACGCCATATGGAAGCATCTGCCAGTCAGAGGCCCATTACTTCATATTTTAAGCCCTCTCCAACCACCAAATAAACTAAAGGTACTAGTACTATAATTAAACAAAATGTGTGCTTGATACTTCATTTATTGTTTTTTTTTCAGCCTTTTTGGTAAAAAAATTTTGGGGGGGAGGATCTAGCTGTAACGTAAGGAACCCCTGTGTGTGTATTTTCCCATAGGGCCTATTATATATAACATATATATCTATATATATATATATATATATATATATATACTGTACATATATATATATATATATATATATATATTATATATATATATATTTTACCTAACTGTGTGTGTGTGTGTGTGTGTGTGTATTTACCTAGTTGTAGTTTTACAGGGCCTGGGCTTTATGCTCGTGTGGTCCCGTCTCCCTATCTACACTTATCCAATTTTTCTTTAAAACTATGTACACTCTTTGCTGACACCACTTTCTCACTCAAACTGTTCCAAGTCTCAACACATCTTTGTGGAAACTAAATTTTTAACATCTCTCAGACATCGTCCCTTCCTTAGTTTCTTACTATGCGATCTTGTGCTTCCAAAGTCATATTCTTCTCTCAGGATCAGTTTCTCATTATCCACTTCATCCATTCCGTTAATCAATTTATAAACTTGTATCAGATCCTCTCTCTCTTCTCTGCTCCAAGGTTGGTAGATCCATTGCCTTTAGTCTCTCCTCATATGTCATCCCTTTAAATTCTGGAACCATTCTTGTAGCCATTTTTGTAGTCTCTCTAATTTTCTTATGTGTTTCTTTTTATGAGTCCACACAACTCCTGCATATTCCAATCTAGGTCTTATTTTAGTACTTATCAATTTCTTCATCATTTCCTTGTCCATATAGTGAAATGCTACTCCAATATTCCTTAGCAAATTATACGTCTCTCTGAAAATTCTATCAATATGGCTTACCGGTTGATTATTTTCTTCCATTGTCACTCCCAAGTCCTTTTCCTTTTTACTTTTTCTAGTTCTACTCCATCTCCCATCTTATAGATTCCCACTGGTCGTCTTTCACTTTTTCCCATTTCCATGACATGGCTTTTGTCCACATTGAATTCCATCTCCCATTTTTTGCTCCATTTCCAGATCTTGTTTAAGTCTTCCTGTAGTATTTCACAATCCTCTTTTGTTTAATGACTCTGCACAGTTTCGCATCGTCCGCAAACAGATTTATGTAGCTGTTCACTCCCTCTGGCATGTCATTTATATATACGAGAAAAAGTATTGGTGCCAATACTGACCCCTGTGGCACTCCGCTGTCTACTGTTCTCCACTTGGACTTCATATCTTTAACTATCGTCCTTATTTCTCTCCCCCTTAAGTAATTCTTCATCCATCTCAATGTGCTTCCTTTTAAGCCACCCTTCTCCTCTAACTTCCATAGTAATCTTTCATGTGGCACTTTATCAAAAGCCTTTTTTAGATCTAAATAAATACAGTCAACCCATCCTCTCTCTCTTGTACTTTATCAACTATTCTAGAGTAGAAACTCAATAAATTTGTTACACATGACCGACCTTTTCTAAAACCAAATTGGCTATTTGATAATATTTTGTTGTCTTCAAGAAACTCAATCCATTGCTTCTTTATTACTTTTTCACACATCTTGCATATTACACTAGTTAGTGATACCGGTCTGTAATTTAAAGGTTCTTCCTTCCTTCCGCTCTTATATATGGGAACCACCTCAGCTCTTTTCCACTCCACTGGCACTGTTCCATTTTCTATTGAGCATTTTATGATGTTGTATATTGGACTTGCTAGTTCTTCCCTACATTCTTTCAGTATTCTGCCTGAGACTTCATCCGGTCCCATTGCCTTTTCCTCATCTAATTCCGTCATCAACTTTTTATTTCAAGCTTGGTTACTTTAATCTCTTTCATATAGACAGTCTCTCTATTACCCTGTGGTCTTTCAAATTTGGATTCCTTAGTAAAGACCTCATGAAATTTACTATTTAACAGTTCTGCCATACTTTTGGGTCTTCCACCATTCCGTTTTCTCCTTTTAACCTTTCTATTGTTTCTTTTTGTCTTATTTTTCCATTTATGAATCTGTAGAACAATTTTGGTTGTTCCTTACATTTTTCGACAATGTCCTTTTCATAGTTCTTTCTTCTTCCTTTCTCACCTTAGCATATTCATTTCTTGCTGTTTTGAAGTTTTCCTTATTTTCTGGATTTCTGTTTCTTCTCCACCTTTTCCATGCTCCATCTCGTTTCTCCTTTGCCCTAGCACATCTTGCATTAAACCAATCTTTCTTTCCTTCTTCTTTAGGTCTATATTTTGGGACATATTCCTGACCCCAGTTTTGTATATTTCCAAAAATAAGTTATATTTCTCTTGAACCGTTAATGAGTTTTCCATCTCCTCCCAGTTTACGTTTTAAAATAGTTCTTGAGATTCTCAATATCAGCCTTTCTGTAATTTAATCGGTCTCCTTTGTATGATTCATCTCTATCTTCCTTTCCTTCTTCTATATCCATTTCTAATATTACATGGTCACTCTTTCCCAATGGGCACTTGTATCTTATATCATCGTTAATTGGTATATCCCTTGTAAAACTAGGTCTAATCTTGCCGCTCATCGTTTCCTCTGAATCTTGTGTTTTCCTTTACTCTTTGGACCATCAAATTATCTATCATTAGGTTCAGGAATCTATCTCCCAGGCATCTTCCCCATACCACTTTCATAATTTTCCCAGTCTACCTCCTTACAGTTGAAATCTCCTACCAATATCACTTTTCTCCTTTCCTTAATGATTCTTGTAAGACTCCTTATTGTGTCATCTATCATGTCTCTATATTCTTGGTTAGTCCATGAGTTTGTTTTGGTGGCACATATGTTCCAATGATTGTTAACTCCTTTTATTAATATGCATCTTAACATACAGTATTTCTGATTTTCCTTCCCAAACTCCACTTGATTTACCACTATCTCCTTCCTTAACATCATCATGACTCCTCCTCCTCCTTTACCCACTCTGTCTCTCCTCCATATATTATACCTTTTATCTATGTCTATTTTATTGCCTCATTTAACTTTGTTTCCACCAGGCATACAATATCTGGTTCTTCTTTCTTTATGTAATCTCTTAATTCTAATTTACTAGATAAAATCCCATCTATGTTTGTATACATCATTTTTAATCTCTTGTTCTTATCATTTTTAGTTAAACTTGCTCCATTTTTCTCTTCTTTCTCTTTTATATACCATTTCCTTATCCTGTCTCCTATAATTCTCCAAAAATGCCTTCTTCTCCTCCTCTGACCTTTCATTATTTTTTCTCTTGCTTCTGCCACCAGTTCATTGTGTCTCTTCCTTTCCTCCTCGTTTCTATTTTTCTTTATATATATATCTTTGCAACCTTCTGTTTCTCTGAGTTTTGTTTTTCTATATAGTACTTCTTCTGCTGCTGCTTGTGATTTTAGTAATATCTTAATTGGTCTCACTGTTCCTTCTTGATATGGTCCCATTCTATGGATTTCTTCTACTTCCTCTTCTAAGTTCTGTCTATCCTCGTCATTCAGATGTTTTAGTAGGTCTTTTACTGATTTCATTTTGTCTTTTTCCCTTCTTGGTCTATATTTAACATTTTTTCTTTCAGTCCAAAAATAATTACACTCTTCTTTTTTCCGCAATTTCTCTTACTAAATTTTCTTTTTCTTGAGGACTCCTATCATTTTGCTTGTCATATTTTCATCTCTTTCTTTTAACTGTTCTTGAAATACTTCTTGAAATGATTCCTTGTCTTTCTTATCTTGGATTCTCCATGCTTGTACTTCTTTTTAATCACGTCTTGTACTCTTTCTTCTTCTTTGTTAACTAGATCTTTTAGCTTTTCTTTTTCTTTCTCGGCTTTACCGAGTCCTTCTTCCATCAATTTTTTTTTTTTTTTTTTTTTTTTTTTTTTTTTTTTTTTTTTTTTTTTTTTTTTTTTTTTTTTTTATTTTTTTATTATATTTATTTTTATATATTTTTTTTTTTTTTTTTTGTGTGTTTTTGTGTGTGTGTGTGTGTGTGTGTGTGTGTGTGTGTGTGTGTGTGTGTGTGTGTGTGTGTGTGTGTGTGTGTGTGTGTGTGTTCACCATGGTAACCTACTTCACCCAGCCAGTCTTATTTCACAGCTCAGAGCTCATAGACATCTTTAGGACTGAGACCACAACACACTTCAAACAACAAAAGCAGGCCACAATCAGTTACATCCACCTATTTACTAGTGAACACTACACATTTAGAGGCTTGCCCATTTGCCTCACAGCGCCTCAAACCTGTGTGTGTGTGTGTGTACACTGTGTGTGTGTGTATTTACCTAATTTTTACCTAGTTGTAGTTTTACAGGGCCTGGGCTTTATGCTCGTGTGGCCCTGTCTCCATATCTACACTTATCCAATCTTACTTTAAAAGTATGCACACTCGTTGCAGACACTACTTCTTCATTTAAACTGTTCCACGTCTCAATACATCTTTGCAGGAAACTATATTTTTTAACATCTCTCAGACATCTTCCTATTCTCAGCTTTTTACTATGCGATCTTGTGCTTTGGATGCCATATTCTTCTCTCAGGATCAGTTTCTCATTATCCACTTGGTCCATTCCGTTGATCAATTTATAAACTTGTATCAGATCTCCTCTCTCCCTTCTTTGTTCCAGGGTTGGTAGATCCATAGCCTTTAGTCTCTCCTCATATGTCATCCCTTCAAATTCTGGAACCATTCTTGTAGCCATTTTTGTAGTCTCTCCAATTTCCTTATGTGTTTCTTTTTATGAGGGGTCCACACTACTCCTGCATATTCCAATCTGGATCTTATTATAGTACTTATCAATTTCTTCATCATTTCTTTGTCCATGTAGTGAAATGCTACTCCAATATTCCTTAGCAAATTATATGTTTCTCTAAAAATTCTATCAATATGGCTTACTGGTTGATTGTTTACTTCCATCATCACTACTAAGTCCTTTTCCTTTTTTACTTTCTCCAGTTCTACTCCATCTCCCATCTTATAAATTCCCACGGGTCGTCTTTCACTCTTTCCCATTTCCATGACATGGATTTTGTTCACATTGAATACCATTTCCCACTTTTTACTCCATTCCCAGATCTTATTTAGGTCTTCTTGCAGTATTTCACAATCCTTTTTTTTGCTTTATAACATTGCAAAGTTTTGTGTCATCTGATAACAGATTTATGTAGCTGTTCACACATTCTGGCATGTCGTTAACATAAATGAGGAAAAGTATTGGTGCCAATACTGACCCCTGTGGCACTCTGCTTTCTACTGCTCTCCACTTGGACTTCATATCTTTAACTACCGTACTTATTTCTCTCCCCCTCAAATAATTTTCTATCCATCTCAATGTGCTTCCTTTTAAGCCACCCTTCTCCTCTAACTTCCATAGAAATCTTGCATGTGGCACTTTGTCAAACACCTTTTTTAAATCCAAATAAATACAGTCAACCCATCCTCTCTCTTGTACTCTATCAACTATTCTAGAATAGAAACTCAATAAATTAGTTACACAAACCGTCTTTTCTAAAACCAAATTGGCTATTTGATATCAATTTGCTGTCTTCAAGGAACTCGATCCATCGTTTCTTTATTATTCTTTCACACATCTTGCATATTACACTAGTTAGTGATACCGGTCTGTAATTTAAAGGTTCTTCCTTCCTTCCGCTCTTATATATGGGAACCACCTGAGCTCTTTTCTATTCTACTGGTACTGTTCCATTTTCTATTGAGCATTTTATGATGTTGTATATAGGACTTGCTAGTTCTTCCCTACATTCTTTCAGTATTCTGCCTGAGACTTCATCTGGTCCCATTGCCTTCTCTTCATCCAGTTCCTTCATTAACTCTTTTATTTCAAGCTTGGTTACTTTAATCTCTTTCATATAGACTGTCTCTCTCTATTACCCTGTGGTCTTTCAAATTTGGATTCCTTAGTAAAGACCTCCTGGAATTTATTATCTAATAGTTCTGCCATACTTTTTGGATCTTCCACCATCCCGTTCTCTCCCTTTAACCTTTCTATTGTTTCTTTTTTTGCCTAATTTATCCATTTATGAATCTGTAGAACAATTTTGGTTGCTCCTTACATTTTTTGACAATGTCCTTTTCGAAGTTCTTTTCTTCTTCCTTCCTCACCTTAACATATTCATTTCTTGCTGCCTTGAAGTTTTCCTTATTTCCTGGATTTCTATTTCTCCTCCACCTTTTCCATGTTCCATCTCTTTTCTCCTTTGCCTTAGCACACCTTGCGTTAAACCAATCTTTCTTTCCTTCTTCTTTAGGTCTATATTTCGGGACATATTCCCTGACTCCTGTTTTGTATATTTCTAAAAATAAGTTATACTTCTCTTGCATCATCTCTGAGTTTTCCATCTACTCCCAGTTTACGTTTTTAAAATAGTTCTTGAGATTCTCAATATCAGCCTTTCTGTAATTCAATCGGTCTCCTTTGTATGAATCGTCTCTATCAACCTCATTCAACACAGGTTGAATGAGGTAGTATCATCAGTTTACGTGGCCTTGCGTCCAATCGGGTTCAGTGGCCTTGGCTAGAGCGAGAGAAAACGGGCCACTTGTATCCTCTCTCTCTCTCTCTCTCTCTCTCTCTCTCTCTCTCTCTCTCTCTCTCTCTCCTGTCACCTGTTCTGATACCACTCTCATTCAAAAGTTGTCTCCCCATAACAAGACAAAAGACCCGAGGTATAGAAGTAAGGCGCGCGGGAGAGGTGGCGGAATCAGTCATAGTGAAATCACTGTCGCTCCCACCATTCATCATTGGCGACGCAGTGACGTAGAGCATAAGTTTACTCCTGATGAGTGTTGCCAGCTCACAAGCAAAGAAAACGGGAAGAAAATAGCCAAAATATAGCTGTAAAAAGCCTAAACGTCTATCTACATGGCCCGAGTCTTTCATGATGAACGTCTATCAATGTGTCCTGAGTTTTTGTGGGTTAAGTTGTTATTTTGGGCATTATGTATAGTTGATTTATATCATGCATACAATAAATATTGTATTTATCTTATATTAAATCTTATTTGGTTGGTATCTAAAGCATGCAAATTTTTTTTTGCGGGGGGCGGAAATTGATATCACATGAACGAATTGATTCTATTTCCATTGATTTCTATGGAAAAAAATATATGTGATATACGATTGATTTTTATATACAATGATCATCATGGAACGAATTAAAATCGTATGTCGAGGTACCACGAAATTTAGATGTACGAAAATCACATGGTCCAGATGGAATTGCAAATTGGATATGAAAGAGTGTAGAGAAGAGCTGGCAAATAAGGTATACAAAATAATAAAGTGTTCTATTGAAAAGGGAAAAGTACCAGAAGACTGGAAAAAAGTCAATATTGTGCCAATATACAGTATACAGGAGGAAATAAAGAGAACCCAACAAATTACAGGCCAGTGTCCCTAACAAGTACAATAGCTAAAATATGTGAATGTGTGATCAAAGAAAGATGGACCAAACATTTGGAAGAAAAAAATATAATTAATGAAAGACAATTTGGCTTTACATAAGGAAGATCATGCATAACAAACCTTATATGCTTTTACTCAACAGTCATAGACACAGGAAAGAGATGGTTGGGTTGACAGTGTACTTTTAGATTTTAAAAAAGCATTTGATAAAGTTCCACACGGAAAATTAATAAGAAAACTGGAAGATATAGGGGGAATAAAAGGAAAATTGCTGGAATGGATGAAGGATTTCCTAACTAGAAGAACTTTTGAGAGTGACAATTACAGATAAGGAGTCCACCTGGAAGGAAGTTATAAGTGGGGTTCCACAAGGTTCTGTGTTGCCCCCAATTATGTTTGCAATATACATAAATGACATGGACGATGGAGTAGAAAGCTATAAGAGTTTCTTTGCGGATGACGCAAAAGTTTTGAAGAAAGTTGGGTCGCACGATGATAGTAGAACTCTACAGCAGGACTTAGATAGACTATGGGAATGAAGTAAACGATGGAGATAAAATTCAACATTAAGAAATGTAGCATAATGGAATTTGTGAAAAGCAAAAATAGGATAACAAGAGAAGATTAAAAAGGTGGAAAGTGAAAAGGACCTGGGAGTTTTTATTACAAAAGAAATGTCCCCCAATAAACATATAAATAAAATTGTTAGTGAGACCTACAACTTACAGAGAAATATTAGAATTGCATTCTCATATACTGATGAAGATATGGTGAAAAAGTTATTGGTATCCTTGATCAGACCATGACTGGAGTATGCAGCAGTACTGTGGTCACCTTGCACGAGGAAGAATATCAGGAAAATTGAAAGGATACAAAGAGCGGCCACCAAACTGGCCCCAACCTTGTCGGTTCTTACGTATGAAAAGAGACTGGAATTACCAACACTGGAGCAAAGAAGAGAAAGAGGCGACATGTTGACCATCTACAGAATAATGAATAATATGTAGCTTCCTGATAGGATCGACCTGCTGAAGAGAGACAAAAGGGACACAAGAGGACATGGACTAAAACTCAGAAAAGACAACTACAGAAGAGACTTCAAGAAAAACAGCTTCCCCCATAGAGTGATGGATATATGGAACGGACTGGATAGAGAGGTGGTGTGTGCAAAGTCGATACATGACTTTAAGAGAAAATTAGACACTGTGAAATACAGAGACGGGACAACACGAGCATAGGCTCCCCTCCCGCAAAATACAACTAGGTAAATACAACTAGTTCAGTACACAATGTACTGAACTAGTGCGTAGTCACTACCAAATAGACCACATTTTTTTTTTTTTTTTTTTTTTTACAAGCCCATGCCGTACACAATGTACTGAACTAATGCGTAGTCGCTACCAAATAGACCACAATGTTTTATTTTATCTTTTTTTATTATTATTATTTTTTTTACAAGCCCATGCAGAGCACTGAAAAACTATAGCTAGGCTACCTACAGTTCTTAGCCTGCTGGCTGATCGTGAAGGTCTAAAAACTCTGAAGGTGAGTCAACATACCTTGAGGACATCCCTATAACTGCATGCAGCAAAATATGCATTGAAGTGAGTTACTACGTAACGTAGATCAAATCAACTATATACTGTACCTAAAGGCCGAACACAGCTAGAGCCTAGACTTATCCAATTTTTCTTCAAAACTATGCACACTCGTTGCTGAAACCACTTCCTCACTCAAACTGTTCCAAGTCTCAACACATCTTTGCGGGAAACTATATTTTTTAACATCTCTCAGACATCTTCCCTTCCTCATTTTCTTACTATGCAATCTTGTGCTTCTAATGTCATATTCTTCTTTCAGGATTAGTTTCTCATTATCCACTTGATCCATTCCGTTAATCAATTTATAAACTTGTATCAGATCCCGTCTCTCTCTTCTCTGTTCCAGGGTTGGTAGATCCATAGCTTTTAGTCTCTCCTCATATGTCATCCCTTTAAATTCTAGAACCATTCTTGTAGCCATTTTTTGTAGTCTCTCCAATTTCCTTATGTGTTTCTTTTTATGGGGGTCCACACAACTCCTGCATATTCCAATCTAGGTCTTATTTTAGTACTTATCAAATTCTTCATCATTTCTTTGTCCATGTAGTGAAATGCTAATCCAATATTCCTTAGCAAATTATATAAGGCGTTTTCAGTAGCGGCGCGGCTGAGGGCAAACGGAGTCAAACGGAGGCAAGTTTTCGCAAACGCGAGCAAACGCCTTTCCAAAGCGTTTGCTCTCGTTTGGCAAGTGCTTTTTAGCCAATCAGCGTGGAGCAACCCCATCAACCTTATGGAATGAGATCAAGCAGGAGTTACATTTTGAATAAAACTGAATAGTTAGACGTATGTTAGGCCATAGAAGTGGGTACTGTAGATGTAGATTTACGTTTACATATTGTGCGGCATACTGGAGAGAACCGATATAAAAAATACGGCGTGAAATAAGTTAAGGAGCTGGTGACATGTCGCATCTATCCGTCCCTGTTGTGGGTGTTGTCCGATTCCATTCTTCTAGTTGTGACTTCGATACAATAATGGAGTTGCTTTTCTATTATTAGGTGAAAAAATGATATTTTTGCAAATTCTTATATCACAAAGTAATGAATGATGGTAGAAATAGATTATCTGCTAATTATTGACGTAATTCAACTATATAGGCGTCAGAAAACCGCAGCCATACATCTACAATGGAACACCTTCAAAACAAGCCCGCGTAGATCAAACCACTTCCAGGACTGAAGACCTGTTGTTTTTTTAGTATTGCGCTGTTCGGCCCTCGGCATATACAAATGATGAAACACTGGTGACCTATAATACTCCCCATCAAGGAATAAATCTCCAAACTCTTCCACTATGCTACTGTGTTTACGTCTTGACCACAGCGCTAGCTCAGGCGACTGATGTGTACGATAACTTCTCCAAGGGATTGAGATCACAGTGACACGGGCGTCTAGCACCACCGACGGTGTCCTCAGCACTTTCCTGTTCAGCGTGAAGTCAAACATATTTGGCCTTGCGGTGACGCTACTGAAAACGCCTTATGTCTTTCTGAAAATTCTATCAATATGGCTTACCGGTTGATTGTTTTCTTCCATCGTCACTCCCAAGTCCTTTTCCTTCTTTATTTTTTTTTTTTTTCTAGTTCTTCTCCATCTCCCATCTTATAGATTCCTACTGGTTGTCTTTCACTTTTTCCTATTTCCATGGCTTTTGTCCACATTTTCGTCCCACTTTTTTTCTCTATTTCCAGATCTTGTTTAGGTCTTCCTGCAGTGTGTATGTGTGTGTGTTGGATCGTTCTCTGCTTCGCCTTCACCAAGCAATATACATAATCCTTGGTCTTCACCGTCAATCTCAGAGAATTATTCTTATGTGCTTGTCTCTAATTAAACTGTTCCATATGCTCTAGATACAGGCTCAGTGATTAGCCTCTTCCGGCATATCGTTTACGGTAAATCTACGATAATACTATGGCTTTCATCACATTTATGTTGATGTAGGAAAGACATTTTTGTAGCAATGCGCATACATTAAGTGTCCACGTTATTGTCTTTAATTTCATACAGTATATCATGATAATATGTTATGTCTGAATTTGAGTGTTGTGTTTATTTGACTTTGTGTGAATTTGATGTTCTTGAATTGATGAAGAAAAGATGAGGGAGGGTAGGCTTCCTTTTTTTTTTTTTTTTTTTCAGCGGCGCAAATATTTCTCTTGCACGTATGTCACTGAGTTCGTCTCTGCACTACCTCGGCAATGTACCATCATATATATGTGAAAATGTTATTAATTGACTAACTATTTTTGAAGAAGAATAAATACACGAATAAAATTATGATAATGAAAACAAACCAAATACCAAAATAAAATTCACTTCCGATTCGGTGGCCAGCTGCCTAGAGCCAGTGACAGTGACGAAGCCAGCTGGAGCCACCAGGTAGGGTGAGTGTGTTGTCCGTCCCCCCCTTTGTCATTTTTGTACCATTTACTTATTTGTTTTGTTGCTAGAATGAGGTCTGTCAGGAATAAGACTTGCAAGGTGTGCAACTTCACTGGCAAGGTTTATGCTGAGGAGAAATGTGGGAGATGTGCGGAGCAAAGTAGTGAGGTTCTGTGTGGGGTATGTAGTCAGGAGGTGGAGGACAGGGATAATGGCCTGCAATGCGACCTGTGCCAAATGTGGCTACATGCCCAATGCGAAAAGGTGGGAGTTGGGCTGTATAGGGAACTACAGAAGGAAGAGGAGATGCCTTGGGTGTGCACTAGGTGCATCGCCCAGGCGAAAAAATATGCGGAGACGGTGAGGAGGATGCGGGAGGAGAGAGAGACTATGGTGAAGGAACAGCACAGGCTAGACAGCGAGATCAAGGCGCTAATGGAGAGTCTTGGTGCGGTGGAGAGGGAAAATAGGTCCTTGAGGGAAGAGGTTAGGAACCTGAGGAAGAGGCAGGAAAGAGAGGCCGAGGTCTTCAAGGCGGGGACAGAGGAGGCTGGGAAGACCTATGCTAATGTAGCTAAGGATATGCTGCCTGCCCCAGCCAAGCCTGGGGTAGCGGCCACAGCGGACTCCATCAGGGTTAGTGAAGGGGCTTCACCTACCCCTCCTGGGAAAGACCCAGAGGTGGCAGTAGTGGCGGAGGTAAGAGGTGCTGAGGCCCATCCTGTTGCCAAGGAGAGGGCGGCTGTGGCGGCCCTTCCCCGAAGGGTACCCCAGGGTGGAAAGTCAAAGTGGCCCATAGTGTGTGTGGGGGACAGTATGGTGAAGAGGGCCCACACGTACATGGCCATGAGGGGGGAGAAGAGCAAGCTGGTGAGCTTGAGTGGGAAAGGTGTAGAGGAGGTGGTAGAGGCAGCTAGGGAGAATATGAGAGGCCTGCAGGAAGGCATGCTCATACTCCAGGGAGGTGGCAACGGCCTCAGGCAGCTGGGGCCGGAGCAGACAGTCAGGAAGGTGATGGAGTGTGTGAGGGAGGTAAAGAGGGAGAAGAAGGTGCGAGTGGCAGTGGTTGGGGTGTTGGGTAGGCCGAAGGAGAGCGGAGGATATGAGGAATTGAGGAAGGAAACCAATAGGCTGCTGAGACAGGAGGTGCTAGACCTAAAGATAGAATGTAGCAAGAGGGAAGGGGACTACGGCGTCAGCTTCCTAGACTTGGACGGTGCCCTGCCACTTGGAGTGTATGACAGGGACGGTGTACACCTGAATAGTGAGGGGGACAGGAGGATGTGCAGAAGGTTTCTTGAATGGGTGACCGCGACAGAGAGATTGTGTGAGATGAGGGAAAAGAGGCAGGAGTGTGAAAGGGAGTGACTGACGAGAGAGAAAGGGTGTCTGAGGATAGGATGTGTGAATGTGAGAGGATGGGATGTTGGAAAAATGGAAGACCTCAGCAGGAAATGAATGTATGGAATGTAGAGGTAGTCTGTGTAACTGAAACCCAGCTAAGAGAGAGAGTAGAACTGAGTCAGAGAGTTTTAGAATGATAGGTAAAGGTAGGAGTAAGCAGCAGAGGAAGGGGAGGGTTGGAGTAATGGTAAGATTAGATGCAGGCGTGGACATAGAGGAGTTAGACGTAAGGGAGTGTGAGATGAGTGAGGATGTTATGGCAGTGAGATTAGAGTATAAGGTAGGTAGGGACAGAGAAAATAATATTAATTGTGTGCTACATGACCGTTGAAAGAGCAGAAGCGAGAGCTGAGAATGAAAGAAAATATAGGATTATTGAAAGGCTGGTACAAGAGAATAAGAATGAAAGAGTAATTGTGATGGGGGACATGAATGGTCATATAGGAGTACTAATTGCTAACAGATTTCTCTTGCTGTGTGACAACGCCCCAGCCACCCAGAGAGCATGAATGACTGGGCAGATAATATTGAGGTCATGTTTATGCCCCAAACACAACTGCCCTCATCCAGCCGATGGACCAAGGAGTCATCGCTACTTTCAAGGCCTATTACCAGCGGCGCACCATGAAACAGCTGTTGGCCTGCATTGACACCCCTGACAAGCCGACCATGAAACAATTTTGGAAGGATTATAACATTAAAAAGGGGATCGACAACATCGACGAGTCATGGAAGGAGGTGTCCAAGTCGGCAATGAATGGATGTTGGCGTAATTTGTGGCCTGAGTGCGTGGAACGTAAACAGGAAGTCCCTGTCGATGTTACAGCAGTAAGGAAAGACATCGCTCATATCTCCCATAAGGCAGGCTTCAATGAGGTGGACGAGAATGACGTACAAGAACTGCTGGACAGTCATTCTGAGCCTCTCTCAACGACGACCTCATGGAGTTGGAGAAACAAAATACTTTGGAGGAAATGGAGGAGGACAAGGAGCCTGAAAGAACCCTCTCCGTCAAGATTTTCGAGGAGATTTTTAATCATATTAACCAGGCCATACATCTTCTCCAGGAGAATGACCCCAACCCAAACCGAAGTAATGGCGTGACTAATGCTATAGAAAATGACATGAAAGTGTATAAAGAACTATTTGAGGCAAAGAAAAGGATGGCAAAACAGACAGTCATCTCATCTTTCTTCAAACCACTCACCGCCCAAGCAACCCCATCCACATCCCAAGCAACCCCATCTACCGATCAAGCAACTCCATCCACCTCCCAAGCTACCCCATCCACCTCAAAAGCAATCCCATCTACTTCCATAGGAGTCATCTCGTCGTACTTCAAAGTTCGTCCTGCTACCTCGAAAAAAACTCCACCCACTTCCAAAACAACTCCATCCACCTCCAAAACAACTCCACCCACATCCAATCTATCCTTCACATCCACCGTAACCTTGTGGGTGAGGAAGTAAATGGTAATGGACAATTGTTATTAGATTTTGTGGAGAGGAATGAGCTTGAGATTTTGAATGTGACCATGGCAGAGGGTAGAGTGACATGGTGTGGAAAGGAAAGTGAATCTGTCATTGACTACATGGTGGTTAACGACAAAGCGAGGGAACGAGTAAAAGGCATGTGGGTGGATGAGGAGAGAAAGATTGATGTAGCGAGTGACCATAATGTTATGGTATTGGAGTATGAGTGTGTGAAGGAGAAGGTAAAAGTGACTACACAGGGGAAGGGAAGGTGGAAAGTTAGAGAGGCAGACTGGGATAGTTTTAGAGAAGCGATAGAGAAGATGGAATGGAAGACTGATGAGAACGGGCCACAGACAGAGAGAGGAGTGGATGAGTGTAATAGGAGTCTAGTTAGGAAATTAACCATAGCTGCAGAGGAGAGTATTGGTAGGACAGAACCAAGAGGTAAAGGGAGAGAAAGGAAAGGGAAGAGGTGGTGGAACAATGAGATAGACAGGGCGAGGAAGGAAAGAAGGCAACTGAATAGGAGATGTAGGAGCCTTAGAAGGTACAGACAGAACAGTGAGGTAGAGAGAATAGAGTATGATAGAGTGTGGGATGAGTATAGGAGTAAGCAGCAAGAGGTGAAGGCATTAATCAGGAGGGCCAGAGGGAATGAGGAGAGGAAAATTATTGAGGAACTTAGGAGAAAGGGTGAAGAAGGAGGTAGGGAATGGTATAAATTTTTAAGAGGAGAGGAAGGTAGTAAAGTAGACCATGTAGAAGAGTTAGTAGTGAATGGAAGGAGAATTAGGGAAAGGGAGGAAATGATTGGAGAGATAGAAGAGTACTGGAAAACTATTGGAGGAGTAAATGAACCAGCTAGGAACTTAGGAAACATCACCCTAGATAGGAAAATAGAGGAAGGAATGAATGAAGAGATCAGTATGGAGGAGATTGAGAGGTATGTGAAGAAACTAAAGAGAGGTAAGGCTCCGGGTATCGATGGGATTCTGAATGAATTTTACAGAGAGGGTGGTCGAGGAGTGATTGAGGGGCTGCATGAGTTGTTTGGAAGGATCTGGAGGGATGAAAGAGTGCCTGCAACCTGGAATGAAAGTAGAGTGACACTTATTCATAAAGGAGGTAGTAAAAGTAGGAAGGAAATTAGGAACTATAGACCAATAGCAGTGTGTGATTCAGTGTGTAAGATATTCTGTGGTGTGTTGAATGAAAGACTGAGTGAAGTGATAGAAAGAAATAGGGTAATGGGTGAGGAACAGAATGGGTTTAGGAAGGATAGAAGAGGTGAGGATAACATGTATGTAGTAAATGAAGTGATAGGGAGAGCGAGAAAGGACGGTAGGAAGAAGTATTTAGCTTTTCTAGACATAGAGAAGGCTTATGATAGAGTAGATAGGAGAATGCTGTGCAAGGTATTAGAAAAGTTGGGGTGAGTGAGAAGATAGTGAGAATCATTAGGAGTATGTATGAGAATACAAGAGCGGTGTTTAGTATGGGGGATCTGGTGACTGGATGGGTGAGTAATGAGAGAGGAGTGAGACAAGGCTGTGTTCTTTCCCCTTTACTATTTGGCCTATATGTGGAGGAGATGGCAGCGAGTGAGGCGAACAGGATTAGGAGTGAAAGTGGGGAATGATGTGCTGAGCATTCTCCTGTATGCAGATGATGTGGTGGTCCTTAGTGAGCACCATGCAGAGCTGCAGGAAATGCTGAACGCTGTGAGTGAGTATGGAAGGGATTTTGACGTTAGATTCAGCAGGGAGAAGAGTAAAGTATTAGTAGTAAATGGGGATGCATTAGACAGGAACAGGACATGGATGCTGGGTGGGAGGAAATAGGAAGAACAAAGGAGTACAAGTATCTGGGTATTTGGGTGGATGAAAGAGGGTGTGAAAGGACCAAGCAGGAAAGAATAGCACGGACTAACCAATGGGTGGGGAGGCTAGGTAGTGTAGCACGGTGCAGGGCAAATAAGTATGAGGTAGTTAGAGGACTATGGAAGGAGTAGCTATCCCCAGCATCATGTATGGTTTAGAAACAACAGTGTGGACTAGGAAAGACCTGAATAGGCTAGAGGTTCTGCAGAACATGACAGGCAGGATAGCGTTAGGTGCCAACAGGTATGTGGCAGTGGAGGCGATCAGAGGAGATATGGGATGGAGTACATTTAGAGAAAGGTTAGCTAAGGCAGTGTTGAGGTATAGGGTTAGACTGCAGAGGATGGATGGGAGTAAATGGGCAAAAAAGGTGTACGAATGGAACGTGTATGGACAGTGGGCACAGGAGTCGTTTAATATAGAAATTTGGGTGGGTGAAATAGGAATGCTTGTTAGAAGAGCCATAGGACATGGAAGTGTAGATGCGAGTAAGAGAGAAATCAATAGGCGTGTGGAAGAGAAAGGAAAAGCAGAGTGGAGGAGGGGGATGAGTGAGAAGACAACGCTAGAATGGTATCGGAGAAAGGACCGGCCTAGGTGTGAAAGTTTTATGATGGGAGCTGGGGGAACTGCTGTTCAGAGCCAGGACCAAGTCCCTGGAGGTGAACAGCAGGGTGTATAGGTGGAAGAATGGAGGAAGCAAGGTGTGTGAGGTATGCGAGAGGGTGTGGATGAGACAGTAGAACATTTGATGCTGGAGTGTGAGGGGTATGGGTGTGCAAGAGACAGGATGTTAGGTGTAGTGATAGAAGAAATAGGAGTAGAAGCATGTAGTGAGATGAGAGAGGAATGCTAGGGAATGGATGGAGTACCTGCTGGGGCTGTGTGGTGAGAGACAGGTAAATGGTCGGGTGATTGAGGGTGTGAAAGATTTCTTTAGAGAGTGCCTGGAGGGAACGTATGAGAATGATTGAAAGGCAGGGACCCCTCAGGGACAGGGATGGGGATGGGGAACAGGTGTGAATGTGATGAATGATGAGGGAGGGGGGAGGCAGGGAAAGCTTTAATACTTCAAACTTCCTGCCCCGTTCTTCCATTTCCAGGTGTGTATGGGAGAACGCCGATCCAAAGGTTACACCGACAGCAAGTGCTGGGTGACTCCCAACTCAAGCTCAAGCTCAAGCTCAAGACAACCTGACAAGTCGGGCAATGGCTACCTTCACTCAGTTGTTTTTATAGTTCTTTATCGTGCTAAAACTAACTTGACTTGATTGTGCCTGCAGCCTGTCACGTCTTTAAACAACACACTATCCTATAGGAACAGACGCTCTGTAAGTAGACCAAACCATATCCAACACTTTTCTTACAATTCAGAAATTACCGGGGAAAACACGCATCTTGAAAAAGAAAATTTGTTTACTTTTGACTAAGAAAATAAATATAGAGGTAAATTACAGAATCATGCCTGTTTGTCTTGTAGTATCAAGTGAGGCAGACCAATGAAGCTTTGAAGATCACTTGAAGTTAGCCTCTCCAGCTGTGTGTTAGGTTAGAGCAGGTTAGGTCAGACTACTTAACCTAATCAAACTTACCTGATAACAGCTTAGCCTAAAAGTAGTGGATTTTTTCGGCAAATTTTTACTCTTTCATCATACCCTCACTTTCAAACAAAGCTATTTTTTCTAGTAGTTTTAGCCTGTTTTAATTAATTTGCATTTTGTTTCCATCCCAAATCATTACTTTTATTTTTATTTCCTCTATCCCTCAGGAAACATGGTCTACCCCCCAAAAAATACTTTCTTGCAATGAAAAATTACAGAAAAAAAAATATACAAAACACACTGAAATGTACCCATGGAAAATAGTTTTGTCATCATAAAGTACCACAGAAGAAACAGTTCAATATTTGGAATGTTACTGATGTAGAGAGTACTTTCCACCACTGCGGGTTATGTCAGCCTAATCAAACATAACATATCCAAATATAACTAATCCTAATCTTAACCTAACCTAGCTAAAATAACTTAGTCAACGTGACAAGCACTGCTGAGACGTTTTCTCAGAATTATGTAATTTAATCTAGCCCAATTAAACTGATCTAACCAAAGCAAGCTAGCCTAACATGACTAGCAATGCTAAGAAATTAATATTAAATTGTTACCTTATTTCTCTTCATAAAATCAGGACATACAATGGAAGTTATCGAGGCAACATCCTACATAGACAGACATCTTCAGATAATTTAAATATTTCACTTCTCTCTCCAGAAAGTACTCTGACTGGCTAGATTTATTCAGTATTTTTGTATTGGTTAGTGGCTTCATGCTCAAACAAAATAACCAATCACTGTGATTCATTTCACACGTGCAATAGATGTGACAATATGCACTCATGAATGAACACTCCTAACATATCTCAGTGCCCCGCTGTCCATCACACGCATGGGTATGCTGCATCCCAGCATTGACATGGCAGTGCGTAAGCTCATTCTTCCAAAAAACTGGTAAATCTTAAAAATTGTTGTAAGCGTTATAAATAATATGCAATGGGTATATATATGGTTTCAAATTACTCAGAATGAGAGTTCCAGAGTTTACCAGTGAAAGGGATGAATGATTGAGCGTACTGGTTAACTCTTGCATTAGAGAGTTGGACAGAATAGGGATGAGAGGAAGAAGAAAGCCTTGTGCAGTAAAGCTGCAGGAGGAGAGGAGGCATGCAGTTAGCAAGATCAGTAGAACAGTTAGCATGAAAATAGGAATAAAAGATAGAAAGAGATGCAACATTCTGGCGGTAAAAAAGAGGCTGAAGACAGTCAGAGGAGGGGAGTTGATGAGACGAAGAGCTTTTGATTCCACCCTATCTAGTAAAACCATGTGACTGGCACCCCCCCACAAACATGCGAAGAGTACTCCATACAGGGACATACAGAGTAAGCAGTTGGAGGGGTGAGAAAAACTGATGAGATGTGACGTTTCCACCTAAGATTATGAGCAAAGGATAGACTGAGGATATTCATTGTGGAAGAGGGAGACAGTTGAATGTCATTGAAGAAGAGGGGATAGTTGTCTGGAAGGTTGTGACGAGTTGATAGATGGTGGAATTGAGTTTTTGAGGCATTGATAACTACTAGATTTTCTCTGCCTCAACAGGAAATCTTAGAAAGATCGGAAATCAGGCGTTCTGTGGCGTTCCTGTGTGAACTGTTACTTCCTGAAGAGTAGGTTGTCTCTGAAAGGACGTGGAAAGATGTAGGGTGGTATCATCAGCGTAGGAGTGGATAGGACAAGAAGTTTGGTTAAGGTCATTAATGAATAATAGAAAGAGAGTGGGTGACAGGACAGAACCCTGAGGAACACCACTATCAATAGATTTAGGAGAACAGTGGCCGTCTACCACAGCAGCAATAGAGCAGTTAGAAAGGATTAATTCAAATAAGAAAAAAATATAGTGTGTAATGCATTTCCATTATTTCATCAGGTTTGGTGATAATTTCAAGACTGGTGTAGTGCATTAGCAGAAGAATCTCTGAAGATGCGTAAGGGATCTGCTCCACCATTGAAGGAAGTGCTCCCACGCAAGGGTATACTCTACCAGGAAGACTTTGCTTACCTGGCACTGTGCCGCCCCAAATTAATGCCCCTCAAGTCAGTGACCTTGGAAAAGTTGGAGGCCATGCAGAAGAGTGCCCAGGAGAAGTTGAAGCAACAGCAGGAGCAGCAGGAAGAGCAGCAAGGCATGAGCTCTAGCATGGGGGGAAAAACACGTCTTTTATAAATCTCAATATGAATTTCATTGTGATAGAAAAGCATCACTAACTAGCCGTCTGAAGTACACACTGTAGCTATTATTTGATCACCTGTGGTCGTTTACTTGAACAGTTTGGAAGAATTTACTTGAATGACTACTTCTGCATTTTGTGCTTGAAGAAAAAAATTCTATAATTGATTTATTTGTATCTATGTGTGAAATATTGGGTTTAAGTGATACCACAATACAATACTGGTAAAGATCAAGATTCTCAGAATATTAGTTATGATTCTACTGACTATATGCATGAAGTTTATGTGAATCATTACAAGCTGAAATCATCAACAAGCTGAAGTAAGCATGAACTCTCAACTCTGAAAAAATCACTGATTTCAGAAAGTACTTTCAAGTTTGAAAACTGGATATAGGGTTTTTCTTTAGAAAGCATAAAAAGTGGAGCTGTAGAAAGTATACATATCTATCATTCAAAAGAGACTACATCATCTGTTATGGTCCAAATCAAGATTAGATGAGAATAAATATACTATCTACTGTATTACAAGAAACAATATTTATAAAGGTTTAGGAAGTGAAGGCACCTTCAAAGAATGCAAAAAAAATAACGTTGACAAAGAAAATCCACCATAAAGTGTGAAGATGCCATCTACTCATCTTGAATGTAACAGCAAATAATGTGTCATATAAACCCAAAACCTCATGAAGTTGAAACAAAAAATTTACTTATGAAGATATTCAGGAAGTCATTTCTTCACAAAGATGCTTGAAGAAGACGTGAAGGGAAGAAAGGAAAGAACCTGAACAAGATATTTTGACACTTGAAGAAATGACAGAGGCTTGTTTATAAAAGTTTCTCTACACACTTTTAAGAAAAGGAAAATAGGTACATCTTTATAAACAAAACAGTTATTAAAGTTTTTGTTTGATTCTAAGTCTATTAAGATGAGTGTAGGACCCTTAGTGGTGGAGGTGCTGCTGACCTTCTTAGTAGCAGCGGTGGTGCTGTGTCGTTATGGCAACTGGTACCGCCATCACCTGGTGGTCACTGTGTCAGTCTTGGTGGCCTGGTACTTCTCAATGCTGATTGTCTTCATCCTGCCACTGGACGTCTCCAATGTAAGGCTTTGTTGGTGTTGCATAATCACATTCTGATTTAGAAAGTATAGTAAGGTATAGAAAAATTATGAATTCATAAAGTGATGCATTTGTAGGAATTTAATTTATATATTCATTTACCTTTCATTAATTCAGTAATCAATTTTATTTACAATATACCATTTTTCTCATAACTGATCAGTTCTTTGTTATTTCAGACTATCTATGAGAACTGCTTACAGGACCTAAAGGAACAAACAATAGTTAAGCCCTCCAATGCAGCATTACCTGATGGTGATGGTGGAGATGGGGGTAACTACACTCTGATGGCTGCTGATTTAACCATCGAGGGAGTGGATGGTACTAACATCACCTCCCTCAATATCACCACCACCACCACCACCACCACCCCACCAGCACCACAAGTGGGATGCCTCAAGCCATGGAGCTTTGTGCCTGCTGGAGTATTCCCTGTCTTCTGGAGGGTGGTTTACTGGACATCACAGTTCTTAACATGGTAAGATTCTGCAGTGTGTGTTTTCAGATGGTTTTGTTGTTCATACTCTCATGTAATTGCATGCTGAGAAATGTAATCCTTTCATCATTCATTATGCCACCTACTCTCAGTTTTAGCCCATGTGTACAGCCAAAATCAGGCTAAGAGTTAAGATAACATAAGGTTACAAATACAGGCAAACCCCGCTTAACGAAGTGGTTACGTTCTTAAAAAAACCCTTCGTTAAGTGAAATTTCGTTAAGTGAATCGATTATAACAAGTTTAACCTCGGATTTGAACTTCCATTGAGAGTAAACAAAGCAAGAGTGCATTATAGTACAGTGAAAGATTTAATGAAAGTAAAAATTAAATTATGAAGTTAAACATTTAGGCAGTTTAATTGAAGTCATTATAATGTACACTAATGTATTTATGTACATAACTTTATAATGTTGATGATCTTAAATTTATGAAGGGAGGGAGAGTGAAACAGGAAAGACACTAACCAGCAACCTGTGGAATGTAAACAAAGGGCGCATCATTGTATCACATACAAAACTTATGTACCATATTTCCACAAGACTTTCCATTTTATCCTTTGTAGAGTCACGAGTTCAGGTGGTTCTTTTAGCTTGCAAGGAAGATACGGTCTCACCAGCCTTCTTAATAAAGTCTGCTGACTTGAAAAGAGTAGAGACAGTAGATGGAGTCAAGCAATGGTGGCGAGCAATACTATTAGTTTTCTCGCCTCTCGTGTCTGTGAATAATATCCAGCTTTTCTTCGAGAGTAGGAGACTTCCTGGTCTTCTTAGCAATGCTAGGCAACACTGCAGGGCGTTTTGGTGGTAAGTTAAGCAAGGAAGACGAGCTGCTGCTGACGCTGTTATTGTTTTGAACAGGGGGAGTGAGTGTTGTCCACAAGAGGCGCTGGTGTATTCAAAAGTCTGTTGGCTTGCGTGATATGGCAGGGCTTTCAAACTCGGAAAAAATCACCTGGATAAAACTTCGTTAAAGCGAGTTTGGTGTTCGTTAAACGGGCAGATGGTAGTAAAATGAAACCTTCGTTGTACCGAAATTTCATTGTGTGAACCTTCGTTAAGCAGGGTTGCCTGTATTAAATAAAGAGAAAACAATGTCCATTCACAGAATTCTTGAAACTTGCAGAGTTTGCATACGAAAAAACACTTACATAAGCCACATTGTCAGTTCATACTCATGCCTTATAATAGCCAACAGTTATAACATGTCTGTGCAAATGTGTCAATAAGAGAATGAAGGTCAAAACATTTAAAGTGATCTTAGTAGACTATTATATGTAGCATTTTAGTGTAAAGTTTGATGTACAGTAAGCCCTCCTTATACGGTACTTCATTATCCGGTAAATTCACAGTTACGGTGTTTGGTAATTGCTACCCTCAATTCTATTTACGGTAAGAAAAATTCACAGATACGGTATCCGCTCGTGTTTTGTTTACACCGTACCGTAGCGCTACCACGCCACACAGCCACCACAACAATCAGTCTCTTCCCGCATTTCTCACTGAACACAAGTGAAATCCTTACGGTGTGTTTTTTTTGTGGATATTATGAGTAAGGGCTGAAATCCCTACTGTCCCTTAGCCTCGGGAGGGACATCATCTGATAGAATACTTGGCGAGTGAAAAGTAAATAAAAACATTGTTTATTTCTTTTATGCAGTACTTTACATTTTTTTTATATGACTATTTTCATGTATTTTCATGTCTGTACGGGTGACTTTTGATGTGCTGGAACACATCCCCTGTTATTAGGTACATGTTATAATGGGTTCAGTAAATGGTAATTTCGATTTGCGGTAAGGTTTTCAGGAATGCATATGTACCATATAACAAGGACTTACTGTATTATTATTTTCTTTATAGTGAGATTAGGAACTTAATTTTATAAGTTTATATTTCATAATTGCAACATCCTTGCTATAATGAGGTAAGCAACACACAAACAATTGAGGAAACAGCATTTGTAAGTCCCACTCCTTACTCATTTGTGCATGCACTTACCTCACTAAAGCTCTATGCTGTAATGAGGTGAGTGACCATATTTGGTGTTTACCTCCAAGCATCTGCATTTCCATTGGCTGGGAGGTGATGACTCGCCATAATCACACACAGTGATTGGTCCCGGTACTTCTCCCAGGCATTTGCCTAACTGTAGCACAGATATCTTGCCATGCTGTCTGATTCAGTGCATCGAGAGACACTCTGGAATCTTCTACATCTCAATAGGATTCCTGCAAGGATTATTGGTCTATTAACTGGCCTCTACTCTGGGACTGTGAGTGCTGTGAAGTGTGGGAGGGGCATGTCCAGCTTCTTTCCTGTGAATACGGAAATGAGGCAGAGATTTGTGCTTGCTCCATCACTTTTCAACACTTGCATGGATTGGGTACTAGGCAGAGTTGTAAACCAAAGTCATGTCATAGTGGAGCATCTGTTGGCAATACTATCACAGATCTTGTTTTTGCCGATGATGCAGTAATCTTTGCTGAGTCACTGGAGGTTCTGGTAATTGCTCTAGAGGCACTGCACAAGGAGGTGAAACCCTTCAGACTCCAGGTTTTTGGACCAAGACCAAGGTTCAAGTGTTTAGAGGCTTACTGGATGAAACAGTACATTCCATCCATGCATATGGCGAAGACATTGAGATCTCGGAAAACTTCACATACCTTGGTAGTGTAGTGCATAACGACGGTGGGTTGAGCCAGGAAGTTGTACGGTGGATTGGTTTGGCCACAGCATTATGGACTCACTCAAAATGAGTATTTGGCATTGTCGGTACCTGTGCAGATGGACAAAGATTCGGATCTTCAAGTCGCTGGTGATCCCTGTCTTACACTATGGTTGTGAGACATTAACACAGAACACCGATCTGAAGAGGGAAATTTATGTCTTTGGTACTAGATCCCTTAGCAGGATCATGGATTACCGCTGGTATAACTTTGTGTCAAATCAGCAATTGCTCTGTGAGACTGATTCAAGGCCGATTACCAGCATAGTCAGTCAATGCCAACTGCGACTATATGGGCATGTGGCATGCTACCTGGAAACCAATGCTGCATATCAGGTTGTCTCCAAAAGGGATAATCCTGCATGGAGGAGTCCAAGGGGACATCCACAGAAGTCATGGCTGTGGCAAGTTGATGCCTCTTACGGGGAGTTACTTGGCACGGGAAGGGAGCCTGCATGGAGACTCGCGAGGCGTGACTGCCTGGAGTGGCACCATAGGGTAGGGGCGTATGCCCTACATGATTGATTGATTGTCTGGGAGTGGAAAAATCTTGAGTTTTCTATTATATTTCAACTTTGTGAATTTATGTTTTGGACTTTCAGAATATATCAGGTAGGTCATGAAAGAACTTGCATTGCCCAACCCAATGCATGCAATAACTCAATTTTGACTTGGATGTTGTTTACTTCATTATAGCAGGGTGCCACAATTGCTGGAACACAATATTACATATAAATTCTCAAACCTGTTAACAGACTAATTGCACATATGAAAATACACTAAAGTATGTGAGAAGAGAAGATGTGAGTATGCAGTTGAGTAATAATGAACTGATGTACAAATATAATTCTACTGGTCCTATCATAATGAATGTACCTCAGATATCCTTATTAATGTAGATATTGCCATAGCCAGCTACCTTTATGGAATGTATGTAATGCAAAGATTGTGCTGAAGAAGATTTGTCTAATATCAGTTTTTTTTCCTTATAATGAATTTCCCTGACAGTGCATGCAACTGCAGAGAACACATTATCAGGATAACATAATTTCAGTACTGTTGGGTTTCTGTCAACTTAAAAATTTTCTTCTACTAGTACCACTACTATTGTAAAGATAAGAATAACATCAGAATAACAGTCTATGTAGTCACTTTGTAACTCTTTTTGCAGGGTGATATTGCCTCTGATGCAGTCATACACAAAAGCTGGAGATTTTACATTCGGATCCAAGCTCCGCTCTGCACTGATAGACAACTTTATTTATTATGGGTCTTATCTAGTTATTGTGGGCATCCTCCTGCTGTACATTGCCTTTACTAACATGGGCCTTGATGGGTGAGTATTTGATGCCGAAAGGAAATGCAAAACGTAGTAGGCTCTTACGATATCATGGTCAACTTTTTTTTTTTTTTGCCTACTTTGATCTACTTTTCTCAATTATTACAGTGCTATCTTTATAAATATACTTAATCCATTCCAGATGCTTAGGCTTAAACCAAACAGGATGTATATACCAAACAAATTTTACAACCTGCAAACATCCTCAGCAAGGAAGCAAATAATCAGTTGTGTTTCAGCATGCTTTGATGGAATGTTCATCCTAGTGCTGTGTTCATAAACATTACTTTTTAAAACTTTTTGCTTTTATTGAATTATTTTACTCCCCATTATGGTTCTTAAAAAAATAAAAAGTTATAGTGGTAACAGGAAGCCTATGTATGTTACTATGTGAATTCAAGGAAACAACAGCAAAACATGAAAATGGTGTCCATGTTTCCAGCATCACCAGGTAACACAGCATGACAAAACCAACAGTCAGTACAATCTTAAAGAATGTACTAATGTGTATGTGCCTATGTATATGATAACCCTGTAATGGGAAAGAAATTTTTGGCTTGCAAATTGAGTTCACAAATTGAGTTTTCCCTGTACAAGTATTGAAAATGGCAATGTTTGTCCATTGTAAAATCTGGTATTAGAAACTAGGATTAATTTGTACTGTCCACTTTTTAAAGTTAAGACTTATTAGCAATGTCAGATGCATAAAGCAACAGTGCACAAATTTGTGCATGGTCCATTATGTAAAGGTAAGAAGGTAAGGGACTGGCATATAAGTTGGCCTTTTTGTTTAATAATTTTTGTTGCCCTTGGCCAATTTTTTTCCTCTTAGAAAAAAAGAAAAAACTAACTTTCTTTATACACCAGAGCCAAGCTGCGTGCCATTGCTGCTTCTGCCTCCAACACTTGGGGGATGTTTTGGTTAGTTTTACTGTTGGGCTATGGTTTGGTTGAGGTACCCCGCTCCATCTGGCACTCAGCTTCCACTCTTCACACCCTTCACCATGCCTACTTCCATGCTGCCAAACTTTCCCAAGAACGTGCTGAATCCAACGAACGGGTCAGCGATCTCCTTCAGGTGAGAATCCATGATGTTTGGGTGAGAATCTGTGAAGCTCCCCTTATTGTTAAGGGTAACTGGACAGTCTTGTCTTTACAAGTAGACTTAGAGTGGTTATGATGATGGCAGTAGTTAAGTAACAATGATTATGTGCACATTATATACAGAGCATGAGGGCTCTGGGTGGAAGCATTGGGCCTGGCCATCCCCTGCGGCCACACATGGATGTGATAGAGAGTAAGGTGCCCACAGAGCTACTGGACAGAGTTCGCCGCCAACCACCCCCAGATTCCCCACATGCTGATGTACCATCAGAGAAGGCTCTTGTCAGGCTCCATAAACAGGTGAGACAACACCAGCAGGCTTGCCAGGAGCTTTTGAATATATAATTTGTAGTTCAGTGCTCTCAGTATTAAAACAATGTTGATGTATTATATAACTAAACTATTTGAGGAAGTTACTTTCATATTCAGATTCATATTTCATGGGAATAACTTGTCACATTTTTAGTATCTTTATAAATAGTACTCGGGAATCAACAAGCTATACATAGAAAATTAATCAATAAAAAATCACCACTGGTCATTACAGAAAGTATATATTATACAAAATGCCTGAGTTGTTAGATTTTATGATGTCTTCCATCAATTTATATCTGAGATTTGTTCTTAAGAACATGTTAAAGGTGATGTCCATGATAAAATGCTATTAAAGCCTTTGGTGAATTTGATCCATAACTTATACAAGTGATAGTTTTGAAATCACTTATACAGTGGAGACTCATTACTTGAACGTCTAAATACTCAAACTTTTCAATACTCAAACGCAAAAGTTTGATTTAACACTAAAAAATACCTAATAGTCGAACATCCACAGACTTAGTTGTAAACAAAGCCTCCCTGGCCTCTCCCTCTCCTCCGTCTGCCAGTTGTGACTTGTGCTGCCGCAGTCATCAGATAACATTCTCCTGCATTCAATCTGTAGTTTTTCATTTATAAACTTACATTAACACCAAAGGCTTATTAGTGGTGAATATATCGGGTAATCAAACGGCCGCATATTTGGTCGTATACAAAGCTCTGCCATCTCCCTTCTCGCAGCCACCACTGTACCGTTTTGATACTGTATTACTTGTAATACTGGTAATACCATAATACCGGTTGCCAGTGTGCATCCCTAGTCCTGCCACAGTGTTGAGAAAACAACATTCTTCTGTGTTGTCGGTAGTTTTTCATATAGAAACTTACGATAGCACCGAAGAGGCTTATTAATGATGAAAATGAGAAATCTGGTGAGAGTGTAAGTGTTAGTGAGCCACAGCAATCCATTAGTGGATTCACAGGAATCACACCAAGAGAAAAATTACAAAGACTTTTTCATGGATGGTGACTGGTCCTCCTGAAACCTCTCTCCTCCTCCCCACCTTTCTCCCCTCCTCTATTAAGTTATCCATCACCAGTCTTCATTTATGGTATGTACAAATCAAAATTGTTAAAAAAAAAAAGGAAATTTTTATAAACTTGGTTTGCTAAGATTAGAATTAATTACCTGATTTATAGGTATCAATAGTAAAACTTTTTAATATTCGAACAGCCATTTGGAACTAATTAAGTTTGAGTATTGAGTCTCCACTGTACTTCTCAAGATTTTAAGTGATCATGATATTCTCTTGGTGGAAATTACAAAATAGTAAGTCAAGTAAATAGTGTAGCAGATCACAACATTTTATTCATCCACCATGACTTGTGTCTTCAACCCCTAGTTGCTCAAGGCTCTGCAAAACCAGCGACGTGTTGAGACCCAATGGGGGCTACTGGTGGAGAAAGTAGTGCATCTGGAGGACACCTATCGTAACTCTCTTTCCCATGACTCCACCTTTAAGCACTCCACTCCGCCGAACCGCCACCACCTCATCTCTTATGTTTACACACCTACAATAGGTAAACACTAAATAGGGCACCTTTCCAAACAATATTCACCTGAACTTTTTTACCTGAACTAATTGATGGTATATGGTAATTTTTTTTCTCTCTCATCTAATAGCTTTGTCATATTTTAACTTAGAAGTAATATATACAAATATTACTTCTATGCATTTCTTCTGCAAACATTCTTGCATCAATATGTATTGTATCTATACAGAGTGGGTGTGGCGGTGCAAGGTACGCGGGTGTTTGCTGCGGGCACTGGCAGTGTTTTTTGCCCTGGTGTCTGTGGTGGTGGTGTGGTCTGAGCTTACTTTCTTCAGCACCAATCCCACAATATCCCTCTTTGCTGTGTTTGTCAACCTAGCCAAGGCCAATTATGACTACTTCACTATTGAGGTGAGGGATTCTGTATTTATTAACTCACTATCTTTAATTGCTTTGTTTATATTTTGTCTTCCTTTTCTTGTGTACACAACTTTGTTGGATATTTAAGAAATTCAAAATATTTGTAAAACTAATGCTCTTATGAAGTCAAGTGAGACCTCAACCTGGTGAAACCACAGTTTATGTATTGTATAGTCATGTTCTTGGGCAATCATATCTTTTTTCATTAAAAATCAAAAGAGCAAACTTACATAAAGCCCTTTCAAGTTTTTATTTAGTCCAATATAAAAGAAAACACTCAACACTCTTAATTGAAAAGTGTTTCTGATCTAGTTAGAATATAATGGATAAATTGTCCATTACTGGTATATTGAGTGCAATGTTTTATGGAATACTAGGCAGAGTATAAAGAAATTGTAATAACTCCTACACCAAGCAATGGTTTCTTTTTTCTTTGGTTGCATGTTTTTTTCCTCAGTTACTCATCTCTCTAAATTCCTGGCATGTTCCATAAATACTGAAATGAGGATCAGTACTTTCACTGCTGCTCATTATGGCCAGTTTCTTAGTTAGAGGAAGAATGCACAGTGCATGTGGTAAACATGAGAGGAGAAATATAGCAGAGCTCCTTGCCCTTCAAATTAGTCAGTAACAGTGGTAGCAAGTTTGTCTCATCATTGTTAAACCTGTGATTGGTAGTCTTACTCTCAAAGACATGTTTTTATTTATCTTGTCTTTTTGTTTATCACCAATGTTTATAAAGAGGTAAATTTGCCATATAAGAAAGGAGTGAGCTTATGATGATAGTACCAAAAATTGCATTTTCTATCAGTGTCAAGCACTCATTTCTGAGTACTATAATTCATCATGCATATTTCAGTCAACTTTCCTCCTTTCCCTGATCCTCCTTGGCTTCACCATACCTACTGAGATGTCCATTTTTCCCAGAGACTGAATGTGGTCATTGCTAGAAAAGTGTTATGAAAAAAATAAGGTTAAGGTCTGTAAAGCTTGTGAAACAACTGAAACCCAGATTCTGCTAGCTTTCCATAATGGTAATGATATAGGAGACACATTGAAAATTTATTTATCAGCTCTTGTGAATCTTACTTACTGTATTGTGTCATTCATACCCTTCTTCAGGTAATCTCTTCTTTGTCCATGGCGTACATTGCCCTGTGTGCCTACTCCACCCTCTTCAAGATCCGTGTGCTCAATCTGTACTATCTGGCACCACACCACCAAACTGATGAGTACTCCCTCATCTTCTCTGGTATGATGCTGTGTCGCCTCACCCCACCCATGTGCCTCAATTTTCTCTCCCTCATCCACATGGACTCCCACGTCATCAAAGTCCGCACAGAAGAGACCCATTATACCCAGGTATCCTTCACTCTTTTTGATACTTTCTTAGAACACATTTTTCATTATTTCTTGATTTTTTTGTAAGAATACATCAAATTAAATTGTGAGCAAGAGCAAATTAAAAAGAAATAATGGAAGCAACTGAAAATAAAAGAATGGAAAGGCAACATGTGTGGATGAAATCATAATTGAGATGTTACAGTACAGAAGATAAATTATGATTGAGTTGATAGACAGGATTTGTGGCTTGATTTAATAGTTTAAAGCTTCTTTGTAAGAATGCAAAGGCATGTGACAATAAATGGAGGAATGAGTTAGAGAAAAGATGGCATGAGATAAGGATGTGTGATGTCCCAGCAGTGCTTTTGTAGAACTAGACTTGGATGTCCAGAGGAATATGAAATGCTGAAAAGATTGGGAAAAAAGGCAATTTAAGTATCCTTGATTTATCATATGCAAATGTTGAACTACTGAAAGTGAGATGAAAGAAAGGGCATTTCCTAGAAGATAAAAGAAAGAATAACAAGCATAAAGAATAAAAAGGTAGTGCATGAACACAGAGCTGTAGCAGATAAGGATATGGAATGAAGGTAGAGTTGCAGAAGAAGTAGCTATGGCATGTGAACAATGTATGGTCAAAATAATTAAAGGTTACATAACAGACTTAAATACATTTGAGATGAAAGATATAGCAACAACACCTAATTTACCCTAATTTTATTATTTCTTTATCTCATCAGATTATGGGTCACATGGACGTTATTCGCATCATCAGTGACGGGTTCAACATTTACTTTCCAATGATGATTGTGGCACTGTGCCTGGCCACCTACTACAGCCTAGGATCTCGTCTCCTCTCAGCTCTTGGGTTCCAGCAATTCATGTGTGATGATGACCTCACCACTGACTTGATTGAGGAAGGCAAGACTCTCATCAACCGAGGTACTGGTCATGTTGATATCATTTGTTGCATCTACACATTTCACAACTCTTCACTTTGCATTATCTCATTTTACATTCAAATGCATCAGAAATACAGAGATATAGTTTTGTCACTTTAAGATGAATAGGTAGTGAGTGAAACTTCAAATAATGTAGGAAGATTATTTATGAAATGAAAGGATTGGGTAAAGGTGAACATAAATGCTAACAGGCTCGAGTAAACAAGGAAGGAATCCTTGAATTAAAAGCATTAGTTATATCTCATTAGGCAGATTTCTGTTTACCTATAAATATACACAGTTATACCTCACTATATATCCTTAATCTGTTCCAGATTCTTGGACTTGTACCAGACAGGATATAAACCAAACCAATTTTTCCCTAAGAGATAAAGGGAAATGGTTAATACATCCCAATGGATATATATATATATATATATATATATATATATATATATATATATATATATATATATATATATATATATATATATATATATATATATATATATATATATATATATATATATATATATATATATATATATATATATATATATATATATATATATATATATATATATATATATATATATATATATATATATATATATATTATTATGGGCATATTATATTGTACATTGATGGACTTCTATGAAATAATTCAAATACTGTTTAATACTAAAATACATACCATATTTGATGGCATCCAATATGCAGGAGCATATAAGATGCAGGGCATATTTAGGACAAAATGCTTCTTTTTATTCAAACCTGTAATGTTTAAATTAAGTTAACAGTACAGCTGAACAAAACCCAAGCAATTTTATCCAGTTAAGAGACTGTCTCATTAGGGTCCTCAGCATTGCTGCCAATTAAATGTGACATGTATACACATGTTTGTCTACCATTTATAGAATCCCGTCGCCGCCAGAGGATGGAAGACAATGCTGCCAGACGCAAGGACTTTGCAGAAAGATTTGGAGGTGGAGAGTCATCAGCCAGCATGTACAGGTGGTTAACTGTAGCAGCTTAATGTACTCTTGGTCTTAATTTTAAATGTAGCATGTAGCTCTATGGTTGTTGATTTTTATGGATTTTCAGAAATCAGCATAGTAGCGATACATTATGCATCAGTAGGGAAGTAGTGAAAATCAACTGGTTCATACCTTTGGTGTTATATTTGGCTGTTTAATTAGAGTGAAGTTCAGAAGAGTGAACAGGATAGATACTGCACCACTAGTATAAAAATTTTATTAGCAACCCTTATTTTTGTACCAACAGGTATTAACCACTTCCTGTTAGATTATTGTGAATACAATTTTGAAAGTGGAACTATTTCTTAGCATATCTGTGCAGCAAGATGCTGGTGATAGAGCAGATGATTCCATTTGAATTGTTCATATAAGAAAATCTCATAATAAAACACATAAGTAAAGGGAAAAACAAATTAGATTGTTTGACCCTTGTCAAAGATAAGATTTCAAGCTAAAACATATGATAACAAATGTAACAAATGTGTCTATGTTACAGAACTATCAATATAGCAACCTGACAGAGAAAACAGCAAAAAATGACTTCATATCAATTAAACATATTTTGCTTGATATCACATACTCGTATATCGGCTCTGCTCTGGACTGTAAAAGGATTACTGTATTTGATGGCAAATGAGACATAACCCATTTCAGCAGGTCAGATTTAGAAAAAAAGGAAAAAGTTTTTAGTATATTTAAGCACATATTGTTGAAAGCAATCTAACAAACACATTATACAAGCATTTCATTAAGGTAGAGATATTATACTTCCAATGAGAGAGAGAGAGAGAAATAGCACTGTGCTATTGCACTCTCTCTCTTTCATCAGAAATATAATTTCTCTACCCAAATGAAATGCCAAAGAGAGAGAGAGAATTTGAGCAGTGCTATCACACTCCATGGTGTTTCTGCTTGACAGGTTTCACCGCAACAAGGGGAGGATATTTTGATAAAACAATAACTTTGCTCTCAGAAGTCATTGGGCACTGAAATGTATTCAGAATTACAAAGAGAATTGGATTTTTATGATTTAAAGTGTCTTGTGATATTTTCAGAGTTTACCATTTTTCTCCATCATTGGAGATGAAAAATCATTTTAACCCTGAGAGGGTAAGGGTTAAGGCATAGTCTCTATAGAAAAGTGTTCCCTAAAAGTGGCATCTTAGCAGGGATGTGCAACACTGCTGAGTGCTAAGCCCGGCTCACACCTTATGCAGTCTTGCTATAGAGTACAGTCAACTCTCAATTAACACAAGGGCTGTGTTCCTAGAAGCCTCACATTATTCAAACATGATTTTCCCATAGAAAACAATGGTAATAAGGGATGTTATGTTCCTAGCCAATGGGAAAGTCTGCCTATTTTGAGGATTTTGTTATTCAGACCTTAAAAACTATTATTACATCACTAAGTCACAGAAACATTAAAAACACATGTTCTCATTTTATTAGCTCTGTTTGTATGCAACATGCTCTCCCTCAGACCCATCACATGGACAATCACGGAGGTCTTTTCTCCCCTAGCACAGTGATCTAACTTCTTTTCAATGGTCACAGTCTTCCTTGATTTCTTGGAATCACTTTCCTGTGAGGGACGCTTGGATGCCAAAGTAAAGGACACATGGTGAAATTGCAGAGAAAAGATCCTCTCAGTGTGGGTTAGCTCCAGACTGAGGATATATATATATATATATATATATATATATATATATATATATATATATATATATATATATATATATATATATATATATATATATATATATATATATATGTGTGTGTGTGTGTTCACAAAACAACATTTCTATTGCATTTTACAAGCCTTAGTGCCAAGAAAGGATTGTTTTGTGATGCAAAAAGTAAAATCTTGAATGGAACATGAAAAAGAAAGCAGTTGAAGAGCCATTTGTAATCAGCAGCAGCTACTTCTTTTCTTGTGACCCCTTTTCAACTTGTCTATTGCTCTCACCACAGGTCGCATTAAATGAAAATTGCGTTATTCAAACTCGTGTTAGTCGAGAGTTGAGTCTATTGCCCTGCTGCAAACTCACCATATGGCCACCCTCACAGCCAATCTAAGGCAGTAATCTACAACGTGAACAAGTAATTCTTAGAGAGAGAGAGAGAGAGAGAGAGAGAGAGAGAGAGAGAGAGAGAATCAGGCAGCTGTGTTGTTTTACATCGCTTTTGCCACCACACTGATGAGTGATGAAACAATTTGCTCATTACATCATCTACAAGAAGAAAACCTAGTCCACTTCATACTTAATTGCCCCCAGTCAAAAGAAGAAAGAAATGAAATTGTAGACCTCCAAAGACTGGTAAATGAAGACAAAATTCAAGTGTTTGGAAGATTTTAGTTTTAAAGTTTGTCATCTCCACTCTCTGTCTCAGTGTGACATTGTCATTATCCTCACTTGCCCAACGACATTCAAACAGAAATGCATAACTATACCTAAAACTCATCCGTACCTACCCATAGGGCGTTGGCCATGTCTGCCGTGAGACTATGCCAAATCTCCAATAAAAACAAACTACTCACTGTCCTGTAATCATAGCATTATCAAAAAAATGTTCTCAGAACATTCAGAAACCTTAATTAAGTGGTAATGATATAAATAATTGTCATATACAAAAATAAATTAAGCTAGTTCATATACATGGACGGTGATGTGTCATATCAGGTCAGGCGACATTGCCACTCACGACCCAGGTGGAAATTCCCGGGGAGGTTGGGGCGGGAGTCAGGTCGCCACGCACGTATCGCTTCACTCCTCCTCTGGTCACTACCATGGAAAGATCCCCTGACGCTTCCCCGTCATACACTGTCTTGCGCAGCCAGACCAAGGAATTCATATTCCGCCTTAATAGATATTTCTTGCAAGAGAAAGCAAATCGGGCAACACTCTTATCTTTGACTCAAGCAAGGAACCACTTAATATATTACTCTGTGTTTCTACTCGTATGTGCACTTATTTGACAAACATGTAAATTATTTGTCTCATTTTCATGTATATAACCAGAATCTTTATTGCATTTAATGTACTATATAGCTGCATAGGTATTTGGGTCTCTTCTGACTTTTAGTGAAGTAGAGAACGATCATCACTCCGTTTTCTTTGAAGAAGGTACTGGTATAGCAGTGGCAACGTCGCACCCAAGAGGAGCCACACCTTGTGGGTAGCTACGGATGAATTCTACTATAGCATTTCACTTCTGGAACTCCCTGCTTGCTTCTATATTTTCATCTCCTTACAACTTGACTTTTAAGGTTTCAAGACATTTGTCCCAGACTTTTGGCTAACTCTATTTGATCTTTAATGGAATTGGCAATCAAGTGGGACTTTTTTTCATTTTTTTTTTGTTGCTCTTGGCCAGCTTCCCCCTCTTGCCAAAAAAAAAAAAAAAAAAAAAATCCCAGGACCACAAATCACAAGTGTCAATCCAGTGACCCCCACAAGCAAGCAGTCACCACTCTCCACCTTATTACAAGTTTTGTAGATCAGAAACAAACAAAACAAGTTAAATGGTATCTAGCATGTCTTATTCAGCTTGCTTATCGTGTCATATGTGCATCTGCCCGCGCAGCCACTTGGAGACTATGGATTCATGGTAAACAAAAAAACTGGCATAATGGTAAAATTTATTAGTGTCTAACCAGTCTGTTATTGAGCGGAATCCATTATTGCAAGGTCATTATCGCAAGACACCACTGCATCAGCTGATCAGTACTCTGACTCAATGCCATCTAGCAGTGAGTAACAAGCTCTAGATCATAACAAAACACATCAACACCCTCACTGTTAAGGCAGCAGGAGGAAAAAGATCGTCCTGCACAATCTTCTACAAACTACAAGAGGAAGGTTATGCCAAGGAGCATGGCAATAGAGCAGTAGCAAGGGCAAGGGCTTTAAGACCACCACCTACAGGAAAAAAATATAAATGTCTGGCAGTAGCAAGAAGGCCAACTGAAGAGCACAAGGAAAGATAAATGCTTTCAGCTTGTGTAATGTACTACTAGATTGCTTTCAACAGTATATGTTTAAATACACTAAAAACTTTTTTTTTTTTTTACTGAATCTGACCTGCTGAAATGGGTTTCTTATATGCCTTCAAATATGCTAGGTAAATAAAATGCTTTAAAATGTATGTTGTTATTATGATTCATAATTAAAGAAAGAATACAGTATAAAAAAACTTAATTGTTATACTAGTATATAGCATAAAAACTGGGCAAAAAGTGACCAAAAAAAAAATGACTGCTTGGAAGTTCTTGTGTCAATTTCAATTGTTACATTTAGACGTACCCATACCAAAATTTTGGCCGATGCCGATACCGATACCGATACCACCTATTTGGGCCGATACCGATACCACTACTCATAGTGATTACTGCACTGGACACCAGGATGAGTTGGTGGACGGCGAGCGTTATCAGATGGGAGGCTTTGTTTTGGGGGATGCTGTAAGTCCTTCTGAGAACGTTTGTGAAATAGGAGCAATTCTAGAAGCTTTTTGAAGCCATTTGCAAAGGTAAATTACTCAGTAATTGGAATGAATATCTTCTCAGTCTTCTGATTCTTGTCAGTTATTTTAAATTCTTACTTCTTACTCCTTTAGCGACCATTTGGTCTTGTGCATTTTCATTATTAATTTTATTGACGATATTTTGGCGATCAAAAATATTTTTAAAATTATTAAAATTGTAAAACAGACACAAAATATTAGCAAAAGAAACTCATTTTGTTGTGTATGTTTCTCTTTAATTAAATCTGACATCCTTTGATATTAATTCATTAGACATTAGTAGACCAATTCAGAAAAATGAGCTTTCACCTAATCTTTTCAATTAAATAGAAAAAGTTTAGTTTATTCTAAATTTCTAGTGTATTGCTATGATCTTAAATAATTAATATGCAACAAATTATACACAATGCACATGATTACAAAACAGAATCGTTACTTTCTTAGTTATGGAATTTTTACATCCTTAGGTTAACACAAGTAACTCAAAAATTAAACTTGCATTAAAATTAATATACATATATAATTCGAGCTTCCACCTATTCCAGTATGATATCTTGGAAAAGGCTAGCACTAGCACTGTTAATTATAAATCAAATAAGAATATGCTGTTATTTACAATAATGCAAAATGCCTAACTATATATATATATATATATATATATATATATATATATATATATATATATATATATATATATATATATATATAATCATTTTGTTGGATTCTCAATATCTGAAGTTTGACATTCTTAGATTATAGTTAAAAAAAACATAAGCTTTTCACCTGTGTGAACTTTGTGTGGGTGGAGGAGCAGCGTCTGACTGAGAGACAGTGAGAATGTGTGGTGACTCATGACAGACCGTGTGACAGGATGCCGGAGTTTAGCCTATACACGTTTCATACACGTCCAATTTAGAAGTTGTGGCTTATTACCACAGAAAACAGTATTCTATGACATACAGTAATCACCAGGGAAACTTAATACGCCGTATTATATTATTATATTAATTTGGTATCATCAGTATCTCATATTGAATATATCACTAAGTAGTAAATTCCTTTTAGGTATCGGAAGTATCGGCATAAAATAAGCCAATACCGATACCCATAAAATGGGCCGATACCACCGATTCCAAAACTGATGCCGATGCATCGGTACATCTCTAGTTACATTACCATAGGTTCTTCATTTTGGCTATTGCAATTTCAGCTATTGTGTTGTAATAGATGCACCAATTAGGCACGACAGCAGAGGGTTGAGTATAGAACTCATACAGTGAATAAGATACAAAAGGTAAATTGCCTTATGTGGGAAACGCTGTTAAGCTTCTGCCTATCAGTGGCACAGGCAATTTTATTTATAGTGGTGCCCTTATTTGGGCCCATATCACCACCCAAATGCATTTTTTGTGTAATCACCAGTCAGATAGTCACACATTACAAGATAGGGAGGATGCAAACAGGAAAGGTGATAGGCAGCCCTTGAAAATCATATGATTATTGGTAGTAGTACTTGTACTTAGATTAGTCAGGACTGAGATGTGAATTTCTTTATCCTGGAAATCCTTACAGGTCAGCACGACAGAGAGCAGAGGAATTGGTGCGACCACTAAGGAGGGAAGACTCATCAGAATCTGCCCAATTGGAGCTCCTAAGTGGGTCACAAAGTATAGCTGACTATGCTTCTCACACCACTACCACCTCTTCCATGGATGATCCAGAGGTTGGGCAGGGTGGAGTCAGGTTGGGTGGTCTTGGCCAGTATTCCAGAGCTCGCACGCACAAGCCTGACAAGGGGCTGTTTGATGATGTATAAGTATCATGCCATAAAATTAACTTCAGTATAGTGCATTCTGGCACCCTTCAAGTGAACAATTGGCACTTATAATAAGAGGTCCAAATTTTACTTAGAGTCTGTGTTTATCTTCTGGAAAATAGATAAGAATTATGACAATTCAAACAAATAAAGTACACAATACGAATATTTACTGACTTTCCATTGTGCAATTATGCAGAAATGAGATGCCATATTTATTTGTAGTCCTACAAAAGGTGCAACTATATTTAATAGTCTTATTCTTGATTGATAATATACCCATTTCCAAGAGAAAGCATAGAATATGTATTCCTTGCATGTCATCAAAGAGGACTGAAAACTGAAAAAAGGAGTCTAAAGAACCCCTCCTCCATATGTATGTTATTCTTTCAAGCCGTTAAGGCATTAGAGAGATTCAGTTCTCCTTGAGGGCAGAAAATTACACATTTCTGAATATACATATTTGCTGCATGATTAAAAGGATGATGAGAAAATGCTCATGTTCAGTAGATTTGGCAAAGTATATGATAGAAGTTGGTTTTGTGTGTTCATATATCTAAATGAAGTGTATGACAA
>NC_059278.1:5372143-5374643 GCF_017591435.1 Portunus trituberculatus | reverse complement strand
CATCCCGTACCTATTTACTGCCAGGTGAACAGGGGCCACACATTAAGAGGCTTACCAATTTGCCTCGCTGCGCCGGGATACGAACCCGGCCCTCTCGATTGTGAGTCGAGCGTGCTAACCACTACACTACGCGGTGTGTGTGTGTGTGTGTGTGTGTGTGTGTGTTGTGTGTGTGTGTGTGTTTATCTAGTTGTAGTTTTACAGGGCCTGGGCTTTATGCTCGTGTGGCCCCATCTCCATATCTACACTTATCTAATTTTTCTTTACAACTATGCACACTCATTGCTGACACCACTTCCTCACTCAAACTGTTCAAAGTCTCAACACATCTTTGTGGGAAACTATATTCTTTAACAACTCTCAGACATCTTCCCTTCCTCAGTTTCTTACTATGCAATCATGTGCTTCTAATGTCATATTCTTCTCTCAGGATTAGTTTCTCATTATCCACTTGATCCATTCCGTTAATCAATTTATAAACTTGTATCAGATCCTCTCTGTCTCTTCTTTGTTCCAGGGTTGGTAGATCCATAGCTTTTAGTCTCTCCTCATATGTCATCCCTTTAAATTCTGGAACCATTCTTGTAGCCATTTTTTGTAGTCTCTCCAATTTCCTTATGAGTTTCTTTTTATGGGGGATCCACACAACTCCTGCATATTCCAATCTAGGTCTTATTTTAGTACTTATCAATTTCTTCATCATTTCTTTGTCCATGTAGGGAAATGCTAATCCAATATTCCTTAGCAAATTATATGTCTCTCTGAAAATTCTATCAATATGGCTTACCGGTTGATTGTTTTCTTCCATCGTCACTCCCAAGACCTTTTCCTTTTTTACTTCTTCTAGTTCTACTCCATCTCCCATCTTATAGATTCCCACTGGTCATCTTTCACTTTTTCCCATTTCCATGACATGGCTTTTGTCCACATTGAATTCCATCTCCCATTTTTTACTCCATTTCCAGATCTTGTTTAAGTCTTCCTGCAGTATTTCACAATCCTCTTTTTGTTTTATGACTGCACAGTTTCGCATCGTCCGCACACAGATTTACGTAGCTGTTCACTCCCTCTGGAATGTCGTTTATATATATATATATATATATATATATATATATATATATATATATATATATATATATATATATATATATATATATGTGTGTGTGAGAAAAAGTATTGGTGCCAATACTGATCCCCGTGGCACTCCGCTGCCACAGGGATCAGGGGTGTGTGTGTGTACCCTGGATAATACAAAAAGATATTTACTATCTACAGTACATACATCGATCTGTATATTCTCATCTCATGCCTATTCCCAAGAACTCCCAACAGAAATGACCAGTAGATAAGACCCCATTTATTTATGGCTTTGCATTCCAACCTTGCATTAAATCTAATCTTCACAATTTCCTTTCACTACCCTCTCTCACATACTTCACACAGCACTCATCTCCAACATACTCCAGGGTTGGTGATTTTTTTTTTTTTAAATCAAAAAATCAAAAAATCATTGATTTTTTTATTTATTTGATTTATTTGATTTTTTTTTTTTTTATTAAAAAAAAAAAAAAATATATATATATATATATATATATATATATATATATATATATATATATATATATATATATATATATATATATATATATATCCTACTGAGTGATTTGAAAATCTCCATAGGTTACTTTAAGTTTGAGTTTAGGGCGTGTAAGTGTGAGCACAGTCAAGGATCCTGATACATACGTGTTCAATACTTGTTTGTAGTTGGTACAGGACCAGGTTTAGGACAGACAGAGTTGCCTGAAGTTATTTTCATGACAGCATTTTATATTATTACCACACAGAAGAATATCTACTTTTATTCTGTTACTGTTTGGTTGCTAACCTTGGTTATTATTATGATACATTGAATCCCAAGTTAGTAAAGACTAAAGGAGGCTGATTTTTACCTAGTAAAAAACATATGGCAAGTTGGCAACATTAGAGCAAGAGAACTCACTAAGCTCAGTACAGTACATGTATTTTCCACCAGTTGGTCAGTCACAGTCAGTGCCTCTGCAGGTTGCTTTTCTGAGATTACCAGCTCAGTGGCATCTACAGTATATGCTTGTTCAAGTCCTGTTGCTTTCCTTGCTTTACCAGAGACATACAAAGTGAGATTCAAAAGGTTAATGTTGTCACCTGCAAAAGGTGTTATTTTTTATTTAATTTATTTATTTATTTACTGGTATATACCATGAAGGAATAAATGAATAATTGCACATGAATAGGTTGTTTTACTTTACCATCCTTGGAGCACATCATTTAACTTATGGAATACTTTTTAGTAAAAATCAAAAAATAAAAATAAGAAAATCATGATTTTTTAGTAAAAAATCAATGATTTAATCATTTGATTAAATCAATTTGATTTAATCATTGCCAACCCTGGGGTGTCTTGTATAATCACTCCCAAGTCTTTCTTTTCACTACTTTTCATAATAATCTTTTCTCCCATTGT
>NC_059278.1:5342143-5364643 GCF_017591435.1 Portunus trituberculatus | reverse complement strand
GGTGGTGTTGGTACCAGATGTTTTTATCTGACCAGGCTGTTTTGTTGAGGAAGATGTTACATTATGAAAGATACCCGACAGGAGCATGAAACGGAATTCACGACACCACTGGCGGACCCACTCCCCCAGCCGTCTCCTAGCCAGTCAACAACTCACCAGACTCAGGATAGGAGACAACCATCTCTATCCAGATGCACAGCATGGGCCTTCCGAGCACCTTTCACTGTCCCACACAGCCTCTGAACACCTGCTGCTACACTGCTCCCCCCCCCACCATTCCCATAGCACTACTCTCCTCCACATCCACAGGCCATTACTAAGAGATCTCCTGAGTAATTGTACGTGCCAGCAGATATTCTAGTGACTGGTTGTGTACGACACCAGACCGGGAGAATAGTGTCTGTCAAGTTGTGTCAACTTAACATAACATAACATAACATAAATAATAGGATAACAAAGGGCCACCAGGGCCCATCTAGGTTATCCTGTATCAGTCGCACAGCGACCTCGTCATCAGTACTTAAAGATACACTTACAAGTACACAATACATTATATACTAATTCTAAATATTTGGCCCATTAACAGGGCTAAGTCCTGCAGTGAAATCCTCTACAATTTGTGGTCCCCATACATGGGGATCATGTCTTGTTTAACTATAGTAAATTTCTTATAAAAACTATCATGCAGCGCTATACATAATTATAAATCTAATAAATTTAAGTGCTTATCTAATCTGTTTTTAAACATTGTCAAACTAGTGCTATTTACAACTGTCTCTGGCAATGCATTCCAGAAGTCTACCACCCTATGACTAAAGAAATATTTTCTTATATCTAACCTGCAGCCTTGCTTTCTAATCTTCCTGCCATGATTTCTAGTCCTACTTCCCTCCTCTAAGGTAAAGAAAGATCTCACATCTATGTAGTTTGTATCTGAGAACATTTTAAATAACTCTATCATATCCCCTCTTATACATCTCCTCTCAAATGAAAACATGTTTAATTCCTTTAATCTATCTCTATACTCCAGGCGCTTCAAAGCTGGTATCATCCTAGTTGCTCTTCTCTGAACTGCTTCTAACATGTTGATATCCTGCCTATAGTGGGGTGACCAGGCCTGTATGCAATACTCTAAATGGGGCCTAACATAGGAATTATATAAGCTACGCACCACTTCCTTACTTTTATAACTAACATTTCTATTTATAAAACCCAGGATCCTATTTGCCCTATTTCTTGCTTCTAAACATTGCTTTGAAAATTTCATAGTCCTGTCTATCACTACTCCTAAATCCTTTCCTTCCTCTACTGCCTCTAGCCAACATCCCTCCATCTCATAGTTAAAGTTTGTGTTGTCTTTACCTAAATGCATAACCTGACACTTTTAGAATTAAACTCCATCTGCCACCTGTCTGCCCATGCTATCAGCCTGTCCAGGTCTCGTTGTATTCTGTAATTGTCCTTTTCACCCTGTACTGCACATGCTATCTTAGTATCATCTGCAAACTTTGATACTTTGCTACTAATTCCTATATCTAAATCGTTAATGTACACCAAGAAAAGAAGAGGTCCTAGCACTGATCCTTGGGGTACCCACTAACCACTTCCTTCCACTCAGACATTGCCCCATTTAATACTACTCTCTGTTTCCTATCAGAAAGCCATTCACTAATCCAATCAACTAACCTACCCCTATCCCATGTAGTCTCAATTTGTACACTAGCCTCCTATGCGGTACCTTATCAAACGCCTTGCTAAAATCTAGATATATAACATCTATGCTATTTCCATCATCTAACTCCTTGGTAATATATTCTAAGATATCGAGCAAATTTGTAAGACAGGACCTCCCTGATCTAAAGCCATGTTGGGTATCTCTAATTAATCTATTCTCATTTAAATGCTCCCAAATACTACCCTTAATGATTTTCTCTAGTATCTTACATACTATACTAGTTAAACTGATCGGTCTATAATTATTCGCATCATCCTTCCTACCTTTTTAAATATTGGAGTAACATTAGCTAACTTCCAGTCCTGAGGTATCTCAGCAAACCTAAGTGATCTTTCAAAGATTAACTTAAGTGCTTCAGAAATACTGTCTACACCCTCCCTAAGTACTCTGGCATGTAGCTCATCAGGACCACTAGCTTTCCTATCGTCTAGTTCAAGAATAAATTTCCTAATAATTCCCGGTTTTATATCAATATTTTCTAAAGCTCTTAAACTACTCGTCGCACTGTTTGTAACAGGATTTCCTATTCTTTCCTAGTAAATACTGAAGAAAATTGTTCATTCAATAATTCTACTATGTCTTCATTTTGATCCACTACTACACCATCTTTTCTGAGTGGTCCAATCCTATCCTTATTTCTTTTATCACTGACCTTGTAATAACTATATAATTTTTGGGATCTTTACTCCCAGCTCTAGCTAGTTTTATCTCTGCCTGCCTTTTACTTTTTTATAACCTTACTCAAATCATCTCTGACCTGTCTGTACCTAATCAAATCTACATCTTCCCACTTTTCTGCAACTCTCTGTATGCCCTCTTCTTCTCTCTGATCTGGCTACCTATCTCATGAGTCCACCATAATGGCTTCCTGTTTCTCTGCCTTATATCTTTGTAAGGGATACACTGCATCACTATACCCTTTACTACAACCTTAAAAATATCCCACATCTCCTGTGCAGTTTTATTTCCAAAACTATCTTCCCAGTTTACCTCTCCTAATAACTGACGTAACCTACCATAATTGCCTTTCTGATAGTTTGGGACTCTAGTCTTATTCACTATATTATCCCTACTGGAATTAATGATAAATCTAATTATATGATGGTCACTGTTTGCTAAAGTCTCTCCTACCTCAACTTCCTTTAAACAATGCTCAATATTTGTTAGTACTATGTCTAAAACCTTCCTCCCCTAGTAGGTTTATCTACCATCTGCACTAAATAGTTATCCTGAAAACTTTCCATAAACTTATTTTCACTAGCATCTCCTACCATCCTCTCCCAGTTTACTGACTTAAGATTAAAATCCCTAAGATAATTGTCTGACTAGTACACCCCCTATTTATCTCATCTACCATAAGGTTGTCTACCTCTGCTGACTGGTTAGGTGGTCTATAAAAAGCTCCTACTCTAATAACCTTACTTTTGTTTACTCTAACATCCAGCCATAAGGACTCTACTCTGTTATCTACCTTAATACCATTAACCTGACTGGAAATGAAGGATTTTTTTACATAAATAACTACTCCTCCACCTATCCTACCAATTCTCTGGTGTAAATACATAATGTATCCATCTACTTCATATTCTTTCCTATTTTCCCTAAACTTTTCCTCATTTACCCATGCCTCTGTGACACATACAACATCTAAGTCCTCCTCAACTATATAACTAGATAACTCGTCCTTCTTGTTCCTAAGACTCCTGGCATTTACATAAAAACATTTAAGTCCAGCTATCTTCCTAGATGCTGTCTCCTTATTTGGAATCCTAATCTTATTCTCTCCTATTTGCACCTGGAAATCTTTCCTAATCTTTTCACTATCTCAAAGCTTCTCTTGTGGGCACTGAGGCGTATCTTAACCTGAATCCGATGACTGCAATGCCTAGGTATGGGATGGGTCCACAAATGGTGTTGTTTATTCTGACTAATTATATCGCAAGTATGTACAGGTTGAACCTCCTTAATCCGGTATTCTTTCATCCGGCAACACCTGTAATCCGGCAATATTTTTGTTTGCCGGAATTTCTTAATGCCATTTGTACCCCGCTAGGACACACCTGTACCTACTGTGTTTTGGAGCCCAGGCATTCTGGGTCAAATTTGGATCAGTACCACGCTGCCGCTCATTGCAAGCACCACCACCCCAGGCACATAAAATTTTTTTTCTGTAATATTTGCCCCTAAACATGGCTTCCAAGCGACCAGGAAGTGATAGTGTTGTGTCTAAACCAAAGAAAAAGTGCAAACATATGACAATATCAGTGCAACAGAAAGTGGACCTATTGAGGAAGCTAGATAAAGGTGTTTCAGTGCAGAGCCTATGCCAACAGTAGATACAACATAGGCTCATCAACCATCTATGATATGAAAAAGCAGAAGAATCAACTTCTCAAGTTTTACAGTGAGTGAGAGCAAGAAGAACATGGAGGTTCGTAGAACACTTAAGGAGGGTAAAAGCAGTGATTTAGAGAGTGCTCTCATATAGTGGTTTAAGCTTTGGCGTGCTGGTAACATCCCTGTGTCCTGCGAGATGATAATGGCGCAGGCAAAAATTTACCATGCTGAACTTTATTTGCAACAACGTGTTTTTCTATATACATCTGCATGTATATTTTCATGTACAACTATCATATATCAAACCAATGTTACAGCTACACTTGTATAATAGAGGGTGTTTTGGGGACCATCTAATCTATAGTTCGGAATTTTCCATGGTCCGGCAAGTCTAAGGTCCGGTGGTTGCCGGATTTGGGAGGTTCAACCTGACCTTTGTGCCCATTGAATATGACCACAGTCTTTCATCAATTACAGTGTTGTTATTCTCATTTTAATTTAGGACCCTCGTATGGTGGATATTTTTCATCAGGAACTTAGATTTTATGCTTTCATGCTTTTTTCTTAATTCCTATTTCTATCTCTTATGTACTAAATCATCTAGATTTTTCATAAATTCCATTTTTACATCAACTTTGTTTTCCATGAATTCCCTTCACTTCCATCCCATCTCACAGGCACAAGTTAGTTTTAATCAGAAACACAACTATTGAAAACAAGTTTTATTTTGGCTGGAAATAAACTTTATACACTAATAACTTCCCCGGATGAGTCCAGAGATATGTACACCACCAAAACAGTATATACACAGCCAGTACACCACTTAAATAATACATCTTTCTTTCTTAAATATTTCAAGCTTTAACAAAACTGCTCTTGTATCTTATGAGTATATAACAAAAGCATTCCATAGGCCTATACACCTATAACTTTTTTCATAAAAACAGCTGCATTAAGTATAAAAAGTTTGAGATATGTCTAGATCAATATAATAAGGCAGTAGAGTAGCAACTGCATCTGTAGAGAAACCACCCACTTCAGGCACAACTGCACTTCATACACAAGGAGACAGTATAGCAAGAAGGTACACAAGTCCATCATGCACATACATATGCACACCTGCACTGGCTTGTAAAGACTGTACTCATGTATACCAAGTAATTTGCACATTACTTTCACTGACAGAATAGAAGTCACTGCCATGAAGCTCCAGTCACTACCTGACACTCTGAGAAATGATCACTAGTGAGTTTGATTTAAGGAGTGACACACACATACACATACACATACTTGCACACACACACAAACACACACACACACACACACACACACACACACACACACACACACACACACACACACACACACACACACTGTCTACTGTCAAGTAGATTGGAATTGCAAGACTATATGATAGTGGAGAAGCCTGATATCGTGTGTTTGACTGAGACAAAATTGCATGAAAAAACAAAGATAAATTTGGATAATAAATATAATATATGGAGAAAGGATAGGGAGAGTAAAGGTGGAGGAGTTATGATTATGACGAAGAAATAAATAAATGTGGATAAGGTTTGGTATGGGAAGAACAACGCAGAAGTGATAAGCATAAGGATAAAAAGTGATGGAAAAGAATTAATAATCATGGTGACCTATGTACCTCCTAAAACAAATTCTTGGACATTAAGGAATACGACAATATGATCAAGGATACTTTACAGAGTTTGGAAAGTGTATTATCTGGAAAAAGAAAGGTGATACTAGTAGGAGATTTTAATTGTAAGGAGGTGGATTGGGAAAATCTAGTAAGTGGTGTTGGAGAAGAAGCATGGGAGAGAGATTTCTTAATCTAATGATGGAAAATATGATGGAACAGAGGGTGAAGGAAAATACTAGATATAGAGGAGATGATGAACCGGCTAGACTGGATTTGGTGTTAACAAGAGAAGTGTACCTATGTGGAGATATACAATACAAGTGTCCTTTGGGAAAGAGTGATCATGTGGTTATGGAAATGCAGATAGCAACAACACAGCGAAGGAAGGACGAGACATACAGGAGTGGTAGATTGAATTATAGAAAGATGGACACAGAAAGTTTGAAAAATTATTTCAGAAAATTAGATTGGGAGATGTTACAAATCAGAGAAGTGCAAAAGAAATATGAGATTTTTATGAAATATTATAAAGAAGGAGTTATGAAATTTGTACCAAAGTATAAACCAAGAGAGGAAGGAAGAAAGGATTGGTTTAATGCAACTTGTGTTAAGGCTAAGGAAAAGAGAGATGTGGCTTGGAAAAGATGGAAAAGAGCAGGAATATACTAAATAAGGAGAATTATAGAGTGGCAAGAAATGAGTATGTGAGGGTAAGGAGGAGGAAGAAAGAAAATTTGAAAAGATATTGTAGACAAGAGTAAGGAACATCCAAAATTGTTTTACAGGTTCATAAATGGTAAACTTAAAAGAGAGAGTCCATTGAAAGATTAAAAGGAGAGCAAGGGATAGTAGATGACCCTAAGAATATAGCGGAATTGCTAAATAATAGGTTTCAGCAAGTATTTACTAAAGAAACAATGTTTGTAAAGCCACAGAATGTACAAGGAAATGTGCACATGGAGGACATTAAGATACCTAAAAGGAGTTATATAAAATGTTGGAGGAACTTAAAGATGATAAAGCGATGGGACCAGATGAAGTTTCAGGAAAATTATTGAAGGAGTGTAGAGAAGAATTGATTGATCCATTATATGATATTATAAGGTGCTCATTAGAAACAGGGAAGTACCAGTAGAGTGGAAGAGAGCTGAAGTGGTGCCCATTTATAAGGGAGGCAGTAAGGAAGAGCCTCTTAACTATAGACCTGTGTCTCTAACAAGTGTGGTCGGTAAGATTTGTGAGAGGGTGATAAAGAAATATTGGATACGGTTCCTGGAGGATCATAAGTTATTATCGGATCATCAATTTGGCTTCAGGAAAGGGAGGTCATGTGTAACAAATCTACTGAGCTTTTATTCAAGAGTGGTTGACAAAATACAGAGAGAGAGGATGGATGGACTGTGTATATTTGGATTTAAAGAAAGCTTTTGACAAGGTACCTCACGAGAGACTGTTATGGAAAGTAGAGATTTATGGAGGACTGAAAGGAAAAGTGTTAAAGTGGATGGAAAACTACTTGAGATGGAGGAGATGAGAACGGTAATAAGGGATGCAAAGTCGGACTGGTTGGTGGTGGAGAGTGGAGTCCCACAAGGCTCAGTGCTGGCACCAATACTTTTCCTGGTATATATTAATGACATGCCAGAGGAGTAAACAGTTATATTAATTTGTTTGCGGATGATGCGAAGTTGTGTAGGTGTGTGAAGAGTGAAGAAGATTGTGAAATTTTACAGGCAGACCTGGATAAGATTTGGGAGTGGAGCAAGAGGTGGCAAATGGAATTTAATCTGAGCAAAAGTCATGTGATGGAGATGGGAAGAGTGGAAGACGGCCAAGAGGGTCATATAAGATGGGTGAAGAAGTAGTGTTGAAAAAGGTGGAAAAGGAAAAGGATTTGGGAGTGATAATACAAGACCATGGGCAGTTTGAGGCTCATATTGATAAGATGTTTGGAGAAACGTATAATTTGATAAAAATATTGGATTAGCCTTCCATTATATGGATAAAGATATGATGAAGAAATTAATTAGTATGGTAATTAGACCAAGATTGGAATATGCTGGAGTGGTTTGGTCCCCTTATAAAAAGAAGCATATAAGGAAGTTGGAGAGATTGCAGAGAATGGCAACAAAAATGGTTCCGGAATTGGCAGAAATGACCTATGAGGAGAGATTAAAAGAAATGAATTTGCCTACCTTGGAACAAAGAAGAGAAAGAGGAGATTTAATACAGGTTTATAAACTGTTGAATGGACTGGATGAAGTGGATAATGAGCAAATGATGTTGAGAGAGGAAAACTTAAGTAGAACTACAAGATCGCATAGTAAAAAGATAGCCAAGGGAATATGCTTGAAGGATGTGAAAAAATATAGTTTCCCACAAAGATGTGTGGAGGTGTGGAATGGTTTGAGTGAGGAGGTGGTGTCAGCAAGGAGAGTGCATAGTTTTAAAGGAAAGTTGGATGTGTGTAGATATGGAGACGGGGCCACACAAGTATGATACCCAGGCCCTGTAAAATTACAACTAGGTGAATACACATATACAAGAGGGGAGACATGATTTTAATATATAAATGAAGGACAGTTTGAGAACAAAAATTTTTTAAATCTTTTATTGTAGGAAGAGAGTGAAGATGGATACTTTATGAGGAGATAATTCAAGGAAAGATAGACATTAGAACAATATAAGAATTGTAGCTTCCCTAGAAAATAAATGTAGTATTTAGAATAAACCAGAAAACACAATGAAAGTAAGGAATGTATATAAAAAAAAACACACACACACACACACACACACACACACACACACACACACACACACACACACACTTTACTGCATCAAAATTTACTTCAGTAGCAATTTAAATAATACATTATTTACAAACTCTTCCTGGTAATTCTAAAGCCAAGTAGGTTGAAAACTTTGTAACATTTCACCACTTACTTTCAATTCTGCCATAGAGAAAAGAAGGCACAAATGACACTGGTCACATTGAGGTGGCAGAGGTCACACTGAGTATTCACTTCCACATCACACATCAGGATATTGCATCTAACTTATAGCCTGCGTCTGAGATGATATAACTTCCATGATGGTTAATGTGCGTCTACGGTCCTTCTTTCGTATCTCCTTCTCAAAGCGTTCTTTTTCCTTCTTTAGCTCATCAAGGAGAGAACCAGATATGGCCAGCAGGCGATAGCGCTGGCGGAGGTTCCTTGCCCGCACATGGGTTGAGGAGATCTCCACTGTGAATCTCCCAGGAAACCACCCTCGCTCTTGGTCCCTGATGCGCTCTCCATGATACCAACCTGCAGGCCACATCCAATCCATTATTCATATGGATGAATGTGAGTCACTTGAGGACAGGTATTAATGACTTCATTACCTTCAACCCACCCAGTATCCCCAGTTCCTCCCCAGTAAGGAACAGAGACTAACTTGTAGTTTGAAGCATTATTAAGTATACATGTACATCCTAACTGCAGTATAGGCTGGATTTCTTTATGATGCTGGCAAACAATACGTAAAGCTATCAAGTGAAGGTAACTGTGCAAAATTAAACTTTTTGCCTACAAAAGAAATTATTGTTTTATTCATACTAATTTATTGTGTGTTTATGAAAGGAGCAAACAATGCGACAGAATACACTTTGGAAACATAAAGCACTTATAACGTTTAATTAGCCTCAATCTATCTGCTTGCAAGGGTGTCATTCCTCTCAAAGGACTGTGAATAAAAAAATAGATGAGAGAACCTTCCAAACACAGGGTTTCATCAATAAGAATACTTAAAAATTAGAGCATTCATGCAGCAAGTTATAATTAGTCATGCTAACAGTGACAAGCATGTTAGATTGTAAATCATGCTCATTGGCAAAATTACAAAGCATTTTACTAACATATAATTAGAACTATTAATAATTAGAAATTTAGCTTAATTTTTATGTATTCAATCTTAAACTGAAATGAATAAGTAAAAGTTCTTAAAATAAAAGCAAGATCAAATCTTAAGAAATCTAAATCAGCAAAACTTGCAAGACCAAACACACAAAGACACCATATAAAGTAATACCTGACTCCCACGCAGGTGAGGAGGCAGTGTATAATCTACACATCTTAATGTATTAGGTCTTGTTGATGAAGCCAACAACAAGCTCTACTAACTGGGGCCAGCGTGGGTCTGAACGCGTGCTGCTATGCCTCAACCCTCCCTGCCCGGCAGGTGCCCAGGGTTTGGGTGAGGCAGAGACCTGGCGCTAGTGTAGAGACAAGCCACACATGAGTATCTTTATTGTTAGTATAGCACATAAGCCTCAGACAAACTTGTGGTGACACCATGCACTAAACTAAATAATTACACACACACACACACACACACACACACACACACACACACACACACACACACACACACACACAAAATAAGTTAAGTTAAAAAATAATTAAAACCTTAAGTACCATGCTTTAATACTAGGTAACATTTAACTGCAGTGCATAAACAAATCAAATGAAAAGCTCTCCCAGAAGGATATCACACACATACACACGCATCAAGCAAAGGCACAGTTAAACTGGGAAGCATTTTTATTAGCAAAATATTCTGCCATGCTCATTTATCCATCCTGTTAGTTGTTATAAACATACACATAAGCAATCTTGCCTAATGCTCGACTCAAAACACCATGCAGGTCAACACAGCACCTACCATCAGACATCTTTTTTAGGACATTGACAACATCAGACACCTCAAGGGAGAGCTCATCTGCCTGCTTGCCAACATAGGGGTGTATGGCCTGGACCTGTGGGAGTGTACATATGTTAGTAAAAGTGAAGATATCAAATCATCTTGTTTGAGAACATTTTCAAGAAATGCATTTGCTTACACCTAAGGTTCTGTTCATATTCTCTGAATGTGTCCATTCGTTATGCCATTTTATAAATACAATAATATGTTTAAGACATAAATGAAGTTTGCAACTTCTGTGCTGAATATTGAATTCTTGTGAGTTTTCATGGAATTTCTTATTATCATACAAAGATCTCAAACTCACTTGGGGACAATCCCATTCCTCATAGATCCGCTCATCTGGGTTGTCTGAGCTGCGTGGAGTGACAGCCTCCACCCAGCGTGTCCTGTCTGATTCCATGGGGCAAGACACAATCTGAGAAGAGAACAAGATGAATGTCATGGCACTGCTAACACTTTGTTAAAACATGACCCCTACTACTTTATTTCATAGGCACTCGGGAAATAATCAATGTAGCTCTTTGTGATACATATTCATTAATTTTACTGAAAGAATATTTTCATTCTTCTTTTTTTCACAAAAAATATCAAACATATTCAATTTATAACTTTTATGGGTCTTCAGATATTTCTTAGTGGTATCCCACATATACTAAGGACAAATAGCTGTATGAAATACTTAGATTATTATAAAAGATACAGCAACATTACTGTTTCCATATACTTACAAGAGTGGTTAAAATCATTTCTGTAAATTATACTCTTTTAACCCACAATGTGCCAGATGTAGATTTCCATTCCTCTTTTCATTACTTTCTGCTATTCTTTCCATTTAAGCAAACCACTTTAGATTCCCATACCTCACCCCTTCAACCATATCACATTTCATTCCTTCACTTGAAATACCAAATCTGTTATGCACTTTTCATTACTTTCACCATCAAAACCTTAACTTTGAAAAAAGCTGAACTTGATAAATTAATATAATAGATGTAAAACAGCTGGAGCTAACAAGAGCACAAATACACCATAAGGTTACACAAGGTTTATTAGGCTCACCATCTCCACAGTTTTATTTTCATGATTCTGCAACATGGTCATGATGAGAAGGTTCTTGTGGCCATCCAGGATACGTCCAGGAAACTTGTCAGAGGTGTCCAGTTCCAGCACCTGCACCATGTTGCGGGAGCAGTAGTCCAGCACCATGTACTGGTCCTCACTGCAGACGCAGCCGTGAGAAAGAAGGAAACATTAATTTTCAAATTGAAAAACTAAGTAGATTGTGTGAGATGTTTCTTTCACTGGATTCTCTTTATGAAGTGATCTTCACATCTACAAATACTCTCAATATTAGCATGAAAATTTAAGATAATTATTTAAATCAGTCAGAAGTAAAATCTAAACCTTAGCAAGTTATTTGATTTTGTCTTAGAAATTAAACACCTGCATCCATTATTGTATTCATAGTTGCCTGCTGGTCACCCAATGTATTCATTATGAGAAATCTAGACATATTGTTACTATAGCAATATTAGTGTCACTATGTCCAAATACCATGCCTGTCAAACATGATGGAATCACCTAAACATTCATGTTACAAGCAATATCTTTAATCATTAAGGACTAATTTAACATGTATTCTGTACTGTTGACTGGATTCAAGGCCTTCATTCTCCTTCTTGACCAATACCGGTGATACGGCAGTGCTGTCATAAATCTTAGGATGCATACCTAGTCCACATCATAAAACTAAGATGCCAAGACACCTCCAGTCAAACATATTATAATTTATTTTTATTTTTTAATTTTTTTTTAGTGTGTGTGTGTGTGTGTGTGTGTGTGTGTGTGTGTGTGTGTGTGTGTGTGTGTGTGACTGCTCTTCTTATGCATACTGAGTCTCACCTCTTCTTTTTGGTTACCACCAGGAGGTCAGTGAAGAGGAAGAAGTGTAATGTGCACTTGGATATCCTCTTCCCAAATGTTAGTTTACCATCATTCTCTCTCCACGTAAGGCGAGTGAGGTCACCTTTCTTAACCAGCCAGCGTGAGGCTGAAATGAGAGGGATGGCTTTCACCTCCCGGAAATCCAGCTGGCGGGAGAGGATAAGCATCTCTTCCATGCGCTCCATCCGCCGTGCTCCCTCATTGCACTCCGCTACAATCTGGGGATGAAGGAAGGAATTAAGAATAGTTTACAATTGTTGCACGTTATTCCTTTAATGGATAGGCCAAGGCAGAGCTTTCTACTTGCACTTGCAGTTAAGTTCTTTCTCTTGCCTCATCATACTCTCAGCATGTATTTCTCTCTCATTAGAACATGAGCAGTGAGGCTGTGCGGTCACCTTGGTCAGTGTGGCAAGGGCAACTTTGTACTCGTGCCAGATGGGAGTGTTGTGCTCCAGACGGTGGAAGATGGCATCCACCAGCAGGGGCAGGCGGGTGATCCTCTGCATTGGCAACATGAGGAAGGAGTGCATGGCGAGTGACTGGCACACTGGTGATGACTCCAGCATGTTGAGAACTTCCAAGAAGCGAGGGTTGTTCTCTCTGAGAGGGGAATAACACAGTAGTGAAGGTGATGGTACCTTACAAACAAATAATACTAGCTTTAAATTCTTAACTATATATTCAAGAACACAGCATCAAACAACACATTTTCTTAAGAGGACCGTCCGGTGAGGTTTTTGAAAAATCGAAAATAAAGAGGTACGTGGGTATTTTTTTTTTTTTTTCGCTGATAGATGTTTATTACATGATGTTAGTTTAGTAGTTACAAGCGAATCAACTAATAAATAACTGCATGAAAAATAAAAAATCAATCTTTAAAAAAAATATTTTTCCTATAATCTTTGTCACTAGAGGACATATTTCAATTTTGCTAGTACGGATATGAAGTATGTCGTATACCAAAACTTTTTACCTCATAGAATTTTGAGTTTTTTATTTTGATGGCCATTATGATTTTTTTATTTTTCCGATTTTTTTTATATAAAATTATATTGCGGCACTTAAAAAAAAAAAAAAATCCAAATTCTATGAGGTGAAAATGTAGCAGCTTCATTGAGCTTCAAAATGATACCTCAAAATTGAAAATCCGTTGAGAAATGTGGGAGAAGATTCAATTTGAATGATAAAAAGTGGAAACTGAGAAAAAGGCAAAAAACCCCAGAGATGTCATTTTTGTCCTCTATGACCCTGTACATTTATTTGGGAGACGTAGGTAAGAAGGAGACCTGACAGAAGTATTTAAGTGGTATAAGGGTTGCAACAAAGGGGACATGAGCAAAGTTCTTAGGATTGGTAGCGGGGACAGAACCAGAAATAATGTGTTTAAGCTTGAGAAGTTCAGGTTTAGGAGGAAAATGGGAAAAAACTGGTTTTTAAAACAGAGCGGTTGATGAGTAGAATGGTCATATAGTCAGTGCTGGGTCAATAGGGAGCTTCAAAAGAAGATTAAATAAATTTATGGATGGGGATGATAGCTGGAATTTGGTAGCTTTGCTCATACTGTGACTGCCACGTTTAGACCTAACGGTTTCTTCCAGCTTCCTTCTTTTCTTATGTTTTCTAATACAGCAAACAAAAGATAAAAGACAATATTGAAGATGACAGTGATGATAATGAGTGATAATGCTGTTCAGAATGGCAATGGTGGCACCAATATCACCACTGTCACCAGCAAGACTCACCAGGAAGGATGTCAGAGAAGAGGATGTGTCTTTCGCGGCGGCTCAGCACAGCATCTTCTCCCTCATCGATGAACTCTGGGCACTGAACGAAGTGAGTCACCAATACATTGAGGGACTTGAGATAAGATGCCTCAGAGGTGATCATCTCAAACATTGCCTCTTGGATCTTCCTTTCCTGACCATTGATTTGGCCTGGCAGAGATATACAGGTTTCATATTAATTGAATATATTTTCCTACAGCCAAATGATGGTGAAGCTTTTCACTGCTAATGACAGAATGATATTTGTTACTCTGTATGAGTAGCTGTAAATATTCTTACTAATAAAAAATATAACTACAAACACAAAAAAAAATTGCATTATTCCATCACTCCTTTTAGTTATGTTTTTTTGTTTTTTCTCTCTTCAAAATCATATTCTACACATTTACAATACTTTACTGAATTTCAGTAGAACCCATAGCAGTCACAGGTAAACACAAATATTTCAAAATGACACAAGTCTTGGTGATGGACAGATTGATATCTGACTCTACATATATCTTCGTATTTCAATAAGTCATGTAAGCTAAGATCTGTTCAAAAGGCAAGGAATGGCAAGGAGTTATCACTGAACCGTATATTGGCAAAATGTACAACTTTCCAGAGCTGGGTAGTGTATTAGCGTTCATGCGTTCTTCTGGCCGCGGTCAATGCATTCCTGGGATCGCATTTCCCAAATGTTTTCGATTAATGTATTCCTGTGTTCTTGCATTCCTGCATTAGCATTCCCAAACTATTAAAGCATCCCTAAAAAAAAAAGTAGTGTGTTCCTAAAAAAAAAAAAAAAAAAAAAAAACACTGCAATCCTCAAAAACACTACTATGCACATCAAAAGAACTATTCCACAAGTAAACAATGGTTGTGCTAGCACTAGTGATGCTAGCATTGCTCTCTCCTGACACACTCTTGCTCCTCCTGTCACCTCCACCTCTCCTCACAAATCTGTCCAGGTTTATACTAACACTGAAACTGACTAACTGACTAAACACTGAAACTGAAAAAAGAAAAAAATTACAATGTTCGTTGATTAAACAGGCATAGATGGGTTCACACAATGAGCAATCTATACGTACTGACATAATGGCAAACAAAAAATTTGTTAGTCTTAAAAGCTGACCCATGGGAGACCTTCCCACACGAACGTAAGTGACAGAATGTTGCCACGTAGTGAATGTCATCTTTGTTGTTTCTATTGAAAACATTTGAAAATGTTTTGAAAAAGAAAAGTCATTTCATAACACTCAGAATACTTTAAAATTTTGGGCAGTGCATTCCTCTTACTTGCATTCCTTTGAAAAACTTTGCTTTCCTGCGTTCTTGCGTTCCTCAAAATGCAGTGCATAAATAAATGCACTTGTCCACCTCTGCAAATTTCTTTACAAGCACAGGCACAAATCACATTCACCAGACTCCTCTACAAACATATGTAAAGATAACTGCCTCACACTTACTCAATAGGCCACTGTCTATTACTTCAGGCAGCTCACACCACAGCGTGCGCCGGCCATCTGCAGGAGTGACCAATTCCATGGCTGATGGGCGGGTCTGCAGTTTTCCACTCCCACCTCCATGTCCATCATTTATGACCTGCAAGCAGAGATGCATGGTACAGAACACACTTAAGTAGGCATTTGTGAAGGATTAAAGGGATATGATGTAAATGCATTGAAGAAAAGCCATTTAAAAATAAAATTTTCCCGTATCTTACTGGTTGCATGAGCATTTAACTGAGCAACTACCTGCCAAAGTATCTAATTAAGCAGTCACAGTAATTGCAGTACCTCATAGTCATCCTCAGAGGAGCAGTCTCCCTGGTTATGTGCTGCTCGCTCCAGCACACCTGCTGTATAAAACTGGTACAAAGGCTCGTCAGCAAAATGAGAGCTGACATAGAGTGGCTCATCTTGGATGAGGGCATTAACACTGAAGTCCAGGTAGCTGTTGTTGTCACCATCCAGCAAGCTGGATGGCAGGTGAAGCAGACCAGAAGATTGAGAACGGCTTGGCTTTGGTGCAGATGGGATTGGGTTTCGCCGCGCAGGCAAGGGTGGGGGAGCTGAAGCAATGTCACCCAGACGAATGTAGCCCTCACTGGAGCCATGAGACCCAGAGCTGGCCACAGAAGTGCGTGCCCGAGGCATATTGAAGACCAGACCTCCTACTGCCTCAGCCCCTAGCAGTCTCTCATCACCACTGGAGTCTCCTGTAGCTGAGGATGTGGCTCCATCTATTGTAGCATATTTGACACTGTTGGGACGTAGCCCAGTGCAGCCAGCATCATCTGGGTGCACCAACACAGGGATTGGGGAGGCGTCACTGCTGGAGTCACCTGAGGTGCGCAGAACACGGCGGCCAGGGGGCACCATCGGACCACAGGAGAGGAGCTGGTTGAGGCGGGAAGCAACCTCTGTCTTGCTCAGCTCCTCCGGCTCTCCATCACTTGTTCTGCTGGCCTTCTCAGCCTTTTCACTATTCCTGTCTGTGACTAAACAAGATACGTTATTATGAACACTCAATAAATATATCTTTTAATTAAATCATGCACCATCTTCATCATCAAATCCATACATATCACAGTCACATAACAGATCAAGTTACAACCAACCTTTGGGTGGCGGGGCGGGTGGGGCAGTCCGGGGTCTTACTGGGCCACCAGAACTAGATCCAGTAGAGTTCTTCCTGCTATAAGTCACTGGAGCAGACCGACGAGTCACTGCACCATCAGCAGAGGCCAGAGTGGTAACAGAGGCTATGGAGGGAGTGTTGGAATGGCGGACATCCCGCACACTGGCCCCTGAGACAACACTCTCAGCATCAGAGCGCACAGTGGGCTGTGAGGTATCTGAGAGCTCACCGGCATCCTGAGCTCCTGCCTCAATGGTCAATGTGAGGTAGAAGGTGGCTGACTCCTTCTTTTGTGGTGGAGGAGGAGCCCCACTAACCACTGTTGACAGGGAGCTAGTAGATGATTTTCTTCTGAAATGACTCTTGAAGGACCACTTTCTCTTCTCCTCATTGCTGGGACTGTGGTCACTTGCCAGATCTGCAGACACACAGTATGCTAGATGAGCAAACATGTGTGTACCAACCTGGATACCACTACATATGAGTGCAATGTTTCTCACTACAGTGTTCACATACATTCCTACAAAAAACAATGACTACTCTTACTTTCTGTGCTTTTGATGTCTGAGGCACTAAACGTGCTCTTCTTCTTGATCCTGTTGAGGCCTGTGCGCACCTCATTCTTGGTGAGGGACCAATTCCGCCTTAGTCGCCTCATGCCCAGATTGGCAGCCTCGGCTATCTTGGTGATGCCATGCTGGTGCTGGTGGTGGTGTTGCTGTGTTACATTCTCATCCTGCTTCCCTGCTTCAGACTCTTCAGATCTCAGGGAATCATGGTGTTCCCTTGAGACTTGTGAGTTTTCATCTGGGAACTGAAGGGAAGGTATGCATATCAGTGAGTTAGGAGTGTAGAAATCACCTTACTCATATCCTTAGGTAGCACAGGAGGTTTAAAGAACACAATGATGATGCTGAATAACTAGGGACACAACTCCTCTTCCTCCACCTCTCCTTACCTGTGGGCGAAGGCGACAGTAAGCATCATCCGAGTCATCTGAGTCAAAGGAGTCATCAAAATCTGGATCATCTTGGCGTGCATAGCAGTCTTCATGAGCTGGACTGATGACTTCATAAATGGCTTCATAGTGATCCCCTCCAGTGTCTTCTTCCTCAGATTCTCCTCCTGAAGGTGCCAAGCAAGATAAGTGTGAGTAAAAGCAATGGAGGCATGATGGGGGAGAAGATGATGAGATAAGGAAGGATGCGAAAAGGCTGATGGAAGGAAAGATGATGTAGATTGTGTCCTATAAAAAGAAATTAGACATAGTGATAATGGTAGTAGTAGAAGCAGTAGTAGCAGTAAAAAAGAAATAGTAAAAGTATTACCCTAGTAATAACTAATATAGTTGTAGTAATAAAGATAGTACATAATAACATTACCAATAGTGTTGTTCTCTGAGGAACAGTAAAAGAATATTTACCAACTCTTGACTTTTGAAATATATAAAGAAAAAATTATGGAAGAAAATATGTAAGTAGAAAACCTATGTATTAAATACTCATACCATTACAATAAATTATCAGTGAATAGTACATTGAATCTGCATGTGAAGAAAAGGTCTGTGTAGTAGGTGTAGAATAATCAGTATTAAGTCAGTCAAGGAGTTAAAACATTCAGTCCGTCGGAGAAAATGTTATTGCGTCTTAGAGCGGCCAATCAGCAGTCAGGTGTCAGTCAGGAGTCCAGGGCATGTGCCAATCAGCAAGTGGGCAGAAGAGCACCAAAATACTCATGCAGATCAGCAGTATTACCAGTGTTACTCCTTCACACTTCACGCACTGAAGGCACCATTACACCTCTGCCTGTTAATCTTTATGTACATTAGTGTGGTGTGGTGTAAGGCTTAGCCAGTGAGGAATCAATGCTTTCTACTTCAGCAAACTCATTAAAGAGAAAAGAAACAAAAAGCAAATGGCAAATTAATGCTAAAATCTTAAGGTAACATTAAAGTTTTCAGGAGGGGATAAAATTAAAAGATGAATTTTTTAACTGAATAAATAATGTTACCTGTGAATGTATGAGAGCTAGTATCTTAAATAAATGAATAGACAATAGTTATGAAATAAATGTAAATGGTAATAAATACTTAAAATGTATGACAAATTAAAACACTGATATATTTGTTACACTTTCACCTGTTATGCAACTATGTACTACACTACTACACTGGTGCATGGTAATGGTATCTTATTGTAGTGCACATGTAATAGTTGTCTTCATTGTGTAGGAGTCTGTCTTTGCATGTGGTGATGTTGCTAAACAAAGAGGCAAAGAACAAGGAGTCTCATTCACCACAATGGATATAATGATAATGAGAAGGTTACAGGATTATGTAACACTCAATAAAGGTGTCTTATTCTCTTTCCCTTTCTTTACAGAAGTGTGTGTGTGTGTGTGTAATTCACCTCGATCGCCTGCTGGTCACCCAGCCAGTCTTCCCCATTACGGAGCAAGCTCAGAGCTCATAGACCGATCTTCGGGTAGGACTGAGACCACAACACACAACACACACCGGGAAAGCAAGGCCACAACCCCTCGAGTTACATCCCGTACCTATTTACTGCTAGGTGAACAGGGGCCATTTGCCTCGCCGCTTACTGGGACTCGAACTCGGCCCTCTCGATTGTGAGTCGAGCGTGCTAACTACTACACTACGCGGTGTGTGTGTGTGTGTGTGTGTTTCACTGTTTGATCTGCTGCAGTCCTGACGAGACAGCTAGACGTTACCCTACGGAATGAGCTCAGCTCATTATTTCCGATCTTCGGATAGGCCTGAGACCAGGCACACACCACACACCGGGACAACAAGGTCACAACTCCTCGAGTTACATCCCGTACCTACTCACTGCTAGGTGACCAGGGGCTACACGTGAAAGGAGACACACCCAAATATCTCCACCCGACCGGGGAATCGAATCCCGGTTCTCTGGCTTGTGAAGCCAGCGCTCTAACCACTGAGCTACCAGGCATGTGTGTGTGTGTGTGTGTGTGTGTGTGTGTGTGTGTGTGTGTGTGTGTGTGTGTGTGTGTGTGTGTGTGAACTTGTTCCAAAGACACAAAGATTAGTGAAGCTTGTGAGTCCAAGACTATTTAACAGCTCCATAAACAAATAAACACACACACACACACACACACACACACACACACACACACACACACACACACACACACACACACACCACCACCACCATCATTATTTAACAGCTCCATAAACACACACACACACACACACACACACACACACACACACACACAAACAAAACTGAGAGAGGGAGAAGACCTGATGAAGGTTGGAGAAGGGAAATATAACGTTTGGAAAAGAAATAGAGTAGGTAAGATGGGAGGAGGAGTGATGTTGCTGGTTAAAAAAGATATAAAGGTGGATCAAGTGAAAAAAGGTATGGGAAAGGCAGAAGTGCTAAAGATCAGAGCAGAAACTAATGAAGGAAAAAAGAGGCACTACATAGTGGTGTACGTACCACCTAAGACAAATGCATGGTCAGTACAGGAATATGAAGAAATGATAAGTGATACAGGAACATGTCTGGAAGAAATGTTGGGTGGCTGTGAACGAACTATAATGATGGGAGATTTTAATTGTAAAGAGGTGTGTTGGGAGGACTGGTCAATGGAAGGATCAGAGACAACATGGGGAAATACACTATTGACACTGGCAATGGAAAATGTGTTAACTCAGTGGGTCAAAGAAGATACTAGGTTTGGAGGAGAGGGAGCATCGTCAAGACTGGACTTGGTCTTTAGTACAGAGCCAATGGTCATTGAGGAGATGAGGGTGGAGTGCCCTTTAGCAAAGAGTGATCATGCAGTTTTGGAGTTCAAGGTGATAGACGAAGAGAAATCTAGAAGAAATGAAGAATATAAAGTGGGAAGATGGAATTATGCCAAGACAGATTTTGGAAACCTAAAGAAATTCTTTCAAGAGACAAATTGGATGAAATTCAAGAGTGCTAAGGAGCAAATGAAAAGTGGAAGGAATTTATAAAAATATACAAAGAAGGTGAGAAAAATTTGTACCAATAAGACAACATAGAGAAGTTGGAAAGCAGGACTGGTTTAACGATAGATGTGAAAAGGCTAGAACAAGAAAAGAGGATGCATGGAAGAGGTGGAGAAGGAAAAGACGGATTAAGCAGTGGAAAGTTACAAAAGAGCAAGAAATGAATATGTGTTGATTAGAAGAGAAGAAAGAAAGAAACAAGAAAAGGATATAATTGATAAATGTAAAGACCAACCAAGGCTTTTTTACAGACATGTGAACAACAACATCAAAAATAGAGAAAGTATTGAAAGTTTAGAAGTAAATGGAGTATACAGTGAAGATCCCAGGGAAATGGCAGAGGCTATGAATGGATGCTTTCGGAAGGTATTCACAAAGGAGACTGCTTTTGACAAACCACTGGTAATGGAACAGAAAGGGATTATGAAGGAGTTTCAAGTAACGGTGGAGGAGATCAAGAACATGATGGGGAGTTTAGAAGTGAGAAAAGCTGTGGGACCTGATGGGGTATCAGGATGGATTTTAAGAGAATGCAGGGAGCAATTGGCAGAAAAAGTTTGTGAAGTAATTGATGCCTCATTAAGGGAAGGCGTAGTGCCCCAAGACTGGAAAAGAGCTAACATTGTCCCAATCTATAAATCAGGTAACAAGAGAGACCCATTGAACTATAGACCAGTGTCACTTACAAGTGTGGTAGCTAAGATGTGTGAGAGGGTGGTGAAGACTAGATGGACAGACTTCTTGGAGAAAAATGACATACTTTGTGAGTGTCAATTTGGTTTTAGGAAAGGGCGTTCATGCACGACAAACCTGATATGTTACTATTCGAGGGTGATAGATGTAATACAGGAAAGAGATGGTTGGGCTGATGGAATATATCTGGATTTAAAAAAGGCCTTTGATAAGGTACCACACCAGAGACTGATCTGGAAACTTGAAATGGTAGGAGGAGTGCATGGCAGTTTACTAAAATGGATGGAAGACTTTTGGTAGGAAGAGAAATGAGAACAATAATTAAGGACAGACCATCAGAATGGGGATTGGTGGAGAGTGGAGTTCCACAGGGATCAGTGTTGGCACCAGTAATGTTCGCAGTCTACATAAATGACATGGTGGATGGGGTGTCCAGTTATGTGAGCCTATTTGCAGACGATGCAAAATTGTTACGAAAAGTGAGATGTGACAAAGATTGCGAACTACTCCAGGAAGACTTGGACAGAATATGGAAATGGAGCTGTACATGGCAAATGGAGTTCAACACGACAAAATGCAAGAAAATAGAGTTTGGCAAGAGTGAAAGAAGAATCAGGAGTATGTACAAGATAGGAAATGAAGACATAAAACCAGTCATGAAGAAAAAGACCTTGGGGTGACAATTACCAATGACCTATCGCCAGAGAGACATATAAACAAAATAATTGGAGAAGTATTGAACTTATTGAGGAACATAAGAGTGGCGTTCAGTATATCTAGATGAAGAAATGATGAAGAAAATAATTACTGCAATGATAAGACCGAGGCTTGAATATGCAACAATACAGTGGGCTCCGAACTTAAAGAAACACATAAGGAAACTAGAGAAAGTACAGAGGGCTGCAACGAAAATGGTGCCTGACTTAAGAGATTTGACTTATGAAGACAGACTGAA
>NC_059278.1:5274643-5327143 GCF_017591435.1 Portunus trituberculatus | reverse complement strand
CTTACACTTAAAAACATTACAAAAAATAGATAAATAAAATAACACATTTGTACACGTTATTCCACACCCACCTGATCTACCTACCTCACCCACCTACATACATCCACTCTGGTCCTCTATTCTATCCACACATGATCCGCATACACTGCATACTAATCTATCCATTATTATCCACACACGCCTACTCCTCTGCCCACTCACGTACACATGAAAGCGCGCGCCATTCCACACAACCACACTCCAACTCCACTTTCTTTTCCTACTTGACTTTTTCTTAGGTAAAAATGCAAACAAGGAGATTTTTTCCCTATTTTGCTTTCTTGGTAGACCTTCACACACACACACACACACACACACACACACACACCAATAAAAAAATTCAACGTAACCTAATCTGATCTAATTTAGTCTAATCTAACCATATTCACATTTATAGACACATACAGACTAGCCATACATTCTTACCCAAGCTAACTTAACTTAATAAAAACTAACTTAACCTAATCATATCCACATTTATACCCACAAACACTCTATCCAACCTAACCTAACCTAACTTAACCTGCCATAAACTAACCTAATATTCACATTTATTTACACACGTTTCACCAAACCCAATTTTACTTAACTATACATAAATTAACCAGACTTTTATATTCATTCCTACAGACACTACACACACAGCTTAACCTAATTCAACTCAGAGCTAAGGCCGGGGCACGCCTCTCTACAAGTCCTTCCCATTTTGTCAAGGCCTAAAAGAAAGAAAACATGTATTTGTGTTAGGCTTAGTGAAGTGAAAACAAGACTACAGATAGAGCAAAGTTATCCATGGTGTGGAGGTCCCGGTAATGTTAATGGTGGTGGTAATGGTGGTGGTAATGGTGGTAATGGTGGTGGTAATGGTGGTGGTAATTATACGTATTTTGAAGTGATTATGTCGTCATCACTTTCACCACCACGATCACAAGCATCATCATCATCATTATCATCAACAACACTACACCAACGCCATCACTCAAAACGTTTATATACTTTCAATCATCACCATCAGCATCACCAGGCTCACCTCGATGCATCACTCATCACCACCACCGAGTATACAACATACAACCCTTCACCAAACTGATCCTGGCATTTATAAACACCAAATCCTATACAATAAGATTAAAACAGGTTCGACTCCCTTTTAGCTCGAACATAAAGGCTTAAACCTGTCTAAAAGGTAAAATAAAGGTGATGTTTGCGCATGAAGGAAGAGGAGGAGGAGGAGGAGGAGGAGGAGGAGGAGGAGAAGGAGGAGGAGGAGGGGCATGTCTCGTAGTGGGGAAAGTGGCAGCGAGAGAAAGAAAGAGATAGAGATAAAGAGAGAAGCCGGTCAGCTCAGTGGGGGATTGGGGGAGGGGGGGGCAGTTATCGAGGCACTACTGGTGGTGGTGGTGGTGGTGGTGGGCATTTTCGCGCAAGAGAAAGTTGAACATGAAAGTGAGAGGCTTGAGAGTGGGAGGAGAAAGGAGGGGCGGAGGAGGAGGAGTAAGGGGTGGAGGATACGTGGGAGGTATTCATTCCTACACGGAGGGGTGGGGGGGTGGAAGAGAAGGGAAGAGAAGGGGAGGAATGGGGGAAACAGTGGGATGGGAAGACTGGGAGTGGAGGAAAGGAGGGAGGTGAAAGGAAGGGGAGGAGAAAGGAGGAAACGTGTACTAGTGAAGACGAGAGATGGAAAATGAAGAAGAAGAAGAAGAAGAAGAAGAAGAAGAAGAAGAAGAAGAAGAAGAAGAAGAAGAAGAAGAAGAAGAAGAAGAAGAAGAAGAAGAAGAAGAAGAAGAAGAAGAAGAAGAAGAAGAAGAAGAAGAAGAAGAAGAAGAAGAAGAAGAAGAAGAAGAAGAAGAAGAAGAAAATGATGCTGATGAAATAAAAAAGAAGAAAAGAACAAGAGGAGGAGGAGGAGGAGGAGGAGGAGGAAAACGAGACTCTTATCAGTAAAATCAACAATAGAAAATATATCAATATGTTAATAAGAAGGAAAAAAAAACATCAAATAAATGGTTAACGTGAAAATGAATCACCAATTTCAGTTCATGAGAAGAAAAACATGATGAGAGAGAGAGAGAGAGAGAGAGAGAGAGAGAGAGAGAGAGAGAGAGAGAGAGAGAGAGAGAGAGAGAGAGAGAGAATGGAAAAGCAATGAAAGAAGATAAAAAAAACTCACATGAGAAGACGGAGGAGGAGGAGGAGGAGGAGGGAGGGGTGGGCAGGTGAGAGGAACAAGAAAGGGAGGAAGAAAGCTGCGGATGGAAGGGAGTGAAGAGAAAAAGGGGAAAGGGAAGATATAAAGAGGGAGTGGAGGCGTGCGAAGGGGAGCACTGGAAGGGGAGAAAGTGGAGGAGGAGGAGGAGGAAAAGGAAGAAGAACAAGAACAAGAACAAGAACAAGAACAAGAACAAGAACAAGAACAAGAACAAGAAGGAGATGATGATGATGATGAAATATATATACATACAGAAACCTCCATTACACTACTCAGATCAGAGTATACGGAAACTGTCTTTTAAAATGAAGACAAAATAAGAAAAAAAGGCCAAAAATAATACGCTTTACCATTATGTATCTCCGTATCTGTCAAAGAAGTTCACGCATACCCTTCCCCTTCCTCAGGTGTTCCCCAGGTGCAAATTAATTAGCCAGGTAAGGCGCCACAGACCACCTGGTGACTACTAAAGGCGTGTTATCGAACTTAAGTCACTAATGTCGTAGTTAGAGAGAGAGAGAGAGAGAGAGAGAGAGAGAGAGAGAGAGAGAGAGAGAGAGAGAGAGAGAGGAGAGGAGAGGAGAGGAGAGGAGAGGAGAGGAGAGGAGAGGAGGAGGGAAGAGAAGAAATTGTGGAGGAAAGAAGCAAATTGAAGGAAAGAAGTGATGGAGGAGAAGGAGGAGGAGGAGGAGGAGGAGGAGGAGGCAGTATAGCAGAGGCGAATGAAAGGAGTGGTGGTGGTGGTGAAGGGTTATGAGGAGTGAGGCTAGAGGGTGCTGGGTATTGGGGGGGTAAGTGAAAGTGGGTGTATAGGTGAGCATGGCAACGCCTGACCTGGCCCGGCCCTCACTACCCTTACCTGGAGGCCCTCGACGGTGCCCTCACGTTAATTACAAGCTCAAGGGCTGAACTTCGTGGGAACCTTAACGTATGAAAGAATTCTCTCTCTCTCTCTCTCTCTCTCTCTCTCTCTCTCTGAAATGGTACATGAGCTATGGTGTTATATGCAAAAATCAGTGTTTCAATCAAGAGAATAATAATAAACTCAAGATTGGCAACACTTAAGACAGTGAGTGGCAGATGACTAGACTAAACGCAGCCAGTCAGTCGGTTGTTAGTGCTGAGTCAATGTTGGGCTTCAAAAGATTAGATTAACGAGTAAGGATGGCAGGTGGATGTGAATGGGCTACGTTTACAAAAGGGAGTGCCACGTGCAGACTGTTGACTTATGGCAGCTTCCCTTATGTTATGCTAATTTTCTTCATCCGTAAGAGAAATTCAAAGTCTGTGTTGGTTTCTAATATTTCGTTATGTATTGTCTGCCTGTTTCCCTTGCCGTACTGGGACGCCCTGGAGAATTCACAGCATGACTGGTGGAATATTGACATTTTCTTCTCTTTCTCTTTACTTTTATGTCAATTTCCATTCCTTGAAAAATCCACGTTATATAGTATTTTCTTATCATGGTACAGTAGATGCAGATATTCGAGTTTCAAAACGAAGTTGGAAAATAATGACAGGTAAGTCTTAGCTACCCTGTGTGGCTCACCTGGCGTTCTGCATCTCCATCGTTCTCTTACATTTTTGTGTTCTACTTAATTAATGTACTATCTCATTGCTTCACGTATTTGTCCCGTTTTTCTTCTCCTCTACTCCTAAACCTTATGCATCTCACTTCTCTTTTTCTGTTTCTCCCCTAAAATTATGTTCTCCATCCTTCTCTATCTCAAAAATCCTATACATATCACCTCCTTCTCTATTTTTCCACAAAACTTTTTAATCTTCCTCCTCCTCCTGCATAACAAAATTTCTGTATTCTCCCTGTATGTCCTCTTCTTCCGTTTCTATCTTAAAGTCTTCCTCCTCTACCCCAAAATCCTATACATTTCATCTCTTCCTATTTTATTTCTTCACAAGACTCTGTTCCTCCTCCTCCTCCGGCAGTGCTGTCACGTCTCTCTTCCCTGTAGCTAGTTATAAGTAGTAACCAGTCATGAAAGAACAAAAAGGGCAGTTCCTGTTTGGCTTCACTTCATATTCCTTTGTATTCCTCCTCCTCCTTTTCCTCTTCCTCTCTTCCCTGTAGCTAGTTAGAAGCAGTTACCAGTCTTCCAAGGACCAAAAGGGCTATTATTGTTTGGCTTTCCTTTGTATTCCTCCTCCACCTACTTCTCCGCCTCTAGCCCCAAAATCGTACATAGTCCTTAGTTACATATTCCAAGGTTGACCTGTCGGAACATCACCCCAGGTATTCCCTGCGTGTTTTGAAAGGCGACTGTAAAGGGAAGACCAAGGAGACTGGAAACCCCTCCCTCTGTGTTCTTATTCCCGAAGAGAGAGAGTACGTGATGTGCTTTTCAGGGCGACAATGCTTACAGAGGGATAGATGGATTGATTAGTTGGATTGGTGTGAGTGAAAGTGAATGTAAACCAGCGAAGAGTTAATATGAACATGTGGTGAGATGACTGCATGGTGGTTGTTTTTTATTTCTTTTTAAAAAAGAAGTATGCTATAATTACAAGCTAATTTGAACGTTATTTAAAAGGAGGAAATGAGATGATTAACTACTCTCTCTCTCTCTCTCTCTCTCTCTCTCTCTCTCTCTCTCTCTCTCTCTCAACCCTCCCTCCCCTACTACCTAGCCACACAGAACACAGGGAGTTGTTAGTATCATCAGACAGTGAAACCCTGGGAGGAGAACAGACGTGTGTGCACAATGCTCGATGAGTCCTCATTGTGTGTGTGTGTGTGTGTGTGTGTGTGTGTGTGTGTGTGTGTGTGTGTGTGTGTGTGTGTGTGTGTGTGTGTGTGTGTGTGTGTGTGTGTGTGTGTGTCTTTCTTTATTATGTACTTCTATTTGTAGGCAAGATAATGTTTTTCTTTTTCTTGATAAAATGTCTACTGTTGTATATTTCGATGAGAGAGAGAGAGAGAGAGAGAGAGAGAGAGAGAGAGAGAGAGAGAGAGAGAGTGTGTGTGTGTGTGTGTGTGTGTGTGTGTGTGTGTGTGTGTGTGTGTGTGTGTGTGTGTGTGTGTGTGTGTGTGTGTGTGTGTCTCTCTCTCTCTCTCTCTCTCTCTCTCTCTCTCTCTCTCTCTCTCTCTCTCTCTCTCTCTCTCTCTCTCTCTCTCTCTCTCTCTCTCTCTAAGTACATGTCCAAGTTTTTCCCAAGTTTCGTCTCGGGGCAGCTGCGGTTTCACCTGTTTCTTTAGGCAATTCAGGTGAGAGCCTCCACCTGTCTTCTCTCTCTCTCTCTCTCTCTCTCTCTCTCTCTCTCTCTCATTAAACATTGAATATATCACATAAAATCACACCAAACAACGAATAACAACAACAATAACAACAACAACAACAACAACAATAATAATAATAATAATAATAATAATAATAATAATAAATAATAATAACAAAAACGAATGACGTGCTGGGTTGACACGCATGACACGAGGAGGGGAGAGTGACATGCATGATAACGCGGCAACACTGCATGAAGGCGCCGCTACACACCTGGCGACACCTCAGTAGGTAAAGGTGTCACGCAGGTGTTGTTTAATTAAGGTGAAGCGTGTCTTTAAAAATAGCTACACCGAGAAGGAGGGAGAGGGGAGGAGGAGGAGGAGGAGGAGGAGGAGGAGGAGGAGATGGAGGAGAAGGAGGAGGAAGAAATGAGGTTATGATAAATAATAATATGCAAAAAAGTATGAGCAGTGAAAAAGAACACAAAAGAAAAACGAATAGTTAATAAGGAGGAGGAGGAGGAGGAGGAGGAGGAGGAGGAGGAGGAGGAGGAGGAGGAGGAGGAGGAGGAGGAGGAGGAGGAGGAGGAGGAAAAGCCAAGAGGTAACTATGTATAATGAAAAGGTTAGGAGAAGGAGGAGGAATGTTTGATAAAAGGAGTGGTAAAGAAGAAAAGGAGAGAAAGGGAAGGAGACAGACTAACGGAGGGGAAAACAAGAGGGAAGGAAGAGGGGAGGGAGGAGAGGGGGAGAAGAACAGAGGGAGGAGGGAGAGGAGAGCAGGTGAGTCACAAATCAAGATTACCTGAAGGAGAATTCTTTTGTGCCCTTTACATCTCTCTCTCTCTCTCTCTCTCTCTCTCTCTCTCTCTCTCTTACAAAATAAAAATCAAACATCTCTTTCAATATTAATTTTGTCAATCCCTTCTTCATTCTCTTCTTTAAGTTCATTTAACATCCATACCTTCCCTTATCTCCTGTTTTTGTCCTATCCCTTCTTTATCTCCTCTTCTTCAGTCCCTTTCTTCCCTCCTCTTATTCCCTTCTTTAGCACCCTCCTCTTTCCCTTATCTTGCTCCCAATTAAGCTTCTTTACCTTTCTTACATTTCCATTTAACCTCCTATCCCTTTATCTTTATTCTATTTCATCTCGTCTATGACCTCCCTCATTCCCTCTCCCATGAGCCTCCCTCCCCGTGGAGTTGACCTACCGGCGGCGGAAGTTAAGGGGAGGAACCAAAAAAATAATGATCAAATTACCCGGTGAAAGCCGAACGAAGGCCTCGATAAACTCCTGTACCTCCACGTAATTATTTTCTTCTTACCCCCTCCCCTCGCCCGACAGGTGAAACGGTATGGAGAGTTACGACCCATATCAATAAGACATCCCATCCCAGTACCTGCAGGACCTTGGCGTGTAGAGATTCTTGTACTTATTTGGCGAGTTGAAAGAATAATTGTTCACTGGGATTGTGAGAGGAAAGGGGAAAGGTTTCTCTGATAATCCGACTCTTTAGATGCATGTTTGTCTTTACAGGGAAGAAAGTAAAAGAAGATTCGTGAACAAATTAATGAGTATAGGACGTCAATTTATGAACCATAAATTAATGAAAACCAGAGATAGGATGGTTCAAGATTTAACGAGATTTTACAAGAATCAACGAGAGAAACTCACAAACTTAGCGACATTTAATTACAACCGCTGAGGCAAGACGACACATAACCTTATTCCTCCCACGAACGTACAGGTATATAGAGATAAACACATTAAAGGTTAAGTGTTCGCCTTAAAAGGAAAAAAAAAAAATTGCTGAATAATTTAACGAGATATTTGCGAAATAAGTGACGTAACTCATTACTTTCACAAGGGAATGGATTGCTACCTGTCCTTAATTACTTCTGGTTGAGCAGGTAGAGCGAGTTATATCTGAGTGTACAAGTGACAAAAAAGTGTGAGTAATGTGATGAGTATGGGAACTACGTAGATAAGTAAGGCTTGTACTTTCTTCCACTACTTTCACAGGTAAACAGGTTGATTTATTCAGTCATGGACAGGTAAACTATTTTCTAGTAACCCCGTGACGATACAGCGTGAAAAAGACGTGTAAATATTAGAAAATGAATAAGTAAATAAATAACCAATAACTAAAAGAAGAAAAAGTGAACAAAATCAAAAGAAATACATAAAAATGAAATTATAATAACATCGGCAGGTAGTCATGTTCTTTGAAGGTGTTGCGAAAAGTTTCGTTCATCAGCTGAGCAGGTGATGATGAATGAAAACAAATGAGCCTCTGTACACCTTCATTACGCAGAATGGTAACACATCACGTACAGACAGAAAGGTTGTATCGCGTTTACTGGCTGGACAACACGTCATGAAGAGTTAACACCGTCAATGAAATAAAAAAAATAAATGTCTAAATAACGCCATCTTTTTCATGATCGATTGTAAGAAAAATGCGATGCGTGTATATATTTCTTCTTCTTCTTGGGAGTGAATAATGAAAAAGGTCAGTGATGATGATGGTGAGATGAATGAACAACGATGAGAAATATGAATGATGAACATAAACATGATGAAGAATGACGAAAAACATGAATGACAAATATGAACAATGAACAAATCGTGAATGATATAACACAGAGATATCAAATAACCACAAAAACATATATTAATTTCATTCATTAAATTCATATAAGGAAAATTAATATAAATTCAATCCTGACCTTGTTCAGTGGGTTCATCCTCCTCCTCTTCTTCTTCTTCCTCCTCCTCTTCCTCCTCCTCATCATATCCCTCCTCCTTCTCCTCCTCTTCCTCCTCCCCCTCCTCCTCCTCCTGCTCCTCTTCCTCGGGCGTGAGCGTTGCCGAGTCAGGTGTGGGTGCCCTTGGCTTCCCGTAAGGCTTGCAGGAGGTGGAGGAGTAGGAGGAACTGGAGGAGAAGGAGGAGGAGGTGGAGGAGGCACAGGAGATGAGGGATGAGGCGTGTGAGGTTCTTCGCATCATCCTTCCTCCTCCTCCTGTTGATGAGGGCGCCGCGGGTACACAAAAGAATACAAAGGAAGACTAAACAACGGCACACGGATGTAAACAGCTGAGCCAATCACGTGTCGTCTTTGTTGTGACGTCATCAAACACGTCGACCAATCACAAAGGGGATTTTCTTTCCTTCTTTATTTTTTTTCTTCAGGGACCACAAAGCTTATTCATTTGGTTCTTTTACGTTTCTTCGCAGATAAATGAAGAGATAATAAAGAAACAAATACAAGAAATGGAGGTAGAAGACAACAACAATAACAACAACAACAACAACACCAACAACAACATCAACAATAACATCAACAACATCATCGACAGCAACAACAACAACAACAACAACAACAACTAACGGACCAAGCGAAGGATAGAGTGAAGGGGTGAAAATTAAACAGGGAAGAGAAGGAAAGAAAAGAAGAGCGGCGGCCTTGAGAGAGAGAGAGAGAGAGAGAGAGAGAGAGAGAGAGAGAGAGAGAGAGAGAGAGAGAGAGAGAGAGAGAGAGAGAATATGAGGAGGCGAAGGTTGCAACGTTTCACAGTAAAAAAAAATTCAGACATAAAAATTTGGTGTGTGTGTGTGTGTGTGTGTGTGTGTGTGTGTGTGTGTGTGTGTGTGTGTGTGTGTGTGTGTGTGTGTGTGTGTGTGTGTGTGTGTGTGTGTGTGTGTGTGTGACTAAGACCCGGAGAGAGAGAGAGAGAGAGAGAGAGAGAGAGAGAGAGAGAGAGAGAGAGAGAGAGAGAGAGAGAGAGAGAGAGAGAGAGAGAGATATCGCACAGTATTGCATAAGAATTAAAAATATTCTGTGAATTCATTTAACATTACAAGGTCACCTCTCTCTCTCTCTCTCTCTCTCTCTCTCTCTCTCTCTCTCTCTCTCTCTCCACAAACATCCAGCTATTTCACACCATTAAGATATAAATCACCACCACCAGTCTCTCTCTCTCTCTCTCTCTCTCTCTCTCTCTCTCTCTCTCTCTCTCTCTGGTCCATTCACACTCTCCTTCACAATAAAATAATACTGAACAATGACGAGAAATACAAAAATGTTGACCGTGATCGTAACCTTAAACTTGAAAAATAAAATAAAGAGAAAAATAAAGCAAATTTGAGAGAGAGAGAGAGAGAGAGAGAGAGAGAGAGAGAGAGAGAGAGAGAGAGAGAGAGAGAGAGAGAGAGAGAGAGAGAGAGAGAGAGAGACGAATTGGGTACCTGGAGGTGATATCACGAATCTGTCTTAAAAAACTCACAACTCTATAAGGAAATTCCATTATGAAAACTAGACCTTGAAAACTCGATTAATGGAATGTTAGGAAGAGGAGGAGGAGGAGGAGGAGGAGGAGGAGGAGGAGGAGGAGGAGGAGGAGGAGAGGAGGAGGAGGAGGAGAGAGAGAATTGGAAGATCACGAATGGCGTTTATTTTTACGACCCCTATGAGAGAGAGAGAGAGAGAGAGAGAGAGAGAGAGAGAGAGAGAGAGAGAGAGAGAGAGAGAGAGAGAGAGAGAGAGAGAGAGAGAGAGAGAGAGAGAGAGAGAGAGAGAGAGAGAGAGAGAGAGAGAGAGAGAGAGAGAGAACAGACAGACAGACAAGAGGGAGGGAGGGAAACTCTTTGAAAACATTCCCAGAGCGCTTTTCCCGTGGCCCCGATGCTCGCCTGGTTTCTCCTGGGGCGCACCACATGCATTTTACGGGAAAGCGAGGCACTAGCGGGTTGGAATGCCATTTGGGGACCCACAGGCGCCCCCGGGAGTGACAGGTGCGGCTAACTCAAGGGTGTGGGTGTGGGCTGGGCAGGGGAGAGGGAGGCCGACCTTCACCTGGTGTTTGTGAGTGGAAGAGAGAGAGAGAAGGAAGGCAGGTAGACAGAAGGTAGGCGTGATTAGGTAAAGGGCAGGTGTGTGGGGGAGAGGTGTGTGTGTGTGTGTGTGTGTGTGTGTGTGTGTGTGTGTGTGTGTGTGTGTGTGTGTGTGTGTGTGTGTGTACACACACACACACACACACACACACACACACACAGAAGCAGCAGCAGCAGCAGCAAGAAGTAATGGCGGAGATGACGTGATCTTTGACCTGACCTACACGTCAACAGAGGTCAACTTTCCCCCCTCTCTCACACACACACACACACACACACACACACACACACACACACACACACTTATCAACAAAGTGTTTCTTACAACAAATTGCTTTTACAACAACAACAACAACAACAACTACTACTACTACTACTACTACTACTACTACTACTACTACTACTACCGCTACTACTGCAACTGGAAAGAATGGAAAAAACTGAACGGAGATAAGAGGAAAAAACAAAGGAAAAGGAGGAAAAGAAGAAAAAAGGAAAAATTAGGTAAATCCGGAGAGAGAGAGAGAGAGAGAGAGAGAGAGAGAGAGAGAGAGAGAGAGAGAGAGAGAGAGAGAGAGAGAGAGAGAGAGTCCATTACCCTACACATGCTAATCAGAGACAAGAAAACATGTATCTCTTTCTCTTGTTCTCTCCCTCCCTTCCTTCTTCCCCCCTCCCAAACTCCTTTCCTCCAGCCCAAGGGAAAGGAAGGAGGGAAACAGAGGAGCCGGAGGGAAACTGGAGGGAAAGAGGGTGGAGCTGGAGGTAAGTGGAGAAAACAGCAGTAATTTCAGATTAAAGACAGAGAGAGAGAGAGAGAGAGAGAGAGAGAGAGAGAGAGAGAGAGAGAGAGAGAGAGAGAGAGAGAGAGAGAGAGAGAGAGAGAGAGAGAGAGAGAGAGAGAGAGAGAGAGAGAGAGAGTAAAAAGGACACTATGAACCTGAGTTAAGAAAAAAAAAAGCGAGAAGGTGGAGGAGGAAGAGGAGGAGGAGGAGGAGGAGGAGGAGGAGGAGGAGGAGGAGGAGGAGGAGGTGATGATGAAGGACGCGCCCAGATGAGTGTCGTTATGATGAATAATGCTGAAGTGGTGTGTATGAAGGCAACCCGTGACCTAACCAGCACGAACACACACACACACACACACACACACACACACACACACACACACACACACACACACGTAGTAGTAGTAGTAGTAGTAGTAGTAGTAGTAGTAGTAGTAGTAGTAGTAGTAGTAGTTGCCATTATCATTTGAAACAACAACAACAACAACAACAACGACAACAACAACAACAAGCATAGTCACACACCTGACTGACTTTTCTGCGTCACCACCTTTTCTCTCAGGGGAGTGGAGGGAGGGAGGGAGGGAGGGAGGGAGGGAGGGAGGGAAGGATGCAAATTGGAGGAAAGAAGGAAGGGAGGAAATCCTGGTGGTTTCGTTCCTTTCTCTCTTAACCTAATCCTTTCTCCATTGGTCTCTCCAGCTCCCCACGATGATCCCGGACACACACACACACACACACACACACACACACACACACACACACACACACACACACAAATTCCTATGGCTGCCTTTCTCCTCCTCCTAGACAGACAGACAGACAATTATACCAGTATTTTAATAACTGGTTAGATGATTGAAGCAGAAACACTCAAGCAATTATCACCAATTCAGGTGTTGTGAGTGAAGGCATGCAGTCAATACTCAAGCACTGTAAAGTCAAAATCCAAGGCTACATCACCGTCACGTTAGAAAATGCAAGGTGACATCAGGAGCCAATGTAATTCTGAGGTAACCATGAACTTGCCAAAATCCACGATATCATAGCAAAAACTAACAATGACATCAAAACATCAAAAAATAAAGGTAATATCAGGAAAACTAGGAAAGGTAACATCGAAAACTAGGAAAGGTAACACCATCGTCTAGTCTAACAGGACACCGAAACTCGAGCAAAGTAAAGCAACATCTCCATCACAACAGAGACAGGTAACATCACTATAGACACAAGTGAGTAGATCAGCCAGGTAACGCAACACCAGGTAGGCGAGACAAGAGCCACCTACTTGTACCTGCTCACCCACCACAGCCAGACAAGCAATACCTGGTGCCCTCACGTAAACAGGTTACAACAGGTGCCGACTCACACACGACGCAGGAACGAACTACTGGGAAAACTATAACGTGGTAGAAATGCATAAAAAAACTGATGATCTATATTGACAACATAGAAGAGCATAAAAATTGACAATGTTGGGGTTTTATCACTGAGAAAAGCTCTAACCTGGTAAAAGAAATGCATGAAAAGAACAAAAATCCGGTGAACTATATTGACAAGTTAAAACGAACCCATACAGTTTTGCGTTCTCATCACTCAGGCATACCACGTTAAACATTCCCCAAAAGTACAGTACATCCTGAAGCCAAGCTGAAGACGCCACCACACCTCCAGAAGAAAACCATCGTGGCGCACGTTAAATGTCAAATGTGAGAGCACTCAATTAATCTCCCTGTGTAACCTGTGCCTGTGTAACCTCTTAAGCCACTAGACCAATCCAGTCATAGGAACATAAAAAACGTACAGGATGGTGCAAGAAGCTGGCACACGTGGCAACCCAGTGCGACACATTTTACTTCAGCTGCACCCAAGTCCTTCTATTATTCTTGTCCCTAACGTCGTCTAACCTTCTCTTAAAGCTTGCTATCTAAACTGACCTGAAAAATTAGTCTATTCTATTCACCTGACTCCATATCTGAGATCCAGTTTCCACGTTGCTTCTACTTGAAAACCACATTACATTCGGCCTCATCACATACTTCTTTCATGTCCTATCTTGATTACTTCTTTCATGTCCTATCTTGATTACTAACGCGAAAATCTTGCCTGTATCTGATGCAACACGAGAATCACCCAGAGAAAACAAACACGTCAGGAGAAAGAAAAATATAAGACAAGCAAAAGTAAGACCGTGCAACATGGAGGTACAACAAATCTGTCCTAAACATCTAAAACATCTATAAAGACCCACCTTATCTCTTGCCTTACAGTGATCCAGCAGCTCAAATTGATCCCCACGAGAAAATGATGCAGACACCGACAATAGACCTTTCAATAGAGCTGGATAGGAAAGACTTATTGAGGCACTTACAGTTAATTCAACCCTATTTGCTTGACGATTCACTCCTCCTCGCACGTTTGTCTGCCTGCTTGCGTGGATTTCACTCCATCTATGCAATCACGTAAAAAATAATTACTTAATAGCTACGTGTCTCTCTCTCTCTCTCTCTCTCTCTCTCTCTCTAGACGTAAATACCCATATCCTCTACATAAAATTCCTCTTTTAATCCTACTTCTCGTCCCCAAAGTCCTCTTCAGTTCCCTTGGGTCTCTCCTGAATGCATTAATGGGTCACTTGTCTCACACCTGCCCCGCGGTGATCAGGCTCGGCTGACTCACCTGTCTGACTCACCTGCCTGGATCGCCCACCTATACCTGAGCAAGTCTGCCTCTTTACCATTGTTTGAAACTTTTGGTGGTGGTGGTGGTGGTGGTGGTGGTGGTGGTGGTGTAAGGAGGAGGAGGAGGAGGAGGAGGAGGAGGAGGAGGAGGAGGAGGAGGAGGAGGAGGAGGAGGAGGAGTAGTAGTAGTAGTAGTAGTAGTAGTAGTAGTAGTAGTAGTAGTAGTAGTAGTAGTAGTAGTAGTAGTAGTAGTAGTAGTAGTAGTAGTAGTAGTAGTGAGGATGTTATTAGCTTATTACCAAGAAGAGAAAACAAAGACGAAACAAGAAGGCAGGAAAGTGTGACCTTTCTGAAACGTTTAGTGAACAATTGCAACTAACAGAGAAGTTCCATGTATAGTGTGTGTGTGTGTGTGTGTGTGTGTGTGTGTGTGTGTGTGTGTGTGTGTGTGTGTGTGTGTGTGTGTGTGTGTGTGTGTGTGTGTGTGTGTGTGTGTGTGTGTGTGTGTGTGTGTGTGTGTTTAAGACAGGCGCGCTTGTTAGGCGGCTTAACCTTAAAAGGAAGAGATTTCCAAACAAAAGAAGTTAAAAAAGAGAGAAAAGAGGAGGCAAAAAACCTGCCCAACCACCACCACTTCCACCACCATCACCATTACCATCACAGCCATCACCATCACCACCACTTTCCCTGCAACAACGTACTCGAAAAATATGACACGTAATGCAAGACTAGAAAAATAACTCTCTCTCTCTCTCTCTCTCTCTCTCTCTCTCTCTCTCTCTCTCTCTCTCTCTCTCTCTCTCTCAAGGATCCACTCGACCATAAGTTGGCTATAACGAAACAAATTAATCATACTGGAAATTATCAAAAGCGAAATGAAAAATGGAAATATCCACTGAATTTTCATGAACTGTAAAAGGAAAGAGAACAGGAATAAGGGGAAAAACTTTAGCAGTAAACGCCACACTTTCAAAAATAAGATGTAGTGAAGAAAAACTATCAATAAGCTTTGTGGTCCGCGGATTTACGATACTGATAAAATTGACTTACAAACGTGAATGATGACGTCACGCAACACTTTTTCTCCTTTACCAAGTTTATTTATTTTTTTCTCCCAATAAAATAGACAAAATGGTGAAAAAAAATAACCTTACAGAATTTTCGAAGCATGATGAATCTGATACAAACTTCGATCGAAAAAACTATAAAAGGGTAATTTCTAAATATCACAGGCATGGTTATATAAAGTTCACATATTACTGAAACATCATAAAAATATAAAATCAATAAACTAGAATAACAAAAGAAAAACAGACTAGGACAATTCTCGCCCCATTATTGACTAAAACATAATATAAATACTAACACTTGAACAAATGATCATATCTTTACTATTTCTTAACCTCAAACACTATCAATGCAGCTAAAAATGTAGAGTGTATTCATTTATATTAATTCTTATCACTAATCTTCATTGTGATTAACTTTCTATTCATCTCAAAACATTTCCATCACTAATTTATTTCGACTTAGTTGTTACTCAATACTTCTTTCTTCTCCACTATAATCTCACTCATTTCTACTTATCTCCAACTGCATTAATCTCTCATCCCTATTTAAACGTCAAACACTCCCATCCTAGCCATATCTCAGATCAATCCCCACTTACTCCCCCTTACTCATTCCATCACATACCAAACACTTCATATCTGAACGCAACCTAACTTAATTAAAGCAACTTACATCTTTTCCCCAACACTTCTATCTCACCACCTACACTCTCCTTTACTCATTTAGTCACAAATCACACTCATTATCTGAAAATTAACTAAACTAACTTAACCTAAGCTGTAAATCCTTTTCCCAGCACGTAACCTGTCCTAACCTAGCATATACATCCTTTCTTCACTAACTAATCTAACCTAACCTGTGCATCCTTTCTCCACCACCTAAGCCTACCTAACCTAACCTGTACATCCTTTTCCCACTGCTAAACCTAACCTAACCTAATCTAACCAACACATCCTTTCCCGCCACTCCTATCTCACCACCTGCTATGCCTCTCAAGGGTGTGTCAGTCAAATGGGCTCAGTATGGAGATCTAGCTTACGTTCAGGGTTGCAGGGTGAGGCCGGGTCCAGGAAGGTGAGGGTCATATCTGCGTGGTCGGGTTGATGCGGCATATACCACTGATAGCCTCTCGCGACCTCCTGTTCCTCTTGCACTTCTCCCTCACAGGATGTCGCTTCTAATGGCCATAGCGGCGTTGTCTTGTTGTTGTGTTGTTTCGTGTCTTTCTTCGTTGTCTTTGCTAGAGTTGCTGCCACTACTGCTGTTTCTCCTGCTGCAGGGAATGAGTGTTTTCTTGCTTGTTTAATTCAGTTTCTCTTTTTCTTTCTGTGTGCTGTTTCTTGGTTTTATTTTTTTTCTCTCTCAGTTTTCTGGTGGTTTAATTATCACTAGTCTCCTTATCCTTGTTTTCTTTCCTTTTTTTTCTGCTCCTCTTTTTTCTTCAGTTGCGTTTCGTCGTTACTTTTTTTTTCTTTTTCTTTTTACTGTTGGAGTTGAACAGGCAATTATATTTTCTCAATCCAGGAAGTTTCTATAAGGATTTCTTATCAACGTATTCCTTCCTTTTGATATATATTTTCTCTTGCAATTCTTACAACTCCTTTTGATTGAAGTATTTTTTGTGACGCTTTACTTCCTGTCCATCCCTAATTTTTTCATCACATTCTCAGTATATATCTTTTTTTTTTTTTTTTTGGTAAGTAATCTCTTCAATTTCATCAACGTTCCTATCCTTTGTTTCCACAACCACCAACTTTTCCGGCAAATATTTTCCAAGATTCCTGTCCTTCTCCTTAACGTCCTCTGTACCTTTCAATCCTCGTTTTCTTCACGTCTACTTGTAGCACACACTTTCTTTTCTTTCCTTTTCTTTTACATTCCAGGCCTTTACATGCTACCTTCCATTCACATTCTCACGATCGCACCTTTGGAGACGCTCAGGGCCACAGCTCAAGTAATGCTCAGGGGCACTACTCTTTTCTCCTCCAGTAGGGCTGAATAAAGGTTAAGTTCTTGCTTCAGGTGCTCCCGGACCCTCCCTCAGGCTGGAGAGTCACATGAGAACCAGGTGAGCACTTTCCAGGCCTTTGGGAATGAAGCGTCAAGCTGAACACATTGCTGAGGCGAGCCAGGAATGTGACCTCGCTCTACAACACTTTGATTTCGAGTCTTTTGATTTTATTTTTCGTTTTTTGGCACCTGAAGTGTATGGGAGTAAAGGGATTGTAGTTATTTTGTTCCATTTTTTTTTTTTCATATACTCTCTCTCTCTCTCTCTCTCTCTCTCTCTCTCTCTCTCTTGACATCTGAACTACTAATAAATAAAAGAGAATAGAGGAAATTTTATCTTTTTTTTCCATTTGCTTCTTACTTCCTGTCACTACTTTTTTTTTTCTTTACCATATTTGTGACCTTCCATCCACTCTCTCTCTCTCTCTCTCTCTCTCTCTCTCTCTCTCTCTCTCTCTCTCTCTCTCTCTCTCTCTCTCTCTCCTTCCTGCTTTTACTCACTGATTTGCTTATGTCCTTTTTCAGTTAATAATGTTAATGAAGAGAAAATATCCCGTAGTGAAATAAATTAAAAGAAAAATACACCTAATAAGGACGGCCCATTTTCTATATATAAAGAATGTAAGACGAAAAAAGGAGGAATAAAATGAAAACTGCAAAAAAAAAAGGATAAACTCGAGAGAGAGAGAGAGAGAGAGAGAGAGAGAGAGAGAGAGAGAGAGAGAGAGAGAGAGAGAGAGAGAGAGAGAGAGAAGGTTGCAAGGAAGGAAATAAGGAAAAGGGAAGGAAGAGAGAGGGTGAACTTAGGGAAAAAAAATAGAGGGAGAGAATGAGGGGAGAGGGAGAGAGGAGAGGGATAGAAGTAACGTCCCCACATTCCGCTTTTGTCCCGCACCAAGGACACCTAACCTCTCTTCCTCTCTCTCCCTTCTCTCCCACCTCCACCTTCCTCCCTTACCCTCCCACGAACGCTGTCTCACCTGCAATCAACTCTACCTGTGCAAGTAATCAACTCTGAACGGCTTCCTGCTCCTCCTTACTCACACTCACACTCACACACACACACACACACACACACACACACAATCTGTATGATGATGATGATGATGATGATGATGTGTGTGTGTGTGTGTGTGTGTGTGTGTGTGTGTGTGTGTGTGTGTGTGTGTGTGTGTTTAGATTGTTAGTTGGGCATTGAAATCTACGTAAACGAGATTAAAACGAGTCGTAACTGTGTGTGTGTGTGTTTCACTGTTTGATCTGTTTGATCTGCTGCAGTCTCTGACGAGACAGCCAGACGTTACCCTACGAAACGAGCTCAGAGCTCATTATTTCCGATCTTCGGATAGGCCTGAGACCAGGCACATGTTTGTGTGTGTGTGTGTGTGTGTGTGTGTGTGTGTGTGTGTGTGTGTGTGTGTGTGTGTGTACTTTAGTACTGCAATACCGTGACTCGTTGAAAAGCCTACACTCTCTCTCTCTCTCTCTCTCTCTCTCTCTCTCTCTCTCTCTCTCTCTCCCTCACCCTAATGTTTACAAAGTCCCTCCCTCACTCTTCACCCTCAGTCCCACCTCTGTTTCCTCTCCACATACGCACTCTTCCCGTTTTTCCTCTCCCTGTTCCGTCTGTTCCTCCTCCTTCACCTCCTCGTCTTTTTCAGCCTTCACCTAACACGTCTGGCGTCCTCTTCGTTTTCCGCTGTTGCAATAAACCACCACGCACAGCTCGAGGACGTCTTGCTAACATGCTCGCCAAGGAGACGCAACGTTACCATTTCAAGATACAAGTGTCGTAGGATTTAAGTTCTTAACTTTCACTTATTCACTTAGATGTTCGTTAATGGCCTTGATATAGTTCCTGCTACTTACTGTCACTAGCCACACTCCCCACAGTACAGTCCAGTCCACGTAGCCTTGAAATTAGTGCTCTAAACATACGTTCGGTAAGGTTTCAGCACTACCATCGTTCTTCTTCATAGTAAGTGGAGTGAAAAGAAGAGGTGATATTGTTTCTTTTTGCTATAGTTTGTCGGTGTGTTAGTTCACCAGTTCCTCGCTAAGTTTCGATATAGCACAAGGTCCCTTTTTTGGTCACGGCTGCCTCGTCGTGTTCCAGCCGGGCACCGTGTAACGAAGAGCAAAGGGTGTGGTTGTTGTGAGCTGTATGTCCACGCCGTCCAATAAACTAACATAAGCATGAACACACTCAACACTCCTTTGCGCAACACGAGAAGTACGAATGAAATACCCCCGCAGGGAGCTGTAACACGAACGCAATACACACACACACGCAGACACAGAGACACATGACACACACACACGCAACATACAGCAGACTCCTTCCGACTGACTCTACTCGCCTCGCGCGGCTGGGGAGACTGAGCGAGGGAGAGAGAGAAAGAGACTCCCCCTCCCACTCCCTCTCCATCCCCAGCCATCCTTCCTCTATCACCTCCTCACCCTTCCCTCCCCCTGCACCGCCTCCTTCACGCTGCCAGACGCCACTAAGCTCCCCTCCCACCTCTCCCTCACCATGCCCCGATAAAACAACATTAGAGATTCGACCAGATGGAACCAAACGGAACGAGAGAAGATTCACATGATTCGTTTCTGTTATCGCCACCTTCCCATCATTTTCTCCCTTCTCTGTCTCACCTGGAGATCTCACCTGGTAGGGACGGGACGCTACCTTAAATGGCCCAGGTATATACGCCCACGTTAGAGGATACACGCGCGCCAGGGTATACATGGTTACATATGTTTGTGTATACGTACGCCTTCATGCTTCAACGTGTGTGTGTGTGTGTGTGTGTGTGTGTAAAAGGGGCATTGGCACTAGAACATATTCCACACATGTTTGATTTGCGACGCGTAGAGAGGAGGAGGAGGAGGAGGAGGAGGAGGAGGAGGAGCAGGAGGAGGTGGAGGAGGACGAGGAGGAGGAGGTAGCAATGATGGTGGTGATGACCTCGAGGAATGGAGAGAGACACCGCTAGCTGGCTCTCGCCCACCTGCCGCCTACACACACACACACACACACACACAGGGGCGCCTTCTGGGTATGTTAGTGCAGATGGTACACACGCCCGCACGCACCCCCGCCCGTACCCGTTACTCCTTTCCAGATCTCCGCGCCCCGAAGGAACTTATTCACCCCGCTTGATATGTGACTCCACGCCCTTACCACCTGCCAGCCCGCCTGCCACGCCCTCACCAGCCCCTTCACCAGTAGTAGTAGTAGTAGTAGTAGTAGTAGTGGAAGTAACAATGGTAATAATAGTAGTAGCAAAAACAAGCAAAAATAGTAAAAGTAGAAGTAGAAACAGAACAGGAAGAAAAGCAACAGCAGTAGCAGCAGCAACAGCAGCAGTAACAGTAGTAGTAGTAGTAGTAGTAGTAGTAGTAGTAGTAGTAGTAGTAGTAGTAGTAGTAGTAGTAGTAGTAGTAGTAGTAGTAGATAAAATTATACTCTTTCATTTCCTTACTTCCTTATTCCCTTAATGCCTTCCTTCCCTTTCTCCCTACCTCCCTCCCTCCTTCCCTCCCTCCCTCCAGGCAAATGGTTTTCACTCGGAGGGCACGTCCGTCACATGGGCACGTCCGTCACAAGTACGCGAGATGACGGCGACGATGACAATGTTGGACTTCCTAGCTTTCTAAGGGGTAACGTGCCCGCCCCTCCTCGCCCCACCCTATCCCGCCCCGCCACACCTCCTCCAGCCATACTACAAGGCACGTCTTCCGGGGAGAACAGGATCTGGTGATGGTGTTTCCGTCCTGCAGGGAAGCCATAAGGAGTGGTGGTGGTGGTGGTGGTGGTGGTTGTGGTAGTAGTAGTAGTAGTAGTAGTAGTAGTAGTAGTAGTAGTAGTAGTAGTAGTAGTAGTAGTAGTAGTAGTAGTAGAAGCACTAATAAAAACATAATTTTTTTTTACACCAGTTTGAAACAAAGTAAGATGTGACAAAGGAAGGTTAAAACGACTCTCTCTCTCTCTCTCTCTCTCTCTCTCTCTCTCTCTCTCTCTCTCTCTCTCTCTCTCTCTCTCTCTCTCTCTCTCTCTCTCTCTCTCTCTCTCTCTCTCGTCTCGTTACATCTTCCTGTGTGTGTGTGTGTGTGTGTGTTTGTGTGTGTGTGTCTGTGTGTGTGTGTGTGTGTGTGTGTGTGTGTGTGTGTGTGTGTGTGTGTGTGTGTGTGTGTGTGTGTGTGTGTGTGTGTGTGTGTTTTACACACACACACACACACACACACACACACACACAGTCAAAACAAAAGAATGACAGACTTTCCCTGATGTGGGTTTGAATCCCTCTGTTCTTCCCACTAACTTCCATTTCTCCGCACTAACTTTTACTTCCGAGAGGGCTGTAAACTGCTCTCTCTCTCTCTCTCTCTCTCTCTCTCTCTCTCTCTCTCTCTCTCTCTCTAAGCCTTCACGTAAGAGCGCACGCTTATCCACACGCAGGCAGACACGGACACGCACACACATACGAATGCACGCTCGCATGTATAGACACACACACACACACACACACACACACACACACACACACACACACACACACACACACATATTATCTAAAGTTATTATCAATATTTACCCGTATATGAATAGCATTAGTAGGAACAGGAAAGAACAGAGGACGCTAATAATAATAATGATAATAATAATAATAATAATAACACCAAGGCTTCATTCTCAATACATTTCAAGGCTTCATTCACTCTTACTTGTTGAGCTTCATTCATTCGTCGAAAAGGACCGCCGCCATGGCCCACCTGGCCCATTCATTTTGGCAGGAAAGGAGAAGAGTGGAGAAGGAGGGAGGGAGGAAGGGAGGGAAGGAGGGATGGGTGGAGAGAGGGAGGGAGGGAGGAGGAGGAATGCAATGTAAGGTTTTAACACCGTGTGGCAACTCTCCATCTCTTCCTCCCTCTCAACTTTCTCTCCATCACTGCCCGAGGAGGGGAGGAGACGGGGAGAGAAAGGAGGAAAGCGAGGAACGTACGAAGGAAGAAGGAAGGAGAAGGAAGGAAGGAAGGAGTAATTGGAGGAATAAAGATAAGGTGCAGGAAGGTCATAATGAAGGAACTGCAGGTTAATTGTTGGTTAGTGTAAGAGAGAGAGAGAGAGAGAGAGAGAGAGAGAGAGAGAGAGAGAGAGAGGGAGAGGAGGGGTTTCAACACCATAGCCATAATCAAAATTTACATTATCATACATTCCTTCTCTCTCTCTCTCTCTCTCTCTCTCTCTCTCTCTCTCTCTCTCTCTCTCTCTCTCTCTCTCTCTCTCTCTCAATCTCTCTCTCTTCTCAACCACAACCCTTATGAAAATACCCTTCTCAATTAACACGCTTTTACGAATCACACACACACACACACACACACACACACACACACACACACACACACACACACACACACACACACACAAACACACACAGACCTCACCTATACATACACCTTTACAGTCACCTCGAGAACCTGCGCAGACACACACGACTTTCACTCATCAAAATGTGAAGCAAGCAAGAGAGAAAGAGAGAGAGAGGGAGAGAGAGAGAGAAAGAGGGGGGGAGACTCCAGAATGCCAAGAGGTTATGTGAGATGAAATGAGACCTTCCTATACGTGTCTTTTTCTTTCCTTTTCTATCCTTTATTTCTTTTCTATTCATGAGATTCTTTCTATACACGTTCTTATTTTTCTTCTTATTTTGTTCTTTCTTCTATGGGTGACTTTATTTGTTCCTCTCGTTTTCCGGTCTTATTCTTTACTTTTTCTTATCGTTCTTGTTTTCTTCTTGTCTTGTGTTTCTTTTTCTATTGATGACTTTCTATTCTTCTTCTTCCTATCCTGTTCTTCTTTTTCTATTGATGATTATTTTTACGATGTTTTTGTTCTTCTTATCTTTTACTTTTTCCTATTGCTTTTCTTGTTTTTCTTTTCATTCTGTACTTCTTTTCCAATTGATGACTTTTTTATAATTTTTTTTTTCTTATCCTATTCTTCTTTTCCTATTCATGATTCTTTATACAGTGTTCCTTTTTGTTTTTCTTCTTAGCTTTTACTTTTTTTCCTATTGTTCTTCTTGTTTTCTTCGTATCCTGCACTCTTATCCTATTGTTCCTCCTGTTTTCCTTCTTATCTTATCTCTTTTTCCAATTATGGGACTATTTCTACAATATTCCTCTTGGTTTCCCTTCCCTTCATTTCTTTTTTCACTTCTTCCTTTACATACCACCTTTCGTTTCCTTCCTATCTCTTCTTCCTACCTATGCCTCCTCCCTTCCTATCTCTCTTTCTTCGCTTCTTATATTACTCCTTCTCTTCCCTTCCCATCCCAACTTTCCACTGATGAGAAAACTTTACCTTCTTCCCATACGTATTTCTATCCTTCCCCTTACTTTCTATTCCATTACCTGCACAGTCATATAAGTAACATATAAGTAATTAACAATCCAATTACGTAAGGTGACTCAAAATACATATTACTTAATGTTTTTTGTATTATTTATAAGTTATGGCTGGCAAGTATACGTTTCAAAATGGTTAGTCACTTTTCTTTGTTAATATTGTTGTTCTTATTGTTTGTGGCTTTGTTAGTGGCTATGAGTAAATGTTTAAATGTTTACCCATCCGTTTCTGCTGATAGGAAAGAAGTGCAATGAACAATTCTCTCAACAAGAAAAATAATAAATACAGCTCATTTCCCTTCTCACATTTCTTTTATTTACCTCACAAAGCAAAAAATAACAGAAACATATTTTTTTTTCTATCCAGCTATTCTATTCCTTCCTCAGCTCACTCTCTCCAAATAACGAGAGGGAGAGGAAGATAACCAAGTATCTAATGTGGCTGTGTTTATCTTCACTTCCCATTCCGTCAACCCTTTCCTCTAGTCCTCCGGCCATCCCGTTTCTCTTCCCATTAAAAGAAAGTCGAAAGAGTAAAGAGAAATGGATGGAGATTTTAAGTAATTGCGAGATTTTTTTAACTATTGTGATCCTTTTCTCTGTCTTTTACTCTCTATCTTCCTCCTCCTTCATTTATTTCGTCATGATTATTACAATAAATAATGAAAAAAGAAAGTGAAAGAGAGATGCATTTCAGTATATCTTATTCTTCTCTTCCTGTTCCTCCTCTTCCAGCTCCTCCTTCTCCTCCTCCTCCTGTTCTTATTTTTCTTGTCTTCTTCCTCCTCCTCCCTCTTCCTCCTCCTCCTCCTCCTCCTCTGCGTCCTCCTTTTAGTCCTAATTCTCCTCTTACTACTGCTCCTACGTCTCTCCTCCTCCAACTCCTCCCTCCTCTTTCACCCCTTCCTTCTCCTCTTTCTGCTCCTACTTATTCTCTTCCTACTCCCCCTTCTCTTCATCCTCCTTCTCCCTTTGCTCCTAATTCTCCTATACTAATCATACTTCTCTGCCCTTCTCCTCCTCCTCCTCCTCCTCCTCCTCCTCCTCCTCCTCCTCCTCCTCATAACAGACGAGAAAAGGAGTTGCTCTTCAGTCTAATTTGTTTCCCTCTCTCTTCTCGCTCGTCAGTTTCTCTTTCATGGCTGGAGAAATTAATAACCAGGGAAAAAATGGCGGGAAATTATGAAAGAAGAGAAAACTGTCTAATACAATCTGCGGTTCACGAAGAAAAATAATTAGGTGAAGAGGACGAGGAAAATCAAGCGAGTATATGTAGTGTACGAGAGTATGGAACCGTTTACTCGTACACTAGCCGACTTTCTTTCTCTTTCTCTCTTTCTCTCTTTCTCTCTTTCTCTCGCTCGCTCACTTTCTAATTCTTCCTTCCGCGGGATAATAATAAGTGTGTGGTCAAAACAGACCCTCCGGTAAAAAAAATTCAGGGGAAACTACGAAATTGCGCGACACTCGAGAAAAAAAGAAAGAAAATTAAATGAAGAGATGGACAAAATGGGAGGCGGTGAGGAGATCCGAGGTGGGTGAGCGGCGGGATGGGAGGGGAAGGGAAGGATGAGGGTAATGGGTAATAGGTAATGGGTGATGAGTAATGGGTAATGGGTGATGAATGATGAGTAATAGGTGATGGGTAATGGGTGATGGATAATGGGTAATGGGCGATAAGTAATGGGTGATGGATAATGGGTAATGGGTAATGGGTAATAGGATATGGGTGATGGGTAATGGGTAATGGGTGATGCATAATGGGTGATGGGTAATGCGTGCTGGATAATGGGTGATGAGTTATGGATAATGGGTAATAGGTAATGGGTGATGAGTAATGGGGGAAGAGTAATGGATGGTGGGTATATAATGGGTGATGAATAATGAGTTATGAGTAATGGGTAATGGGTAATGGGCGATGGGTAATAGGGAATGGGTGATGGATAATGGTTGATGGGTGATGAGTAATGAGTGATGGGTAATGGGTAATGGGGTGATGGGTAATGAGTGATGGGTAATGGGGTGATGGGTGATGGGTAATGGGGTGATGGATATTGGGTGACTATGGATGATGGATAATGGAAAATGGGTTATGGGTGACGGGCGACGAGTAATGGGTAATGGATGATGAGTGATGGATGATGGGTGATGAGTGATGGGTGACGGATGATGGGTAATGGGTGATGAATGATGGGTGAAGGCTGCTGTGGTTCTCAAGGCGAGGTAACGTGCTAGTATGTGAAGGTAAGAAAGTGTGGACCAAGTGTTCATCTCTCTCTCTCTCTCTCTCTCTCTCTCTCTCTCTCTCTCTCGTTATGACTGCTTGCTTTGTCCAGATTTCACTTAATAGGTAATGAAAGATGATAAATAAGCAAATAAAACAGCAACAGCAACAAGAACAATAATAATAATAATAATAATAATAATAATAATAATAATAATAATAATAATAATAATAATAATAACCGAACCTCATCAAATCAGTGACTTTGACCGTGGGAAAAGAGAGAGAGAGAGAAAAAAAGTGAAAAGAGCAAGAGAAACATGTGTGATAGCTAATGAGAGAGAGAGAGAGAGAGAGAGAGAGAGAGAGAGAGAGAGAGAGAGAGAGAGAGAGAGAGAGAATCAACTTTTAACGTAGGAGTTGAAGAATTTAGCAAGAACACAATACGAGTTGGAAAAATTATTCTTTCGTCCTCTCTCTCTCTCTCTCTCTCTCTCTCTCTCTCTCTCTCTCTCTCTTCTTATACAGCCTCACTCTTTGCTTCATATCTCCAGTTTCTCTCCTATTCCTTCCTTCTTACATATATTCCCTCCCCATTACTCTTTCCACCACTGTCTCTCCATTTATTATTTCATTTTTCTTCCCATTTATTCCTCCTTTCTTTCTGCGTCTTTCCCTTTCATTCCAAACTTTTTCTCTTCTGTTTCTTCTTCCTTTTTTTATGTAGCCTTCCTTTTTACATTCCATTCCTTATTTCTTATCTTCTTTTCCTCTTTTCTTATTAGTTTGTTTTATCTAATTTTTCGTTTTCTTTCTTTTTCATTTCTTCCTTTTTTTTCTATAACGTCTTTATTTTTACCTCCTATCTCGTATTTTTCATAATCTATTTCCCTTTTTCCGTTACTCTCCCTTTTTGACATCTCGTTTTTTATTTTCTTTACATTTCTTCCCTTTCTTCTTATGTGATCTTTTATTTTTTACCTTCAATAATTTATTTTTATCATCTATTCCTCTTTTCTTTCTAACACAGTCTCCTTTTTCTATCTTAAATTCATCTTCTCTCTCATTTCTTTCTTTCTTCCTATACAATCTTCTTTTTATCTCCTATCATCCATTTCTTATCTTCAATTCCTCCTTTCTTCATATTACTTTCCCTTTTTGTGTTTTTTTCCTTGTCTTTCTTTTCCGCCTTCCCTTCTACACAACCTCCCTTCTCCAGCCTCCCTGTGCCTGCCTCTCTCCATTCCCACACACCCGAGGCAGTCTTGTATCTCAACCTCGAATCACTTTCTCCACTTTACATAATACTTTCCCTTGTATGTGCGTAGTAGTGTAGCACCGCCCCGCCGAAGGTTACCTCTATACCTGCCGATACAATGATATACACACCAGGTATTCTGTAGCAAAGGGGTGTATTCTTCGTTACGGTCTTAACAGTTACAAGGAAAGTACAGTACAATGAACGCCAAGTCGGGGAGAGAAAGCTGCGACGTGTTAGCGAGGAAGGAAAGTGGTTAAAAATTATGCCAGAATAAAATGGTTACTCCTCCACATGTGCTACTTAGGTCGTTTTCTTTGTCGCTTGTTGCAATTCCACGTGAACTATGGTAACTTGAAGATTCGTACACTCGCTGAAACGATGAAGGAATGAAATACGAAATGCAGGAAGAAATTAAGATGAAATTAAAGTAATCGCAATAACCAATACAATTTTAGTGATGTCATCCTAGTGTCTTGAATTCAATATATTTATTTTTGTATATGCAAACAACCACACTTTATTTCTTTAAAGAGAAGAAAAAAAAAAGAGGAAAAGATGAAAAAGGAGAAAGAAAAGACAAACATTTTACCACATGTGTCTGTAACAATATCCAGTCGCCCTTTTTTTTGAGAAGGAGAAAAGAGGAAAAGGAGAAAAGAAAAGGAGACAAACATTTTTCTCACATAGGTCTGTAACACTATCCATCCAACCCACAATACATACATATATTGAGTACCTAATGTGTGTTACCTCACTATAGTAATCTGAACTGTAAGACTATAGACGCAAGAGGATTAATACATTCAGTGAGTTATTTTAGCTAATGGTTATAATGTGGAATACTACTCAAAAATTCCATTATATTCCATTAACCCCATCAATACTAGGACATATTTTTACCTTGAGATTTGTGTATGATTAGACCATATTATTGATATCAGGAAGGGTCTATGGAGGTCAGATGATTAATGGCAGGAGTCTTCACTATTTTAACCGCCCACATGAGTTTATGAAGCTGTACGAAATCACCAAATAGTAACCAGAATGAATACGGAAATGCGTCACGGTACTGAAGGGTTAAACTTGATATGTAGCAATATTCAAACATTTTTCTTCAAAACACTCATGTCGTATTTATTTCTTGTTTCCTTTTACACTTTCCATTTGTCTTTTTAACTTCTCGTATTTCATCTAATTTCTTCCCTTTCTTCCCATACAGCCTTCATTTTTACTCCCCATCTCTATTTCTCTTATCTAGTGTTCCTTCTTCCCCACCCAATTCTACTTAGAGTCTTCAGTCTTAGTCAAACTGGCCTGCGGTGGTGAAGGCCGCGTGTTGGCTGAGCAAGACGTGCCTCCTTTCAAACTCGTCAACAAGTAAAGTGAAGCAGCAAAACAATGAGTAAAAGCAACGAAAGAAAGTCCATTTACGAAAACACGACACACACACACACACACACACACACACACACACACACACACACACACACACACACACACACACACACACACACACACAGACCAATACCAGATGCTGTAAAAGTACGTAAGCATCAGCCGTGGATGTAATAATACCTTCACGCACACACGTACTTACACAAGAATCCCAAAGAAAGCCGCGTCACAAAACAAAACGAAACACACACACACACACACACACACACACACACACACACACACACACACACACACACACACACACACAGACCTACAGACACTCACCTATTAAGAGGATCGTAGGAACACAGGTAATTACTCCAGGTGCCTTGCTTACCTGTGTGGAGTCTGGGGTGCTGCTTTTAGACATGCAAAAGTAAGGTTCTTGGATAACAATTTACTGCATGCTTTAAAACTATACATGCTGTTAGTAGACGTGTGTGTGTGTGTGTGTGTGTGTGTGTGTGTGTGTGTGTGTGTGTGTGTGTGTGTGTGTGTGTGTGTGTGTGTGTGTGTGTGTGTGTGTGTGTGTGTGTGTGTGTGTGTGTGTGTGTGTCCCCTCGGTGTACACTTTCCCTCGACAAACAACAGCTTCCACTTTGAAAGAAAATTACAAAGGAAAGTTTTCGCGGCCGCTGAGTGACCACAGAGGGAAAGAGGCGGACACTTTCCTTTGTTTTTTCATGTCCGGTCATCTGCAGGGCGGGAGGAGGGTCGGTGGGGGAAGGAAGGCGGTGAAATGGTAGAGCAAACGGAGAGTGACAGAGGGGAAGCGAATAAACGAGACAGGTGAGAACAAAACACAGTGGGACGGTTAGAAAATAGGCACATTTACGGGAACAATAGTGGAAGAAAATAAAGGAGGGAATATGAAGAGGGTGAAGCAATAAAGGATTAAAAGAGTGAAATATAAAAAGGAAATATATAAATGAGGAAATATGTAAAAGTGTAAGATAAAATATGGAGAGAATATAAAATAGTTCTTTGTAATATAAGAGGAATGATAAGAATGAAATAGAGGAAAATATGAAGAGACATGTAACAGGTAGCTCTAGCACCAGATTATCAGTGAAATGCTTCCTCCTCATACACTGCAACGAACTCTCACTCTTGAAGTTTCTGAATGAGTTATGATCTTAATTGCCTTCAGGTAATTTGTTACGCAAAAATGTGGTCTATTCATTCATCTATTATCTATCTATTTGGGTTTTGATAAGTAATAATGTGGTTCATTTATTTAGATACTGTTAATCTATTCATTCATTTCTAGAGTCGGTCGTATAGTGATTAGCGATTATCATCATTATCATCATCATCATCATCATCATCATCATCATCATCATCATCATTAACAACAACTTTCAAGAAGACTATGGACTCAATACTTTCTTTAGTAATATTTCAGTGTCAGTTGTTGTATCCACTGACAAATTCTAGTCTTCAGTTTCTCAATTTAACATTTAAGCAAACAGCGGTCACGTATCTGAGGCAAGCATGTCTACCTGATAAGAGTTAAAGATCAGTCGTTAAACAAGTAACAATTTCCGGTGACGAGAAATAAAACTGACACAGGAGAAGGTCACACAAACACGGAGGATCTTACGCTAATGGGATGAAAAAATCGAGCAATAGGTAAATGCAACAACAATATCAAGTTTTGCCTTCTCTTAAAATAGACATCGGAAAGGGACAAACACGAAGGATTTTAACACTGACGGGAAGAAGAGATTGACGAATAAATACAACAAAAATACCAGGTTTTGGTCCATAGAAACTGCTCTTAAAATAGACACACGAAAATGACAAAACATGAAGGATCTTAACACTGACGGGATGAAGAAATCGACAAATACAACAAAAATATCAAGTTTTGCATCCAGAAACCAAATCTTGTGCTCTTAAAAATACACCAACTAAACTCTCGTAAAAAAATAAATAAATGAAAATAAAAATAAATTTCCTCACTCCACTTTCTAACATTTAAAACTCTCATCCAAGTCTTGAAAACGATGTGATTATTTAACCATGGAAAACGAACAAAGAAGAAAAAGTGTTGATTCCATAACTTAAAATATATCCAGTGGTCAGCTTTCCCTGGTCAGTGTGTGTGTGTGTGTGTGTGTGTGTGTGTGTGTGTGTGTGTGTGTGTGTGTGTGTGTGTGTGTGTGTGTGTGTGTGTGTGTGTGTGTGTGTGTGTGTGTGTGTGTGTGTGTGTGGCCTGAGGGTTCAAATGGGAAAAGTTAAGCCTCAAGGTCATTGTACGGTGCTCGAGAGAGAGAGAGAGAGAGAGAGAGAGAGAGAGAGAGAGAGAGAGATTACTTCAACTTTCATAGCACTTCCATCTAGTTTTTATTTTGTTTCCATCGCAACACGTAATGGAAAGCTGAAAAACTAACGAAAATAGGAAAAAAAGAGGAAAATAAATAGTGAACTTTATAACGAAGGCAGCCGTCATTCCAACGGCCAGAATGAGTAAAAGAGAAAACTGTGTGGATCGTAAAACTGCAATAAAAGAAGGTTTACTGAGCCTACTGAGTTGTGTGTGTGTGTGTGTGTGTGTGTGTGTGTGTGTGTGTGTGTGTGTGTGTGTGTGTGTGTGTGTTTCTTTACTGTACTTCTATTTGTAGGCAAAAGAATTTCCTTCTTTCTTTATAAAATGTTTCTTTTTACATGTTAATGAGAGAGAGAGAGAGAGAGAGAGAGAGAGAGAGAGAGAGAGAGAGAGAGAGAGAGAGAGAGAGAGAGAGAGAGAGAGAGAGAGAGAGAGAGAGAGAGAGTGTGTGTGTGTGTGTGTGTGTGTGTGTGTGTGTGTGTGTGTGTGTGTGTGTGTGTGTGTGTGTGTGTGTGTGTGTGTGTGTGTGTGTGTGTGTGTGTGTGTGTGTGTGTGTGTGTGTGTGTGTGTGTGTGTGTGTGTGTTAATATATTTTGTTAGTAATTCATCATGCAAATTAAATAAAAAAAAAAAACCAGGTTAAAAACACAAAGCTAAACACACCTTAGTAAACAAACACAAGACAAACAAACAGACAGACAAACAGACGATAAGAGGGAGAAAGAAAAAGAGATAAAATCAACACTCACCCTCCCTCCAGCAGTCGACCTCCTCTTCTTCCTCTTCCTCTTCTTCGTCCTCATCCTTATCGTGGGCGCCGTGAACGTGGGCGGCTTGACTCCAGGTTCGCTTCCAGTACCGTGGGCGCCATTTCTTCGACCTCTGCCTCACTCTCAACCTTTAAACAGACAAACCAAGAGAATTTAGTGACCCGCATTCTCAAACCTCAAAGCGTCTTTTCGCAACTCCCTAACTGGCTTTATTGGGAGTTATTGTGGTTTTCAAGTGTCTTTCTTTGATTCTATTGATAATTTAACATGGATATTTGACACGACTTCTCTAAATTATTTCCGAGACTACGTTTTCTTGTACTACCACCCTCTCCAAACAGTGTCCTGCCTATATATTGTAGAAAATAGAGTTAATGTGTCTTTCTTTGATTCTATTGATAATTTAAAATGGATATTTGACACGACTTCTCTAAATTATTTCCGAGACTATGTTTTCTTATACTACCACCGCCTCCAAACAGTGTCCGTCTATGTATATTGTAAAAAGATGGAGTTATCGGAGCTTTCAAGTGTCTTTCTTTGATTGTATTGATAGTTTAACTTGGCTATTTGACACGACTTTCCTGAATTACTACTAACATTTCCGAGGCATCTTTTCTTCTTCTACCACCGTCCCATAACAGTGTCATGTTTATATATTATAAAAAAGATGGAGCTACTGTGGCTTTCAAGTGTCTATCTTTGATTCTATTGATAGTTTAACTACGCTATTTGACATGACTTTCATGAATTATTTCCAAAACTATCTTTTCTTGTACTACCACCGCCCCCAAACAGTGTCCTGCCTATAAATTGTAAAAAGATGAGTTATCGTGGTTTTCAAGTGTCTTTCTTTGATTCTATTGATAGTTTAACAGGGCTATTTGATACGCCTTCCCTGAATTAGTAGCATTTCAGAGAGTATCTTCTCTTGCACTACAACCGACTCTAAACAGTGTCCTGCATTGTAAAAAAAAAAAAAAAAAAATAGAGTTATCTTGACTTTTAAGTATCTTTCTTTGGTTCTATTGATAGCTTTACGTGGCTATTTGACAATCCTTTCCCTGAATTACTAGCACTTATAAACATTCCATACATTGCTTATTGTGCTGAGAATCGTTCTATGTAGCAGTGGAAAGGGTAACACAGAGAAGCATATGAGAATCAGCAACAGTACTCATCGCTGCGGCCTTATAAACCCTCCATGCATTGTTTTTAGTGCTGAGAATTATTGCATATAGTGAGGGTAGTAATGGAGAAGAAGTTACTGGGAGTCAGCCACAGTACTCATCGCTGTGGCCTTTGAACAGCCGTCAAGAGAGAGCAGCGTTTCAGAATATAGGTCAGAGTCAAACTAATTACAGTTCGATAGGTGGAGCAGTTCGCGAGGTAAGAGGCTGAGTGGATGAGTGGTGGCAGCTGACTTGCTTTGTGTCTATGTCTATGAAAGAGAGGACGCAACAGAACACAAAGGAAAGACAAACATCAGTAGCTCTTTCAGTCACATACGAGACTGTGAAATAAAAAAGACAAATAAATAAATAAATAAATAAATAAATGAATAAATAAATAAATAAACAGAGAGAGAGAGAGAGAGAGAGAGAGAGAGAGAGAGAGAGAGAGAGAGAGAGAGAGAGAGAGAGAGAGAGAGAGAGAGAGAGAGAGAGAGAGAGAGAGAGAGAGAGAGAGAGAGAGATCAAATTAAGGATTAAAAAACTAGGTAAATAATAAAAAAAACTTCATTTAGTAAGAAATCTGAATAAACAAAAGGAAATGGCAAAATAATACATCATACCGGGATGGGGAGGGAGGGAGGAGAGGGAGGGAGAGAGAGAGAGAGAGAGAGAGAGAGAGAGAGAGAGAGAGAGAGAGAGAGAGAGAGAGAGAGAAAGGAAAAGAGTTATTTCAAACAATTATCATTCTCCTCTTCCTTACATCATCCAGCATACTCACTCACTCTCTCTCTCTCTCTCTCTCTCTCTCTCTCTCTCTCTCTCTCTCTCTCTCTCTCTCATACTTACCACTCCTTCAGAACAGACTGGATTCTCGCCACTAAAGGTAACACTGCCATTGTCTGTCACGGGAAACAAATCCAGCAACACTGACTCAAGCAAACACTGACTGACCGCGCCCTCACTGCAACACTCCCACCGTCACATTGGACACGTAACGGTGATTGTGTTAGTAACAGTGTTGGTTTTCCCTCGACTAGCTTAAGTGTCCATTGTAACTGTGTGTTTGTTCTTTTTGAATTGTTAGCATGTAGGATTTGAGTTCTGCTTGTGTTTTGGTTTTTACGTATAATTTTGTGGTTAGATACTCAAGAATTATGGGAGTATTTGTGTTCGTGGTAATATTTTTTCTTGCATGTGTTCGTTTTAGCGTCTTAATTCGACCACTTCATGTTTTTGTTTCCTCTTATTCAGGTAACTATTTTCTTGTCACGTTTCACATTTAGTTCTACCTTTCATTACAGTCACATTTCGTTATCATACGTCTTCTATCAGCAACCTGTTAGTTTTCGTCTCTGCATCAATGTTCTGTCTTGTATCAATAAAATAATCTTCCACCAACAACTTCAGTTTCAGTCTTTTACCATCAGTCTTCCTTCAAACATCAATGTAATTCCTCTCCACTCTAAAGTTCAAATCAGCTTCAAGTGTTTGTCAGTCTGTGCTCCTTCAATCACAGAAAAATTCATCTTTATTTCACATTAGTTTTAGAGTTTCTGCATCAATCTTTCTCACAGTACCAACAAACAATTCATTTCCACCCGCAGTTCACATCAATTCCAGTTTCAACATTGATGGGCTATGGTCCAAAAGCAAACCATTCATTCTTCCACCATCAATTCACATCAATTCCATCCACATTAGACACTCCACATGGATCTTCACACGACCTTCAGTTCACACCACTGAAGACTCCCTATCAAGTTTCCCTCACAACATCACTAAGCACAAGTTATCAGCTCCTCTCAGTGTCAGTTTCAAATCAGTACACTTCACAACACTCAGAAAAACACATCAAGCAAGTGAAGATAACTAACAAGTCTCGTAGTACCGAATATGTAGCAGTATTTCCTGGTCACAAGAGGGAGAGAGAACAAGTAACGTGTGGAGAGTGAGGGAATGAGGCAATGAGCGCGCGTGGTGGTTTAAACTGAGGGAGAGAGGGAGGGAGAGAGAGAGGGACACTGCATACTGATCTCCCCACCCAGGCCACCCTTCTCTAGTCTCTACTTCTCCCACTCTCCTGTGACTCATCCCTCGTCCGTTATTTCTCCCGCTGGCTTTCTCGTGACTCCAAACCGAATGCACTAATATGATTAAATGTTGCGCCATCTTACGTATTTCTGATGTGTTGCATGCTGCTTTAATGCTTCTGGTTCTAGTGTTGTGTGCATCTAGTGTGTATTATGAGTGTTGTAAGTGTGTTGTTCAGAGGGAGGTTAAGTTAGTGATGTGATACGTGGCCTGTGTGTGTGTGTGTGTGTGTGTGTGTGTGTGTGTGTGTGTGTGTGTGTGTGTGTGTGTGTGTGTGTGTGTGTGTGTGTGTGTGTGTGTTGTCTTCTGGTCAGACTAAAGTCACTAAACCTTCGTCATTGATACCCTCCCACACTCTCTCTCTCTCTCTCTCTCTCTCTCTCTCTCTCTCTCTCTCTCTCTCTCTCTCACATACACGATTATTGACTGACTCACGAACTTAACTAAATATTTTATCTGTTTCCGTGTGTGTGTGTGTGTGTGTGTGTGTGTGTGTGTGTGTGTGTGTGTGTGTGTGTGTGTGTGTGTGTGTGTGTGTAAAAAACAGAGCAGTAGGTTTCATGACTCATCTTTCCTCCCTTGCTTCCCTCCCTCCCTCTTCTTCTCTCCCTTGGGTCCCCTTGTTACTTTTCCTCTTTACATCTCTCAACCCATCCCATCCCATCCCGTCTTCTCTTTCCTCTTCTTTTTATTTTATTATCATTATTATAGTATTATTATCATAGTATTTATATTGTTATTATTATTATTGTAATATGTGATTGTTAATTTTGTATAATTTCTCATTATTATTAGTATTTTATTATTTATTACTGTATTGTTTATTATTGTTTTATTGTAAATTGTTTTATTATTATAGTACATTTACTATTATCATTTATTATTTTATTATTATTATTATAATAATAATAAATATTATTATTATTATTATTATTTTATTATTATTATTATAGTACTATTATCATTATAGTATTATATTTTTATTATTATTGTAATGTGATTGCTATTATTTGTATAATTTTCATTATTATTTTATTTATTAATGTATCATTATTAATAATGTTTTAATGTAAATTGTTTTATTATTGTACGTTTACTATTATTATTATAATTGTTATATTATTATATTATTATTATTTTAATATCATTGCTATGTTATTATATTTATTTTTCTTTACTATTATTTATCATTTATCATTATCTATTGTTTCTATTACTATTATTCTATTTGTCATTATCATCCACTACTGTATTTATTACTGCATTTATTACATATGTGTTATGTAGATGTATATTTGGTTGTAGAAGTGGAATTTAGTTAGGAAATCTTTAATTTACTTGTTTGTAAATATATGTATAGTAATTAGGCCTATACAACTAACCGCGTCGGCCTAACATAAATTTCAAATAGGTCTGTAAAAGAGCTTATGCTCAACAGACCAAGGGAATTCTTCACATTCTGTATCATACTGATTTTAATGTACCCATAAAGGCCCAATAAATGTATCAGTATCAGTATCAGTATCTTCCATCCCCTCTCATCCTCTTCTCTCTCCTCTTATCTGCCACATTATTTCTAGTTATTTACTCTTATTTAACTATTTCTTTTCTCTCTTCACAAACAAAAGGATAAAATAATGTGATATTGTTTTGCTCTTCATCTAAGTTCTTTTGTGTTCTTTCCCTCAAGGTGACCGTCAACAGAACTTAGTCATCGCGGTTCATCAATTCACCGGAAATTAGTGTGAAATACAGAACTACTTTGTGTGTGTATGTGTGTATTTACCTATTTGTGTATTACAGGGCCCGAGTGTGTGTGTGTGTGTGTGTGTGTGTGTGTGAACAGGTATAGGTGTGAAGGGCTTCAAATTTACTGTATGTATTCATGTATGTATGCCTATGAGTATGTATGCACGTATGTATAATCAATGTATAAGTTACCTGTCTTCCTTTATCCATTACTCGTTATTCAGACATGGTAAGACATGGAGTGAATAACAATATGTATTAGTTCACCAGTTCTTTATAAGCTTCAATTTTCATTATTATTTTATTTAATTGGCATCAGATTAATAACTGTGTGTTCTTTTAAGTTACCCGAGAGACGCACCACGACAGAAAACTGGACCATGCCGCGTTGTTTTCATGGCAGACTAAAGTGTATCGCATTGAGCTCCATTTTCTCTCTCTCTCTCTCTCTCTCTCTCTCTCTCTCTCTCTCTCTCTCTCTCTCTCTCTCTCTCTCTCTCTCTCTCTCTCTCTCTTATGTAGAAGCATTAAAAAACATGATTTGCACTTATAAACATAATAATCAGAACATTTAAGACAGGAGCTAAATTCAAACCATCACCATCAACACTACTACTACTACTACTACTACTACTACCACCACCACGACTACCACCACCACCACGACCACCACCACCACCACCACCACTACTACTACTACTAGTACTGACGAAGGCCACTCACAAGGGTATCTGCGTGGTAATCCTGACGGGGCCACAGATGCTGGTGTCCGTCTCTGTGTCACTGAGGTCTACCCATTCATCCGAGGTCTCGCTCTTCCCCTCCGTGGGTGAGAGAGAGGGAGATGGCGCCCCCTCCGCTCCCTCTCCGGCAAGCATGAAAGGAGACGGTACTGGGCCTCCTATGAGAGAGAGAGAGAGAGAGAGAGAGAGAGAGAGAGAGAGAGAGAGAGAGAGAGAGATTAATATCAATACACGAAAAACGCCTACTAAAACAAGCATATCAGCAAATATACACCAATTTCAAGAACAACAAGAACAAGAACAAGAACAAGAACAAAACTGATAAACAACAAAGACTGCAACAACACACACACACACACACACACACACACACACACACACACACACACACACACACACACACACACACACACACACACACACATACATGCACTGGCTCACGCACGCAGTCGCTTACTCACTGATTCACTCACCGTAACTTCTGGAGGAGGGAATGGCTGGGGCGTGGGTGGTGGGCGGGGAGGACGGCGGGTGGAGGACGGTGGTGGTGGTGCTGGTGGGCGTGAGTTCCAGCGACGCCCCAATACGGGTCAGCTTGTAGGAAAAGACTTCGTGAACGCCGCCTTCACTTCCATCTGCGGGAGGAGGAGGAGGAGGAGGAGGAGGAGGAGGAGGAGGAGGAGGAGGAGGAGGAGGAGGAGGAGGAGGAGGAGGAGGAGGAGGAGGAGGAGGAGGAGGAGGAGGAGAAGAGGAGGAAGAAGAGGAAAAGGAGGAGGGGTGGGGGGAGGTTAAGTTCTGCGTATGTACGTGATTAAATGTGTGTGAGTGTAGATAGTGGAAAGCTTACACAAACCTAACCTTGTCATACACACACACACACACACACACACACACACACACACACACACACACACACACACACACACACACACACACACACACACACACACACACACACACACACACACACACACACACACACACACACACACACACACACACACACACACACACACACACAGACAGACACATACACACACACACACAACCACAGACCGCAAGAACTAACAAGGTAACACTCAAGAGAATGTCGTCAGGCACTGATCTAAGTATGACAAACAGCTTCCGTAGACTTAGTGAAACACGGTACTTACTTTCCGCAGACTTACATCACAGTAGCAATAAATGGTAATCTTTCTCCTCCTTGTCAAAAAATATATAAACCCTTAACATATTTCAACTTAATTACGTGAAATGGTAGTGAATATGTCAATGAACGGTGGATTTGGGTTTCTACGTAGATAAATAAAGGATAAATTTGAAGCTTCTCTGTGCAAAGTTCCTCATTATCACAAGTCTATAGTAAATATTATATGGCTTATTGAGTGTCTTTTACTTCATGCATGCTCTTTGCGCCTTTTTATGTGTGTGTGTGTGTGTGTGTGTGTGTGTGTGTGTGTGTGTGTGTGTGTGTGTGTGTGTGTGTGTGTGTGTGTGTATGCGCGCGTGCATGCGCGTGTGTGTGTTGTACCTGTACTAGGTCATTTCTACACACACACACACACACACACACACACACACACACACACACACACACACACACACACAAGCCAGAGGACCGGGGTTCGATTCCCCGGCCGGGTGGAGATATTTGGGTGTGTCTCCTTTCACGTGTAGCCCCTGTTCACCTAGCAATGAGTAGGTACGGGATGTAAATCGAGGAGTTGTGACCTTGTTGTCCTGGTGTGTGGTGTGTGCCTGGTCTCAGGCCTATCCGAAAATCGGAAATAATGAGCTCTGAGCTCCTTCCGTAGGGTAACGTCTGGCTGTCTCGTCAGAGACTGCAGCAGATCAAACAGTGAATTACACACACACACACACACACACACACACAGAGAGAGAGAGAGAGAGAGAGAGAGAGAGAGAGAGAGAGAGAGAGAGAGAGAGAGAGAGAGAGAGAGAGAGAGAGAGAGAGAGAGAGAGAGAACTACCAATAATCAGTAGCTTCCCGGATAGGTGTGAGAGCCTTGTCCTGGCGCCCTGTTACCTGTGGCTCTAGGTATTTCACGCGTGTCCGGTGGGCGAGGACAAGCTGGGGGCAGGAAAGAGCAACAAAGCCACGATGGTCAATGATGGGAACTTTAAGGCAAGGGTAATGTGACCGAGTGAAGAGAAGTGAGGCAAAGTGAAGGGGACGACTCTATTGAAAACAACTTGGTAAATTTTTGAGGAGTGAGACAAAGCAGATGGCGATTGTGGTGAATAAAGAGCGAAGTGTGACGAGGGCCGCGTGGTGAGATAGATGGACGGGGAGTGGGAGAAAATAACACAGTACGTACGAGTATGATGACGCTTCTGTTTCCTCTCCTTCGTAATTAAGCACCACCTTGTGGAAATGGTTCTCTCTCTCTCTCTCTCTCTCTCTCTCTCTCTCTCTCTCTCTCTCTCTCTCTCTCTCTCTCTCACCGTGACTCACCTTCACTAGCATAGGGGGAGCCTCCGTCACGCGCCGTGGGGTTGCAGTCATCGCGAGGGTCGGGCGAGCCTGCCTCAGCCTCAGGCACTTCCTGGATGCAGGGCACGGCGCCGGGCGGATTGACGGGTTCATAGGAGTGGGAGGTTTGGGAGGCGTTGTACATCGCCACTTCGTCGTACATGTAGCTGATGGAGTCTAGCTGGTCCTCCCGTACCACCGCGAAGTGTGCCGTCACCACGCCACCATCACAGTCATCGTACTGGCTGGAGTCAGAGCGAGGCGGGTTCACGGTATCGTAGCCTTCGGACGGCGGCTGGATGGTGTCGTAACCCACCGTAGAGGGCGCGCGGATATCGTCATACCCACAGGACGACGGTGCCCGTATGTCATCGTAACTCACAGCACTCGCCGCCCCAATGTAGTCATAAGACACTGTGTGGGTGTCCTCGGCGCCGCCTCGCTGTGTCAGCTCGGCATAGCTGTGGTGCGCGGCGCTCTCCTTCACCCGCCCAGGAAAGGCAGTCCTCCCGTAGCGACAGTAGTTCCGCACGCCAGGCTGACGTGTGAAGGGCGACCGCTCGGGCTCCTCCTCCTCGTCCTCGTCCGCCTCCACCTCCTGCAGCTCCGGCATGTCCACCGACCCTGAGTGTGGTATGCTGCCCTCGCTCCACAGGAAGGAACAGTTGGGTCGAATGCCGCGCCCCTCAAGCTTCTCTCTGTTGCGCTGCAGCTTCTCAAGGTTCGGAGCATAAAGGTTCTCGTAGATGTTCTCCGTCTCGCCGCTGCTGTCACTCTCCGCGCCGCTCTTATCCGATGCTGCAGACTTACGCAGGGTCTCCCTCTCTTGTCCCGAGGTGGATGACTCCGTGGGTGGGTCTGGGATGGGCGTGTTGGGTGGGGGAGGTAAAGGAAGGGTGGCGGAGGAGGGAGGGGAGGGTATCGGGGTCTTCGGAGGGGGAGGCAGAGTCATGGAGTGGCAGGAGGAGGAGGAGGGCACCTGGGGGCTGTCATAGAGGCTCTCAGTGTCGAAGGTAAACACGGACGTCTCTTGTGACTTCCTCAGGGTGAGAGGGAGAGTGAGGGAGGTACCAGGGAGAGTCTGGAGGGAGGTGGAAGCATTCAGGGGGTTGAGTGACTCTCCTCCTCCTCCTCCCGCTGCTGCTATTGCTGCTGCTCCTCCTCCTACTTCGCTCTCCTCTGCCTCCTCTTTTGCGATCTGCTCCATTATTTTGTCCTTGTATTTCTTCCTGTCACGGCTTCTTGATCTTGAGCGAATGTTCCACTTGCCATAAGTTCCTTCCTCTTTATCATCTTTCTTCTTATTCTTCCCTTCCTTCTTCGAGTCCTCTAATGCGGCTTTCTTCTCTTCCTCCTTCTTCTTCTCCTCCTCTTTGGCTTTTTTCTTCCGTTCTTGACTCTTCTCTCTGAGTTTCTTGAACGTAAACCTCTCATACGTCCTCCCTTCTCTATCCTTCTCGCACTCCTCTCCTCCCTCAGATTTATCCTCCTCTCCATCCTTCTTCTTGTCCCTCCTCTCCCTGGAGCGCCCTCTCTTGTACCACTTCTCTCTGTCTGCTGAGGGAGATCTGTTCCTCCTCTCCCTCTCCTCCTTCCTCTCGGCGTCCTTTTCTTTGGTCTTCTTCACCGTGTTCTTGACGGCAGATTTGACGGCAGTGTAGATGCGACTCTCCTGTACCTTCACCGCCTTCTTCGACTTCGCCTCCGAGCACACCGAACTCACCTCAGAAGTCGCGTCGTCAAGTCCGCTGCTCTCTACTGACCTTGAGTCCGCCTCTGGCTGTTTCTCCTCTTCGTAGCCTTCAGGAGTGGCCTTTGGAGTCTCCGCTGACGTCTCTGCAGACTGGGAGGTAGAAGGCGTTGGTTCCTCAGGTGAGGCGGAACTGCAGGCCGCTGAAAACTGAGTCACATCCTTGCTCTCTGACTCAAGAAGGTCCATCATTCCTTTCTCCTCAGAGTCCACGAGCTTACCTTCCTTCGCTACTTTTTCTTCGTTCACACAGGCATACACATCCTTCTCCTGATGTGAGTCTTTGTCCTCAGGGTCCTCGTCCACACCCCTCAGAGCCACGGCGCTGTCCTCACTCCTGAAGGTGTCTGAGGAAGCCACAGTGTCCAGAGAGCAGTCCTCAGGGAGCGGAGAGGCGTGGCCGGGAACGCTGGGGACACGCAGCCTAGGAGACAACTGGTACCCGTCAGCGGAGATGCCAGAGTCCAAGGAGTCCGACTTAGCGTGTCTCTCCGACAGGGTGGCGGTTAATCGTCCTGCCGAAGAAGCGACTGAAGAGGCCAGACTCCCTCCCTCACCTACATCGTCAGGAGGTCGTAAGCGGAGAGTGGAGGACGGCCTAACTTCGATGTTGGTGTAGGGCGGTGACTGCTCCCTCGTGGCATCCCTCTGACACTTCTCCTCGTCGGTGCTCTCGTCTTCTGTATCCTCATCCTCGCTCTCTCCTTTGAACTTGCAGGAGGAGAGAGCAGTCTTAATCCTCTCGCACACCTTCTCCTCGTCCGTCTTGTTGTCCCCCATGCCCGTAGAGCTGCGCCTCCTCGTCACGCCACGACGTGCCCGCACCGCCCTCGGCCGCGCAGACCTCATCGGGGGAGACCTGGACGAGGAAGACGGCGGGCGGGGCGTGGAGGGCGAGCTGGGAGACGGCGACCTGGAGTGTGGCGGCCTAGCAGTGGGTGACCTGGAGGAGAGCGACCTGGGCGTAGAGGTTCTGGATGAGGGCGACTGTGACTTTGGTGACCTGGAAGTGGGTGACCTGGAGGTGGGTGACCTACAGTGGGGTGATCTGGAGGTGGATGATCTTGAGTTTGGTGATCGTGAGTTTGGTGATCGTGAGTTTGGTGATCGTGAGTTTGGTGACCGTGAGTTTGGTGACCGTGAATTGGGTGACCTTGCATTCGGTGACCGTGAGTTGGGTGACCGCGAGTTGGGTGACCTTGTATTCGGTGATCTAGAGTTGGGTGACTTCGTGTTGGGTGACCTGCCGTATTTACCGTTCACCCGCCGCAGGTTGAGCACGGCCAGCTCCCCTGCAGCCACGCCTCTCCTCTGTTCCCTGTTCTTCTCCTCTTTGCGGCTCTTCTCTGTCAGCACCCCGACGCCTTCCTTGTCAAGACGCACAAACTTCTGCCGTGTCCTGTGCACCGTGCCGACTCTTGGGGCGAGGGGCGGGATGCGCGTCTTGTGCAGCGTGACCTGCGGGAGGTCGTGGGGTCCCGCCGCCTGGTTCTGTGAGATCATTGTGTTGAACTTGTCCGTCAGCGCCGCCACAGTGCTGGGCTTGATGGTCACACTCAGTCGGTACTCCGCCTTCCGCGCCCCCTTCACGTGGTCCATGCGTCCATTCTTAGAGTCCTTCCGCCGGAGCTTGACGGCTTGACTCTTCACGAAACTCTCGCCCTCCAATACCTTGGCCCGCGAGGTGTAGGACAGGCTGCCGCGCCGCACCACACGCCCGCCCGTCTTGAAGCTCTCCGCGCGTCTCACGGGGTTTACCTTCAGCGTGGGCTCCAGCTCCTTTCGTGACTTGTATCCTGCTGACTCCATTTTCTTCACTACTGGCGCCTTCTCCGCTGGGGACTCGTGCAAGTGCTGCGTTTGATGGGCAGCCTGAGAGAGCGGCTCGTCCTCCTCATCTGCCTCCCCGTCGTCCTCCAAATCCTCGTCGTCCTCGTCCATTCCCCTCCTCAAGAAATTGGGTCTCCAGTTCTTCCTCTTGTGCACCTTAGCATACTCCGGGATGGGCGCGCCGTCCCGGAATAGCACGCGACCATAGGCGCCGCCCCGGGGCTGCCCTGATGCCGCGGCGAAAGTGGTGGTGGTGGTATGGGCGGTGGTGGTGGTGGTGGTGGTGGTGGAAGTGGCGACAGAGGAGGTGGTGGTGGTTGCGACAGGGGAGGTGGTGCTGGTGGTGACAGTGGTAACAGTGGTGGTGGCGGTGCTGTGGGAGGTGATGTTTGTGTTGGTGGCGGCACCAGTGGTAGCTGTGTTTCCTGCGGGCACCTTCTTCCGCCGCTGGGACGCCCTGGTGGCCCTGATAGAGGCCGGGCGGCCGCGGCGGGACACCTCAGGCGTCTTCACTACTGTGATGTTGAGTTTGGCTTTCACCTGGTCGGGAGTAGTGGTGGTGGTGGTGGTGGTAAAGGCAGCTCCGCTGGCGCCGGTGACAGCTGTTGTCGCCCCACCTTCCCCTCTCGAGTCCTCCTGAAGAAGATTTTGTAGCAGAATCTTCTTGGCTACGCACTTGGATTCTATCGTGGTTCCGCGCGCCGGCCTCTTCTCCAACTCCCTGGCAGGGACGTGGAGAGGCGCGTCACACCCCCTGCTGGCCAGGCTGAAGCTGCTCGGTACGTGGCTCGCCTCCAAGGCAGTGAAATCCACGCCTTCGTAAGTCAGGTTGTTGACGTGGTTGTAAAACCTCGCCCTCACGGCATCCAGGGTGCTGCTGCGGCTCTCTAACCATGCATCCTCGTCAGCCTCCTGCGGGGGCCGTGAGGCAGGGCCAAGGGTGTGGTAGCGGACTGCTGCCACAGGGCGTTGCTGCGGGGCTGGGCGGAGCGTGGCGGAGCTTTGGGGGAGGGAGGAGGTGTTGGCGATGGCATCGTGCGCCGCAGAGCCGAACCTGTTGTGTAGAAAGGAGCGCTGGAGGGTCTGCAGTTTGTGAAGGGGAGACTTGTGGGTAGCAGTGGCAGGGGGCTGTGAGACAGTGCGGGTCACAGCGCCCCCCTTACCGTTCCCCTCACCCATTGGAGGTTCCCCATCTCCTACACGGGGCTCTTTCTCCCCTCCTTCACTTTCACTGGATCCGGCGTGGGCCTTCACCACCTCAACATCTGTCTTGGGAGACGCAGGCTTCTTGTCGGCCACAGTAAGAGCGTGGTCAGGGCGTGGCTCTTCGCTCTCTCTCCCTCCAGGTGGAAGACTCCCTCCCTTAACGCTCCCATCAGCTTTATCCTTCTTTTCCTTCTCCTTCTCTTTCTCTTCCTTCTTGGCAGACCGGTGGCCTCTTAAGTACGGCAAGAAGCCCTTCCTGCTCTTCTTGGCCTTGCCGCTGATGGAAGTGGAGGTGGAGGTGGAGGTAGCAGTGGCGGTGGAGGAGGTGGAGATTGTAGTTGTGGCAGTGGTAGTAGTGGTAGTGGTGGTGGCGTTGTGGTCCCTCGTCGCCGCCTCCGCCGCGCCCTCCTGCACACCCTTAGGCGATCGGGACTCATGGGGGAACCTGGTGAAGACTTTGGTGACCCGGGGGCTTTTGTCACGGCTAGAGGCGGGCATGGCGGGGGGCGGGCGGTGCGTGGGCGGGGGAGGGGGCGGCTGGGTAGGTCGGGGCGGCCAGTGGGCAGGGCGGGGCCTTGGTGTGGCTGCTACTCCCCGCCACCTTGGACCGCCATTGCACTCTGGAAGGAAGAGGTGCTGTGAGCTGCCTGTGTGTGTGTGTGTGTGTGTGTGTGTGTGTGTGTGTGTGTGTGTGTGTGTGTGTGTGTGTGTGTGTGTGTGTGTGTGTGTGTGTGTGTGTGTGTGTGTGTGTGTGTGTGTGTGTGTGTGTGTGTGTGTGTGTGAGAGAGTGAGAGAGAGAGAGAGAGAGAGAGAGAGAGAGAGAGAGAGAGAGAGAGAGAGAGAGAGAGAGAGAGAGAGAGAGAGAGAGAGAGAGAGAGAGAGAGAGAGAGAGAGAGAGAGAGAGAGAGAGAGAGAGAGAGAGAGAGAGAGAGAGAGAGAGAGAGAGAGAGAGAGAGAGAGAGAGAGAGAGAGAGAGAGAGAGAGAGAGAGAGAGAGAGAGAGAGAGAGAGAGAGAGAGAGAGAGAGAGAGAGAGAGAGAGAGAGAGAGAGAGAGAGAGAGAGAGAGAGAGAGAGTAAGCGTGAAGTATGCGTACCACCTCAAACGCATCTCCTGTCCGCGATTATCCAAGACAGGAAAAAAAGATGAACAACAAAATGAATAATGAAAAAAAGATACAAAAACGTGAACAGTAAAAGGAAGCAAAAATATTTATATAAAGCAACTTTTCTTAAGCGTAACCACTAACACACACACACACACACACACACACACACACACACACACACGCTGGGAATTCACACTATATTGAGTCCTCCTCCTTTTCCTCCACTTTCCTCCCTTCTTCCATTTTCCTCCACTCCCTAAACGTCGGATATTTTCAAGAGGCGCCTTCATCACCTTCTTCTCTCCTCCTCTTCCTTCTCCTCCTCCTCCTCCTCCTCCTCCGCATCTTCCACTTCCTCCTCCTCCTCCTCCTCCTCCTCCTCCTCCTCCTCCTCCTCCTCCTCCGCATTCTTCTCTTCTTCTTCTTCTTCTTCTTCTTCTTCTTCTTCTTCTTCTTCTTCTTCTTCTTCTTCTTCTTCTTCTTCTTCTTCTTCTTCTTCTTCTTCCTCCTCCTCCTCCTCCTCCTCCTCCTCCTACTTTTCTATCCAACATCCCCATCTTTCCCATTCGCCTCTCATTTATACACCCAATAAACATCAGTACATACATACATACATACATACATACATACATACATACATATACACATACATTGACACACACAATATAATCGCATATCTTAGTGTGTGTGTGTGTGTGTGTGTGTGTGTGTGTGTGTGTGTGTGTGTGTGTGTGTGTGTGTGTGTGTGTGTGTGTGTGTGTGTGTGTGTGTATCTTTTTTTTTTTTTTTTGTTCAAGTCATTCCAACAAGAAAATGACAATATTGTTGTATTGCGTATTGTTTTGAAGTTTCTTGTATATTTTTTCTTATTTTTCCAATATACTCTCCTGTGTTTTTACTTTCTTTTGCTTTATTATGTGGTTCTGAAAACTGTCCTGTGTTCGTAGTTAATTATTATTATTACTATTATTATTATTATTATTATTATTATTATTATTATTATTATTATTATCATTATTATTATCAGTGTTATTACCATTCCTACAGCGTTTTTTTCTTTTCTCTTTTACTTTCACCATGTTGTTGTTGTTGTTGTTGTTGTTGTTGTTGTTGTTGGTCGGTCAGTCATCATTACATCATTCAGTCAGCCAGTCATTCAATCAACAAGCCAGCCAACCAGTCAGTCAGTCAGTCAGTCAGTCAATCAGTCACTCATTCAGTCAGTCAGTCAGTTAGTCAGCCAATCACTCAGCTATTCAATCAGTCGATCAGCCAGTCAATTAGTCAGTCAGCCAGTAAGTCAACACAACATCAGCTAGTCAGTCAATTTTCACAAACCCACACATTCAATCGACCAGTCAATCAGTCAATCAGTCAGTCATTCAGTCACCACATCACATCACCACCCAATCACCACAGTCTTAGTCAATCAGCCACCACAGCACCACACTCACCTCTCCTCACAGCCACGGACATCTTGGTGAAAAGGACGTATAAATGTGAGAAAATTAACAACAATAGCAGTCACAGCATCACGGACACGGACACGGACACAGACACGGACGTGCGCATGAACACACGTACACGGACGGCAGGGGAGGAGGTGCGTGACATCCTCCACCTGTCAACACTAAAGACACACTGAGGCCGGAGGGAGCTGAAACTGTGGCGGGTGAGCCTCTTACATCTCTCTCTCTCTCTCTCTCTCTGTATGTCATATGTGTTTCTTTTTAAAATTAATTAATAGAAAGTGAAAAGAAATGATTAGCTGATAATTAGGTAGCGAAGTAAAACTCATTCTTTTTTCTTCTTCTTCTTCTTCTTCTTCTTCAGTTTTTCTTCTTCTTCTTCTCCTCTTTACTACTACTACTACTACTACTACTACTACTACTACTACTACTACTATACTGCTACTATTAATCATTATTACAGCAACAACAACAGCAAAAACAAACAAACAGTAACAACAACAACAACAATAACAACAACAAAAAAGTAACAAACAAACAAACAAACAACAACAACAACAACAACAACAATAACAACAAAAACAAACCATTTTCTCCACCATGATTGATCTAGTCCACACACACACACACACACACACACACACACACACACACACACACACACACACACAGTAATTGGGTCGGTGTTGCCTACATAAACTCCCTCGGGCAAGTTCCCTGCAAGGCCAAGAAGGAGGAGGAGGAGGAGGAGGAGGAGGAGGAGGAGGAGGAGGAGGAGGAGGAGGAGGAGGAGAAGAAGAAGAAGAAGAAGAAGAAGAAGAAGAAGAAGAAGAAGAAGAAAAAGAAGAAGAAGAAGAAAAAGAAGAAGAAGAAGAAGAGGATCAATAACAACAAAAAAAAACAACAACAACAACAACAACAACAAACGAAGTAAAGGAAAAGAAAGAGACGTGAGATGTTTGAAAGAAGTGGAGAGAAAAGTAAGAAAACATGAAGGAAAGAAGAAGGAAAGAAGGAAAGGGAGATAGGGATGCAGTGAAGGGAAGGGAGGGGAGGTATAGAGGCTAATAATAAACAGGTAAATGGACGCTACCTGAGCCGTGATAAGAGGAGGTGGTGGCGGTGGTGGTGGTGGTGGTGGTGGTGGTGGTGGTGGTGGTGGTGGTGGTGGTGGTGGTGGTGGTGGTGGTGGTGGTGGTGGTGGTGGTAGAGGAGGAGGTGAAGGGACGATATCAGTGAAGGAGGAGAGGTGAAGAGATAAAGAGAGGTAGAGAGAGTGGGAGGAAGGAAAGGAGGAAGGAAGAGAAGAAGTGAAAGAAAAGAAGAAGAATGGAAGAATAAGAAGAAAATGTGAAGAAGAAGAAGAAGAAGAAGAAGAAGAAGAAGAAGAAGAAGAAGAAGAAGAAGAAGAAGAAGAAGAAGAAGAAGAAGAAGAAGAGAGAGAGAGAGAGAGAGAGAGAGAGAGAGAGAGAGAGAGAGAGAGAGAGAGAGAGAGAGAGAGAGAGAGAGAGAGAGAGAGAGAGAGAGAGAGACGGACGTAAAAGAAGGAACTAAAGCAGGAGGCAAAGGAGGAAAGAAAAAAAAAAAAAAGTGCTGATGACGAGAGAGAGAGAGAGAGAGAGAGAGAGAGAGATGCCTATTCAGCCCTATCTCCCTACCCCCTCCATCCCTCCAACATTCCTCCACACCATGACAAGAGCAGGAAACAATCACGGATGCAGAGAGAGAGAGAGAGAGAGAGAGAGAGAGAGAGAGTAACGGGTGCCTCTTTCTCTCTCTCTCTCTCTCTCTCTCTCTCTCTCTCTCTCTCTCTCTCTCTCTCTCTCTCTTTCCACATGAAATCTTACATAATACCTTGAATTCAAATTTTTCTTTCATGTTTTATTCCCTGACAATCTTCCAACTCCCGCCACGTGAGACGAATAATGATGACAGGTAGAACAGGTAAAAGTACTTCCTCCTCCTCCTCCTCCTCCTCCTCCTCCTCCTCCTCCTCCTCCTCTGATATAATACGAGTTGGATTTACACCACTGTTTTATATAAGAGGAAAGAAAGTGTTTTGTTTTTTCTTACTTTCTTTCCTTTTTATATGAGTTTATTTTCCCTTTGTGTTGATCATAATATTACACGAGTCTCTCTCTCTCTCTCTCTCTCTCTCTCTCTCTCTCTCTCTCTCTCTCTCTCTCTCTCTCGCATTTTTTTTCCTTTCGATTCTTTGTCTCCTCCTCTTCCTCCTCCTCCTCCTATTTTCTTCCACTCCTCCTCCTCCTCCTCCTCCTCCTCCTCCAGTAAGTCCCCAGCAGGAGGCAGGATGTGAGTGTTTCCCTTCTCGATGATTTGAATTTTACACGTATATCTCCTCCTCCTCCTCCTCCTCCTCCCCGTCTCTTGCTCTTCCTCCTTCTTTCCTCCATGGCTCTCTTGCTCTCCTTCACTTTTCTTTCTTTGGTCTTCTCTTATGTTCTTCTTCTCCTTCCTCCTCCTCCTCCTCCTCCTCCTCCTCCTCTTCATCATCCCAATCCACCACCTCCTCCTCCTCCTCTTCCTCCTCCTTCTCCTCCCCTTCCTCTTCCTCTTCCTCTCCTCTTCCTCTTCCTCTTCCTCTTCCTCCTCCTCCTCCTCCTCCTCCTCCTCCTACACGGGTCTCTTGTTCTTCGCATTTCCGTTCTTCTCTCCTTCCTCTTTCCTCTCTGGCATACTTCCTTCCTTCCTTTCTTTCTTCCTTCCTTCCTTCTTTTCTTCCTCCGATCACTGACTCACTACTTCCTCTCGCGAAACGAAAAGAAAGTTTATTTTTAATATATAAGATTTAGCTTGTTTTGTTCCACTGTGTGTGTGTGTGTGTGTGTGTAATTCACCTCGGTCGCCTGCTGGTCACCTAGCCAGTCTTCTCCATTACGGAGCGAGCTCAGAGCTCATAGACCGATCTTCGGGTAGGACTGAGACCACAACACACTCCACACACCGGGAAAGCGAGGCCACAACCCCTCGAGTTACATCCCGTACCTATTTACTGCTAGGTGAACAGGGGCCACACATTAAGAGGCTTGCCCATTTGCCTCGCCGCGCCGGGACTCGAACCCGGCCCTCTCGATTGTGAGTCGAGCGTGCTAACCACTACACTACGCGGTGTGTGTGTGTGTGTGTGTGTGTGTGTCCCAACTTACCAATGCTACTAACATCCACAATAATCCCCCCCCCCACACACACACACACACTCACTCACACACACACACACACACACACACACACACACACACACACACACACACACACACACACACACACACACACACGATGCAACACTAGTTTCTGCGGATATTGCTTGAGGCAAAGTTCGAAATGTTCAATACACACAAGCATTTTGAGTTGTTCTGCCGTGGGGTGAAATTGCATCGTGGGGGTGGGACATGCAAAGGCTGCGCCAGGCGGGTGTTTATGTCGTACAAACCATGTCCACATACTCCACCTTGCTGTAAGAGTGTGGCATTTTCTAGTTTTTTTTTTTTTTTTTTTTTTTTTGGTCTTCTTTGTGTTGGAATCTTGCAGTACAATCTTAATGTATTCCTTGTCACCGTCTTGGAGTGGAACTGCATTCAGCTGACTTGCTGCAAGCCTCACTGACTTGCTCTCACCGACGGGCAGACAGCGCGTCATGCAGCCTATAATTCTATTCATCGTTAATTACAGCCATGTTATCGATGTATAGTGTGTTCCAATAAATCACCTGTCAGTCAGTACCACTCTTCTCATTCCGAGGTACTGCAATACACCAAAACTTGTAGAAATAATGACTAAATAACTCACAAGGGGCTCGTCGCCTCGCCACATCCATATTCCACCCCACGTTTAGACAACGCCTCAAAATGTACTTGTGTAAAGAACAATTTTTCTTTAAAATCACCAGACTTTTCGCCTCTAGCAATATCCCCAGAAACTCGTATTGCACCACGCGAGAGCACACCCACCCACCCACCCACTCACTCACACACACACACACACACACACACAACAACAAGAGGCCTACACATAACCTACATATTTACTGTCCTGAGGGCTCACCACCACCACCACCACCACCACCACCACCACCACCACCACCACCAGGAGGCAAAGGTTTCGGTATGGTAAAGGTAAGGTAAGAAGGAAAACTAATTACAAGACAGGTATACACGAACTTTCTTCCGTGTGTGTGTGTGTGTGTGTGTGTGTGTGTGTGTGTGTGTGTGTGTGTGTGTGTGTGTGTGTGTGTGTGTGTGTGTGTGTGTGTGTGTGTGTGTGTGTGTGTGTGTGTGTGTGTGTGTGTGTGTGTGTGTGTGTGTGTCATGGAAACGAACAGAGCCATGGAAAAATTATTATGCGTGCAAAAGTAAAGGAGAAGTAGAAGGAGGAAGAGGAGGAGGAAGCAACAGGTGACAGGAGAGGAAGTACAAGAGGAAAGGAGGAGGAGGAGGAAGAGGAGGAGGAGGAGGAGGAGGAGGAGGAGGAGGAGGAGGAGCTTGTTTTTCTCTCCAACAAAGACGGGATGAATAGGAAAGAATGTTAACCACAGGAAGGAAGAAAGGAAGGAGGAGGAAGTGGAGAAAGAGAAAGAGAGAGAGAGAGAGAGAGAGAGAGAGAGAGAGAGAGAGAGAGAGAGAGAGAGAGAGAGAGAGAGAGAGAGAGGAAATAACACATCCTTACTATTAATCCAAAAACGACTAATTAATCTCTCTCTCTCTCTCTCTCTCTCTCTCTCTCTCTCTCTTACAGGTGTGACGGTGGCCGGGAGACAGGTGCGGGACGAGGTGGTCTGGTCTTTCCTTCATATTACATCTTCCACACCTGTAATGGAAGGGAAGGAAGCGGTTTAGTAGTAGTAGTAGTAGTAGTAGTAGTAGTAGTAGTAGTAGTAGTAGTAGTAGTAGTAGTAGTAGTAGTAGTAGTAGTAGTAGTAGATCTGTAAAATTCATGTCAATCAATTAATTTATTCAACCTATTTTGTAACCTACGTATTTTTATTTTACTTCATCAAGTTTTGAATCCAAGAGACACTCATCAGATTTGGCAGGTACACGAAAAAAAAAAATAAATAAAACTTCCACCTAAGAAGTAATGTACTGAAGCTGTAATGTCAGGTAAGGGAATGTAAAGTGGGAATAACGTTAGCGACGGTCAGGTTAGGCAAGGTGAGATAAATAAGTTAGTGTATAATAAAGAAAGTACGATAATATAAGCACAGTTAGTTAAAATTAGGTAAGAGAAGGTGATATGACGTAAAATATAGGTGGCTTTCAAGAATAGCATAGTGTGCCATGAAGCGGGAAGTTTTCTCTCATGGAGTACACTTTCCAATATTTTTTTAGGTGATATTGCTATAAAACTTAAGTAAAACCATTAAAAAAAAAAACAGATACTTGAATAAATACATAAACATATTTTCACACGTTTAAACTAAAGCTACACAAAAAAAGCACAAAATTAATTAAAACATATGAAATGAAAAAGAACATGAAAAAAAAAAGAAAGCAAACACAAAAACCCT
>NC_059278.1:5257143-5262143 GCF_017591435.1 Portunus trituberculatus | reverse complement strand
GTGGTAAAAATGCGACCCAGTACTGAAGGGATTAAAAGTAAAAGTCTCAAAGTAATATTCAGGTTATACTTAATGATGGTCAGACCTCATCTAGATTATACTGTGGAGTTCTGGTTATCATATTACAGGAAGGATATAAGTCTGTTAGAACCAGTCACAAAGGAGAATAACTAGAAGGATTCTGGAGATGAGACGTATTCCTTACAAAGCAAGATTGAAGATTTTAACCCTTTACGATTAGATGAAATTTTATTGACATTAGGAAGGGTTTATGGAGGTCAGAAGAGTAATGGCCAGTCTTCAATATTTTAAACCCCCAACATAAAGTTCTGAAGCTGTATAAAATCACCATAAGTAGAATGAATATGAAAACGCGTTGTGGTATTTACGGGGTTAAATTCATAATCCTTAGAGACACGTAACTAAGAGAAGCATCAGATAGAAGTCTTAAAGATATAACAAGAGGTACGTAAACCAATAATTAGTTAAGCTTGAAAAATTTAGGTTCGAGAGAAAGAGGAATTGGTTCTCAAATAGTGGTAGTGAATGAAATGGACTCAATAATCAAGATCTTAGAGGTGAGTCACAACGGAGCTTAAAAAGACTGGACAAATTGGTAGATTAGAATGATAGTTGGAAATATTAAGGCGTGTTTCATAGAAGGATTGCCACGTGTAGGACTGACGGCTTCCTGCACCAACCCTTGTCTTCTTGTGCTCCTGTGTTCCTATAATGATGATGATGATGGTGGTGGTAGCAAAAGTAGTAGTAGTAGTAGTAGTAGTAGTAGTAGTAGTAGTAGTAGTAGTAGTAGTAGTAGTAGTAGTAGTAGTAGTAGTAGTAGTAGCAGCAGATCACCATCAACGACAACAACAATAACAATAGCAACAACAACCTTCACCATCATCACCACACCAACAGGACCATCAATAATAACAACAACAACAACAACAATACCAATAGCAACAACAATAACTTTCACCAACAGGACCATCAACAACAATAACGACAACAACAACAACAACAACAACAACAACAACAACAACAACAACAACAACAACGATGACATAAATTCAATGATGGTGACGTCTTGAACGAAAATATGGCATTCCATTCCACACACAAAGAGAAGAGCGGGAGGAGGAGGAGGAGGAGGAGGAGGAGGAGGAGGAGGAGGAGGAGGAGGAGGAGGAGGAGGAGGAGGAGGAGGAGGAGGACGAGGAGGAGGAGGAGGAGGAGGAGGAGAAGGAGGAAAAAAGAAGAAGAAGAAGAAGAAGAAGAAGAAGAAGAAGAAGAAGAAGAAGAAGAAGAAGAAGAAGAAGAAGAAGAAGAATCTGCGTTACCTGTCATAACACTTCCGGTAGCTAACACCACCACCACCACCACCATCACCACCACATCCTCCTCCTCTTCCTCCTCCTCTTCTTCTTACTCCACATCCTCCTTTCACTATTTTTCCTCTTCCATTCTCTTATAAAACACTTTCCTACTTCATTCATCCCTATTCTCCTCCTCCTCCTCCTCCTCCTCCTCCTACGTGTGTCTTACGTAGGTGTACTCCCTTTCCTCCCTCCTTTGGCCCCTCCCTCAGGAAATACCAGAGATTGAAGGGGGGAGGGAGGAAGAGAGGGAGGGAAGAAGAGAGGGAGAGAGCTGAACGCGGTCGAAACTACTGATCCTGACTTTGTAAATACTGAAGAAGAGAGAGAGAGAGAGAGAGAGAGAGAGAGAGAGAGAGAGAGAGAGAGAGAGAGAGAGAGAGAGAGAGAGAGAGAGAGAGAGAGAGAGAGAGAGAGAGAGAGAGAGAGAGAGAGAGAGAGAGAGAGAGAGAGAGAGAGAGAGAGAGAGAGAGAGAGAGAGAGAGAGAGAGAGAGAGAGAGAGAGAGAGAGAGAGATGTACAGAGATAGAAAAATAAGGAGAAAACTGAAATAACAGCAAAACAAAGAAGCAATGAATGAATGAATGAAGGAAGGAATGTGTAGAGGTAGAAAGAGAAATAGGAGATGATGCAAAATAAGTACAAAGCAAAGAAAATGAATGAATGAGTGAATGAATAAAAAGGATGAATACATACAAATACCGAAGAGATGCATAATTAAAACAGATAAAATATAAATGGCAGATGATGAATGAAAAGACGAACAGAAACTAGTGATGAAGAAAAATGTAAGTAAAGAAACCAGGGAATGATAGGAAAAAGACAAACAACAAATGGAAGATAGGAAAAGAAACACATAAAAAAAATTAATGAATGGATGGAAAAAAAAAAAAACAATAGTGGAGAAATTAAAACTAAGAAAACATAGACAAGAATAGAAAGGTCTTCATGACACGAAAGAATACTGCACATCACCAGAACGAAGGCCAGTCTTTACACAAACGAAACACTACAAAAATTACACCAAAACTAATAAAAAAGCAACCTATAAAATCTTGGGATCCACAAAAATATACCAGAGAGAGAGAGAGAGAGAGAGAGAGAGAGACAGAGAGAGACGAGGCAGACTCAGGAAATTTCAGTAGTGAGGAATGCACAAACTGGAGACCACACTGGCGAGGGGTTTCCGGACACGCGCGCCTCGACCCACCTTAAACTGTGCTGATTATTTGCTACCCTCCGCCCTGCCCTCCTCCACCACCACCACCACAACCACCACCACCACCACCTCTCAGGAACCAAGCGGCGGATATGTACAGGAGTCTTCACACGATGCTAGCTATCAATGGTGCTTTTGGCTGATTGTTCGGCAGTAAAGGATCCCAAAAAGTGGTTAGCGGGGAAATTGTATACCCAGACTGAATGAATACATGGCCCAGGGTTAGAAAATAAGAATAAATTACTAAAGATAGGGTTGAATGTTTTTAATACTTAATATATAAAGGAATTTAACTTTTATCTGTGCTGGTGACGGTGTTCGAGTGCTGTTCCTTCCATCGAATAAAGGGATATCAACACAAGATAATATTCAAACAACATAACACAGCAACACATGAACACACAGGACAGCCAACACTACACAGCAACACATGGAACACAGGATAGCCAACACAGCAAAGCAACACATGAACACACAGGACAGCCAACACTACACAGCAACACATGAACACACAGGACAGCCAACACTACACAGCAACATATGAACACACAGGACAGCCAACACTACACAGCAACACATGAACACACAGGACAGCCAACACTACACAGCAACACATGAACACACAGGACAGCCAACACTACACAGCAAAACGTTGAACACAGCAGTCAGCCAACACAACACAGGAACACACAGGACAGCAAACACAACACAGCAGGAACACAGCAGTCAGCGAACACTCACAGCAATACATGGAACACAGCAGCCAGCCAACACAACACAGGAACACATGGAACACAGCAGCTAGACACCACAACACAGCAACACATGGAACACAGCAGTCAGCAAACACAACACAGGAACACATGGAACACAGCAGCCAGCCAACACAACACAGGAACACATGGAACACAGCAGCTAGACACCACAACACAGCAACACATGGAACACAGCAGCCAGCAAATACCAGCAAAGTAAGTGCTAAACCTCCAAAAATCATGAAGAAGAGATGAAACACAAAAAGGAAGAATATGAGACAAAAATGAAGAAATGAAAGAAAAAAAGTAAGAAAGTAGGGAGAATAAAGAAGGGAAGGAGATGATACAAGAGGCGTGCCGTGATCAAACAAATCCACTATAGTCTTACGCATGTGTAGAAACAAATAATCTAAAAAAAAATACTCTCACTTAGTTAACTAGAGGTTCCACACAAAGTTTATTTACAGGTTACTGGCAGAATATGGAACTCTCAACCTGCTTCTGTATTTCCATCTTCCTACGACCTTAAATCATTTAAGAGGGAGGTTTCAAGACATTTATCCCTTTCTTTCGGCTAACTCTCTCGGATCTGTACGGGATCTGGCTTCAGTAGGCCTTTTTTTAACTCTTTCTGTTGTTCTTGGCCAGTTTTTCCTTCTAACTTTAAAAGGTAAAATCACTACGAAACTAGACATGTTTAATATCACCCTCTTGTACAATATCTCGACTTGTTACCTCACAATTACAAAACTCTTACTTTAACCTTTTCACTGAGACGAGCACTAATTTACAGCACTAAACAGCAATATATGGAGCCTTTTTTAAGCATCCACGAGAAGGAGAAGGCATAAAAAGAAAATATTTTGCAATGTATAGCTTCGTTTGGAGGGGCAGAACAAGAGGGATGTCCCAAAGTGGTTAGTGACTAAAGAAAGACGAGGCAATGGCAGTGAAAGGGTTGGTGGGAATGGATGGGCGTGGGAAGCAAGAGGAGTGCATGGCGGGCGTGGGAAGGAGTCCATGGCGGGCGTGGAGGCGTGGGGGCGTGCATGGTGGGATGCTGGCGCCACATAAGGCCACAGACGCCAGCCGGCCAGCTTCACACCCCCTTGTTAGGAGGCAACACAGCCAACCATACACAGCACATCACGCCCTTACCTACACACCACCCTACACCCTACACACACACAAACACAAACACACACACACACACACACACACACACACACACACACACACACACACACACATAACACTCCGGTCACCTTGCCGCATGCAGCACACGCGCACGCAAGCACACACACGCACAGACTTCTCTCTCTCTCTCTCTCTCTCTCTCTCTCTCTCTCTCTCTCGTTGTGAGTATGTATATGTGTACGTAAATATGTATGTATATATATATATATATATATATATATATATATATATATATATATATATATATATATATATATATATATATATATATATATATATATGTGAGAGAGAGAGAGAGAGAGAGAGAGAGAGAGAGAGAGAGAGAGAGAGAGAGAGAGAGAGAGAGAGAGAGAGAGAGAGAGAGAGAGAGAGAGAGAGAGAGAGAGAGAGAGAGAGAGTAGCCATCTGTGTTTGTTGATTGATGCGGTCAGTGTAATAGCGAGAGGAGAC
>NC_059278.1:5224643-5249643 GCF_017591435.1 Portunus trituberculatus | reverse complement strand
TAAAATAACACGAATAATAAGAATCATCCTTTCAACAGCCTACTGCAGCTTATCGAAATGCACTATCACCATCACCATTACTACCACCATGATCACCGCACCTCCACCGACACTATACGCAGAACTTATTACCATACCTACCAGCAAACATTATACCCAATCCCACAAACAATAGTGGCCGCAAAATATAAATTAATTTGCTTTTTATACTGTAAAGTGAAGGCTGGTTTTAGTTACTCGTAAATCAAGCACCCGAATTAAGACCAAAAGATGCATTGTGTTTCAAATCTCTTGTAATACCTCACAATCGTCACTACCACCACCACCACAACCACAACCAACACTAGAACCGCCAGCTCCTCATCTAATTGCAAAGTGGCATGCATACATCTCCTACCTGCAATGTGCAATGAATATGAACGGTGCGGGTAATGGCCAGCGGTATAGATTATATTATCTCCTTCAGTTAAGGCAAGTCAAAGAAACCGACTCGTGTGGCGCCAAAATATCTGACCTGTAAAAAACGTTTACCTCTACCCATCAAAGTTTGTCTCATTCCCACCCATTCCCGGAAAAAGCATGAACGAGGAAGAGTGAGTGAGTGAGTGGGTGTTAGGGCGAATCAAGGACACCACCACCTCTACACCAACACTTTTCAGGCTCACAACACTCACCTAGACACAAGTGCTAATCAGCATCAGACGAGAAGAGCAGCACACGACACACACAGCACACATAAACACATGACAGCCTGCAACACTCCACTAACTGCCTGCCACTCTGCAACACTTATCAATGCACAGTGGCAAGGCTCCTCTGGATGGTCCCCTCACACACTCATCTCCCGCTGATAAACTCCTTCGAGCAGCGAGTGAGGATCGGGACCGAGGAGCGAGGGAGAGGTACACCTTACTCTCACAAAGCCTTGATCACTACTGGCTCACTCAGTCTGGCGCACTCTGGCGCGGGTCGACCGTCGCCTCGCAGTCAGTTAGCAAAGACACGAGTAAAATTAGTAGCAGTCTCTCTCCTCCTCTTGCTCTCTCTCCCTCTCCCTCCTCTCCCGTTGGCCCATCCTTGCCACCCACTGATGTGAAAATACTAAATTAAATAAGCCATCGTACTCAGGGTTGATATTAATCCTCTGTGTCGACAATAATGTGAACTGGCAAGAGGTCATGAGTTGTAACCTTGCTTACCAACCACTCCGGCCAGCCACAGCACATCCCCCTTGCAGTAGTGCCCGCCGCTCCGGAGACGTGCTCTCTCTCTCTCACTCTCTCTCTCTCTCTCTCTCTCTCTCTCTCTCTCTCTCTCTCTGCTACAGCCTACACTGAGTAAATCACTATCATCCAAATAACAATCCGAATGTTAACTTCCTGCTACTGACAGTGTTAAGTTATCAGTATGGATGGGAAAAATAATTTTCCTCAGCACTTTAGACAGGAAAACATCACACGTGGGTAATGTCGCGGCATCCATGGGTGCATTCGCCGTCTGGAGAAGCACTGCAGAGGAGCCAGGGAGTCGCGAGGGTAAAAACAACACTCCAGTATCTTGAGGCAACTCTTGCCGACGCGTCCACAGTGAACGACCACGGGGAGGAGTGTTGCCGCATAATTATCCCCACATTAATCCGGCTCTCTCTGACCTCATGGTATCCCCACCCATCAAGGCTTTCGGAAAAATAATCAAATCCTTGGTGTTTGAATATTAGTCCTTATTCTAGTCATCTCGTATTCTGATTGAAGGTGAGACGACGGGAATTCCTCGCCGGCAACTGTCCAAGACGCACCCAAAATTCCTGAGGCCACGACACCCTGGCTTTCTGGCGTTAAAAATTCATTCATAATTCACCCCGCGGCGGAACCTTTGGCACACAGACTGATTTACGTTGGGCAAACTTTGGATGAGTGTCCCGCAGCCCTTGCTCAGTGTGGAGGGTGACATGAGGCTTGTTGTCAGGTAAAGCGGAGGTGCGAGAAGGACCTGGGAGCAGCTTGGAGCATTGACACCCGCCGCTCTGCCCTTACTAACCCCCGCCCGCCGCCCGCCCGTCGCCCGCCATCCAGACACCTGCACAACACGCCCACGGAAAGCACGGAACAAGTGCCTTCATCACGTACTGACTTTTTAAAACATTCTGGGCTCTCATAAGAACAAATCATTATTCATAGGTAACGATGATCAAATGCGGGATTGACATGAATCCTCGCTAAATAAGAATAATTAAAAATGTCTTAGAAAATATCAAATTCCACTAGAACCATTCGAAACTATTAGAAGAAGAGCTGAAGCGTTTGAGAAAGTAGTCTCAAATGTGATATAATCTTAAAACATTTCATTGGCTACTATATGAAATGGCTATAAGCGGCCCCTGAGTACCGTAACTAAAGTGCGTGGTGTTACTGCTAATTATTCAGAAGCAACATGTATGCCATCCAAGTCATATAATGTGAACTTCTTCTTCCTCCTCCTTTTCCTCATTTTCTTCTTCTTCTTCTTCTTCTTTACCAAAGAAATTCCTGCATTACAGGCAATCTCCAAACATGCGATACTTTACATTAAAACCTCATTTACGAGATTAACTATAACTTTAAATTTGTATATGACGTACAGTTCTATAAATAATAATAATAATGATGATAATAATAATGATAATAATAGTAATAATAATAATAAAAATAATAATAATAATAATAATAATAATAATAATAATAATAATAATAATAATAATAATAATAATGATGATGATAATAACAATAATAATAATAATGATAATAATAATAATGATAATAATAATAATAATAATAATAATAATAATAATAATAATAATAATAATAATAATAATAATAATAATAATAATAATAATAATAATAATAATAATAATAATAATAATAATAATAATAATAATAATAATAATAATAATAATAATAATAATAATAATGATAATAATAATGATAATAATAATAGTAATAATAATAATAATAATAATAATAATAATAATAATAATAATAATAGTAATAATAATAACAACAACAACAACAACAACAGCAACAACAACAACAACAACAATAACAACAACAACATCACCACCACCATCACCACCACCATTAACAACAACAACAACAACAAAAACAACAACAACAACAACAACATCATCAACAACAGAAGAAGAAGGAGAAGAAAGATGAGTGTATTATGTAGTACAGGTATTTGTTGCACCATGAGGTTAGAAATCCTCGCAGCCCAGCACAGCACAGCACAGCACAGCAAATTGTGGATTCTGTGTGCTGCGGTAGGTAACTGTGAGAGACTGACTCAAGATCTGGTCTGACAGGCTGGCTTGTTAATCAGGTTAGAATAGGTTGGGAAATTTCTGTTTCTGGGTGGTCTAAATGTCCTCACCACCTCTCTCTCTCTCTCTCTCTCTCTCTCTCTCTCTCTCTCTCTCTCTCTCTCTCTCTCTCTCTCTCTCTCTCTCTCTCTCTCTCTCTCTCTTTATCTATATATATATATATATATATATATATATATATATATATATATATATATATATATATATATATATATATATATATATATATATATATATATATATATATATATATATATATATATATATATATATATATATATATATATATATATATATATATATATATATATATATATATATATATATATATATATATATATATATATATATATATATATATATATATATATATATATATATATATATATATATATATATATATATATATATATATATATATATATATATATATATATATATATATATATATATATATATATATATATATATATATATATATATATATATATATATATATATATATATATATATATATATATATATATATATATATATATATATATATATATATATATATATATATATATATATATATATATATATATATATATATATATATATATATATATATATATATATATATATATATATATATATACACACATATTACTTCGTAGCGTATATGTCTTCCATCTCATACATCAGATCAGACTCCTGTGCCAGTAATGAGTGAGAGGAGGAAACGCGGAGGCGAGGTATCTCTCATTCCTCCTCGTCTCGCCCCCAAACACAAATACTCACATGGATTTTGGGCATCGATATTCATCCATTGAAGGAGAAAATGGAATAATGATATGAAAAAAATCAGTAGTAATAATAACGAAACAAACGTTGCATTGTTCAATGTCTCAAAACTTACTCCTCAATCTCTCAACTTGAAATATCCTTCCATCTTCAATGATGGTCATCTGTCCGCCTCTTCTGCACTGGACGTCTCATTTTGTTCTTTACATCTTGTAATCTAAACTGGAAACTTCACATCTAATCTCCGGCTAAAACAGCATCCATGAAATTAGATGTTCCGCAAGTCTTTTTTTTTTCGTCCTTACCTTCCTAGTTGCACATATACATGGATTTTTATCCTTCTATGTACGGAGTATGCTTTACATGTATGGGGATTTCACTAATACCGTTCTTTTAGAAAAGGTGCAATGAAAAGTAGTCTTATCAACTCCTCTCATCTGACGGACTGTTTTCAGCTTCTCTGTCATCGCCGAAATGGTGCATCTCTTGTTATCTTCTACGGCTATTTTCACGCTAACTCTTCTTCTGATTTTGTTACCTGCATGCCTCTCCATTTTCCGCTGCCGCGCTACACAAGACTTCCAACTTTCTCCCACCCTTATTTTGTCCACCTCTATAATGCAAGAGTTAAGCAGTAGCTATTCTCAATTATTCACTTCTTTCTCTGGTAAACTCTGTTACACTCTCCGTCTGCTTTTCCTCCTTCCTTTGATATGAATTCTTTCAAGAGGGAGGTTTCAAGATATATCCTTTGTTATTTGTTTTTTTTTTTTCTATTCGGCAATCTTCTTGGGAACAATAGAGACACAAGAATTTATATTTCCGTTTTAATACTTTAAGTGTATCTCTTCCTGGCGTAGTCACAGAGGTCATTACAGCCATCGGCACACCTCAAACTCTGCAGGCACCATCCCCCGGTCATGCCGGCACTCTTATTTACAACAGATCGACTTCCCTGTTTTTCGTAATAGAGGATGTCATTTTGAATGATGATACTTGCGACATGAAAAGGGCTCATAGGATCTGTGGGATCGTCGAAGCCCGAAAACAACAACAACAGTGGAATAGTCCTTTGAAGACTTGGTAAAGGGAGGAGGATAAGACCATCATGAGCTTGGATCAGAGATTTTCAACCTTTCCTCTATCACTGATCTCCTCGGTATGATGTATTTCTCCATTTACCCTATTAAAAAGTTATTTCACACACACACACACACACACACACACACACACACACACACACACACACACACACACACACACACACACACACACACACACACACACACACACACACACACACACACACACACACACACACACACACACACACACACACACACACACACACACACACACACACACACACACACACACACACACAGACGATCGAGGAGGTGAATTACACAAATGGGAAAACAAACAAACACTGACAGAGGTGTACGCATGTACTACGTATGTCGGCTCTCTACTTGAAGCAGTTTTTGTTCTTATATTTCGAACAAAAATTACTGTCATTCTTTTTAATAGAATTAACTAAGCTGTATTTGGCTAGAGCTACCTCTGACATCTCTCATTTTACATATATATATATATATATATATATATATATATATATATATATATATATATATATATATATATATATATATATATATATATATATATATATATATATATATATATATATATATATATATATATATATATATATATATATATATATATATATATATATATATATATATATATATATATATATATATATATATATATATATATATATATATATATATATATACACACACACACACACACACACATATATATATATATATATATATATATATATATATATATATATATATATATATATATATATATATTTATTTATCTATCTATTTATTTTTATTTATTTATTTTTCATTTTTTATTATTTTTTATGAATGGGGCAGGGTCAGTGAAAGACGTAGGCTAGAGGGAGCACGGGCCTAAACTAACATTACTGGTGGCGGGAAATTTTTGGCGCGAAGACAAAGTGACCCGGGGGTTCTAGGCGCGCCGGCGAGCCAGACGCCTGGACGAGTCACTGTTTGTGATAGTTAATGTCACACTTTCCATTGCGGCACCGACAATCTTTACATCGTTGTTTATCAATTCTCGCACTAATTTTCTTACTGTATTCGATCCTTTTACTAAATTCAATACAAAAAACAAAGGATCATTATAGGTAGATCTTTCCTGCCACTTTCTATGATACAAGGTGTGTTGTTTAAATTCAATAAGTCCCTTTAAAGGAGGATACCCTGATTCCGCGCAACACATGTCGTTGCACGTAAATTTCCTTACACCTAGCAGTTGTTTGAGACACCAGTCATACAACTTAGCATAGCTGGGCACTTCCGTATCTCGGTCCGCACCTTCCCTCCTCCGTACCTGCGGACCACTAAACGAGGTGCGGAGGTCCGAAGTGCGGAAAAATGTTCAAAAGTGCGGAAGTAACAGGTACGGAAAGGCGACATTTTAAGTCCGTACCTCCGTACCTGAGACATGTGGGGAAAGATGAAATTTTAAGTCCGTACCTCCGCACCTGAGACAGGTGCAGAAAAGCGAAATTTTGAATCCGTACTTCCGCACCTGAGATTTTCAAGGAAAATAAATAAATAAAGACGACAGTCCGCACTCCGTAGCATTACTTTCGGCCGTTTTGGCTTTCTGTGCTACCAGGAATATTTTCCCGCCATTTGAGTGACGTCACTCATTCAGGCATGTTCCTCTCTCTCTCTTTGATGATGATGATGATGATGATAATGTTACAATGACTTCCACTTACTGCTAACCGTACATACATTAGAATGACTGCAAGCATACATAACCCCCGTTTCGTTATATATATATATATATATATATATATATATATATATATATATATATATATATATATATATATATATATATATATAGCTCTGATGTATTTTTGATTTGTATTTTGTTTGGACTAGATTTTTCGGGCGCGCTTTAATAGTTTAATAGTTTCGGGTACGGTACCGGACCGAGGGAAACATTTTAGGTGTGGAAGTACAGATACGGACTATCGAGGTCAGGAGCAGCGGTATCGGACTACCCGATATCCAGTAAAGCACCCACCTCTGCAACTTAGCCATTGGTTTTATATCTGCTCCAATCCATGACTCACATCCATGTAGTAAAATATCATATAAGTACCTAATGAAGGGGGAAAACAGCACCTTTCATTCCTTGCTTTCAAACAGCACAGCAAACAGAAACGACAGAACATGGCAGCCACTTATTTCTTCATTCTCAGGAAGCACTCATTTCCTCCTCCTGAACACAGCACTGTCAAACAATCATAATCTTTTACATGGTGACACACATATTGATATCCTCCTCACGCTCAAATAGGCACACACAGACATTCGCACACTCACCTACACAACTTCCTTAATGGCGCGAACATTTCACAGAAGATAGGAAGAAAATAACCACTTTGAAACAAATTCATTTTTGGTTATATTTAATTATTAATGTACTATGTATTTACAAAAAAAATAATTATAAACATAACTACACACAGAGTTCTGAATGGTAACACTGGTAGGTGAGATGTGGAATGTGTGCTGGTGGTGGTGGTGGTGGAGGTGGTAGTGTTGGCAATGGAGGTGGTGATGCCCAGCCCCTGAGACACAGGTTGTAGGAGGGAGGGAGGAAGGACACACCCACCTCACCACCCACCCACACCTGCTGCAATGGATGACAAAATGTGGTCAATGTAACAATTTACAGAGTAACAAGTCTTGACAAGATATTCCTGCTCAGCTTCAAAAGGAGCAATTTCTTTCTAAGCAAGTGTATGAAGATTTCTGTTCACTTCATAACAAGGGGAAATAAAAAAATAAAAAAAAAGCAACACTATCCAAATACTTGTTACAGTGATATAAAGACCATCATTTGTACTATTCCACAGATGTTCACAAGACTGGAAGCTGATGACACACTGAGAGATTATCTAGAGCAACTTGCAGTAACTGACAACAACAGGATGATTTACCACACCAGATCCTCTGTTTTGCTGGATCCAGGTTAGGTCGGTCTCCTTTTCTAATACAAACAATCACTGAATAAATAAAAGACTCCATGGTGATAGCAACTGTTGTGAACTGAGTATGTAGAGCAAATGCATCTTGCCACTCATGACAAAATGACACTGCATGTAATGATGATTTCCAGACAAACATACACAATGCGGGAAGACTGACAGTCCCACTTGACGCATTGGCTGTCTGGGGGCCGCAGCCTGGCCTGGCACACGGACACAGCTGATGCACTGACTGACGGCTAGCCACTGAGCACCGTGAGGACTGTCTGACTAGGTTAAAAATTGAGTGTTCACAAGTCACCAAGATTTTAACAATTAAGGTTCACTGAGTTTGCTAGAGTTCAACAATTATTGTTTTCAAGAATTAGCTAAGATCAACAATTGAAACAGTTCATTTAACAACACAGACTTGCTAGGTTAGCTGGACTTGAATCGCTGTAGTTCACAGGTTCTATCTACATTTTTCAGTTTTTCTGTAAGCTACACTGAGATGAGATAGAAAAAATACTCAGAAGCAGGCAACTGGAAAGGGGAACAGGAAGTCAAGGAGGGAGTGAAATGGGCAGTGTTGGGGTATTTTGAATCACCTATGCAATCGAAATGTCTATCTTTACACAAAACTACGAACTCTTGTAACCTTCTTCAATTGAAATACAAAACCTGTATGACATTCTGTTTTGGCCTTTGTCATGTGTCAATCCAGGTTTTGGTCCATGCACTTCAATCATCACATCTGAAACCACTGTATGCATAGTGGCAATGTGGTGCCTCTTTACTGACATGTGCTATTCTTATCTAACACACAAAGCTGCCTTCAGTAAAATTTACTGCTAACAAAAATATGATAAAATCCTTTTTATGGCAATGAATGTTTTATCTATTGAATCAATAGTGCTAACAAGAGAATCTCAGCTGCTTTTATAGATGTTAGTAGCCATAACAAAATTCTTATTTTCTAGTCAAACACAACACATGGCATTCAAAGGGCTGGTGACACAACTAGTACTTGTAAGACAATGCACGGACACAATGACTTCACCTGAAACTGCACCAGCGAGCCAAGTACAGGCAGAGCACAGTCATGCAGGAGATATAGACACCAATCAGCCTGGCAAGTCTGTTTTCACTGCTTTACAAAAACTGAGCAAAAAACTGCATCACTTCTTCCTAATGAAAACCACAGAAGGCTTCTTGATTCACACCACAGTTAATGAGCTTCATACAGACCACAAGAGTCACAGTTATGATTATGAAAAAAATTCTGAGAAGAGATATGTAGTTCAGAATCTGTTCTTTCCTGTAATGCTGAGGACTTGGGGGCTACATTCTATAAAACACATTTATAATAGCCCTGAACCAAATTTGTGGAACTCATTTCTGGCCAGTAGTTACATTATATGATATCATGAACTTTCATGCAAATCACAGTAATAGTAAGTGGGAATCATTCTCTCATAAGAATCTGTTTCCATTTCATGAACACTACACAAAGATTATTTGGTACAGTGAGGAAAAACACACAAGTAATAGTAACTGGCTATGATAGTTCAGGACACTGCTTCTATGCTTGGACTGTGTGTGCACTGCCAAGGATACATCTGAGAATGTACTGGGATAAAGGCGCACGCTGTTGATGCTCAGCTGACGTGGCAAAGAGTCATGATTCCTCGCTGCTGATGAACTATATCAATGTTGAAAGAATATCTGGCAACATCTTCTGAAATACTGCTCATCATTGGCCACTCTTAGTATGGAATAAAATACATATAAAAGATTATATATATATATATATATATATATATATATATATATATATATATATATATATATATATATATATATATATATATATATATATATATATATATATATATATATATATAGTCTGCCTCCTTTTAGTACTTGACTGGAATTAGCAGTATTTCATGACATTAAATTGTTAAAAATTTGAAGAAAATTTTTACATAAATATATATTTCTGAAAGACCCTGGCAAGGGTCAAAGTCTCCCCCATTGTGCTGCACCTTAGCACTTTTTTGGTGTAACTTGCAATCATATCACATAATAAATACATAATTAGGTATATGACAAAATTCTATGTAAAAATATGTAGTATGATATTTACAGCTGAATGCATGAGACATGATTATTATTTATTAGAGTGTTTTTTTTACAAATAGCTGATGATGAGTCACCTTTAGTTAATGCAATACCTTGTCAATTATATATATTTCTGACATCTGATGAGGTTCACAGCTATAATCATAAATAAAAACCTTCACAACACAAGCTTTTTATCCTATTCTCTTTCTTTCTGCAATTAGTCACTAAATTTGAAGGTCTTTATTCTTGAGCCATTTCAGCCTCCCTCTTCCCCTCTCTCCTTATGAATCAATAAGGCAATCAAGGGTCCTCTTAAGGGCCATCGACGGACTAAAACACCAAAGACACACAGCTGAGCAAGGATGACCGACACTGACCACTGATGCTTTCAACTCTATAATGTGAGAATCATCCTCTTTCTCTTCTCTCCCTTTCAAATTCATCTTAAATACATCTCTTACAACTGTTACACCAATTATTACTGTATTAGAGAATTACAAAAAATCACAAGCTGCTCCTGCCACCACTCACACACACACATACAGATAACACCAACAAACATCACAGGGCTTGGTCGTGAAGTGCCACCAACTCACCACTACTCCTTTCCCCTGAATTGCTGCCAAGTCACAGAACACAGCTAAATTTTTACCATGCCTCTACAAGGGCACTCCTTGCGGTCCATGCCACATATGGGAAATGCAGCCAAACATGCATATCAATTTGGTTTGTCACCAACCACAACTTGTCCACAGAGTAACAGTGTCTTCTCATCCTGCACTGTACTGAGACTATCTGTGGTGCAGCCTGGAAGTGTGTCCCTGGGGGAGGGGAGTGGCTGGGCCAGGGGAAGGTGGTGGTGGTTGGCTGGGCTGTGGGCCTCCTTCAGGCTGTTGCTGGTGCTATCTCTTTTCAAACACGACTGGCTTGAACTCCCCCGCAACGCTGAGTGTCCTGCCCCCCAAGGCTGCAGTGCCGTCCCGCCCGATGAACAGTTGCAGGCCTGATGCTGTGGATGGAGAGAGGTCAGGTCATGACTTAATGTGGTCAATGTTCTTACAGAGACAAAAAAGAAAACCCTTCAAGTACACTGTTTCCATGGCTATCTAACATTGGGCAGCAAGAAGATAAGGCACAGTCTTATCTTATCTATCTTACAATCATATACTAAGAGGGTATTTCCTGACTTCCTACATCTCTTGAACATATATGATTGGCAAGAAAATTAATCTATAGAAGTTATCATACAATATCTATTGCTGTAACTTAAGGATTTCCCTTCTTTTTATATCCAGCCTGGTTTTACACACAATAATTAATGAAAAATAAGTCAGTATTATAAATTTGGTAATTTTCTGCCTCTCTCCTGCATCCCTTACTTTCAGCAGAGTCATCAGGTCTCAGAGACTCAATATTGGTGTCCTCAAAAAGCTTATCAATGATGTCATTCGCATCGATCCTGGTGGCATCAACACGAGACTCCTTATTGGCCTCTCCTTGTGTTGTGCTGATGCTTGCTGCCTTGCTCCTCCCAGCTGCTGCACGTTCCAGAGATCCTCCTCCCTCACTCAATCCACCAGATCCTGCACTGCTGTTCCTGTTGAGTGTGGCAGTGAGCAATGAACACAAAATGTTCATGGACTGTGGCAAGGCTGTGCACTGATTTTGAAAATGGTGGTGAATGACAAAAGATTTAGAATCATTTGGGGATTATGAGCAGTACAAATAAAAGTGTAAGACCGTGTTCATGTGAAAAAGCTTGTTTTTGTGCCAAGATAATTTTAATGTTATTATCAAATGCATTACAATAGATTACTTCACAGAGGTCACAATAATGACCTTGTTTCTAGTACATATACTCAAATGATGTAGTGATGATCTTAAGCTCCAAGGTTTGAAGGGAAGGATACGGATACGTACATACATGTGAATACTGTCTACCAAGGTACAGAGGGAGGGACATAAATACATGTATGTCAAATTTATCTAATAAAAATTCAGCTGTGTAAAAGAAAAAAGGAAAACATATCTTATCTGACTCTAAAAAGATACAATAGATGATGCCACTAGAAACACTTACATATATAATGTATAATGTACATAATGATGAAGAATTCAGACTTTATGGGAGAGATTTCACTTGACTCACTGGTTAGAAAAGATAAAGAGGAAAGTCAAAAGGACATTGGTAATCAGCAAATTTGTGACAAGTTCAATACAATATGTTTAGATGGTTTAGTGACATGGAGAGATAGATACAAAATTAGGTGACAAGGAGGGTATACACAAAGGTGGTGCAGATATAGTGGTTGAGAGAGAAAAAACATCCTATAAAATGGATGGCCAGTGCACTGTGATACTTGAGAAAGTAAACAGATGGAAAGTTCACAAGTAGTGTTTAGGCAGGAATAAATTCAAGTACTTCAGTTGTACCTTTCAGGTTGTTCCAAAGAAAAGATGCCAGAGTAGATTAGGTTAGATTATTAGTAATAACTTCAGATTCATCATGGAAAAAAACATATCTCAGCCTCCATTACCTGACACAGGGTTGGTTACTAAAGTGTAGGTCACAGTGGAGCAGCAATGAGAACAAAGCACTTATGGAATGGAGGGAAAAAAAAAAAGGAAATAGATAGTAAAGGAGTACATACTTGATCGTGATGAAGAAAAACAAGGAAGGTAAAGATGCTGCCCAAAAGTTAATTGAAAAGAGAAAAAAATTGTTAACAAAAATGGTACAAAAAAAAAAAAAAAAAAAAAAAGCAAGAAACCAAACTTTACCCAAACTATGCAAGCGAGCTGCTAACCTTGCATTCTTTAAAGAGTCTGAGGCAGGGCCATGCAAGTTAGAGGTATCATTGCAGGCATTCAAGGCAGCAGTGATGGCATACTGTAGCTCCTCTACAGTCAATGGGAACGACTTATTTGAATCCTCCCCACTTGATATTGATCCCCCCCGCGTGGTGCTGGAGGAGGACAAAGACCCCAGGGAGCGTGTTGAGCCTCCCAGCAGTCTATAGAGATCAGGTTTACGCAGCAGGTTGCCTTTGGGGGGGCAGGGTGATGGAGCGCTGACACAGGATGGGCAATCAGGGTTAAGCAGGTGAAAGCGTGCTGTGGGTTTAGCAGGGTGAGGCACAAGACCCTTTGGTCGATGGGTGTACCCAGGGTGCAGGTGGGGTGAGTCTGGAGAGTTATTGGTGTAGACAGTGAAGGTGGGCGACTGCGAGGCAGGATGGATGCACTCAGGTGTCCACAAGGTGAATGTTGGCACCCTCTGTCTGCTCCATACAACATATTAAAAAAAATGAGAAAAAAAAGAAAAGAAAAAGAAATTGTAGATAAAATAAATTATCATGCAAAATACAAAAAAGAGCCACAATGTTAATGCAAGCTGTGGAACTGAACACTCCATGTGTTCAAGATGAATGCATATATATATATATATATATATATATATATATATATATATATATATATATATATATATATATATATATATATATATATATATATATATATATATATATATATATATATATATATATATATATATATATATATATATATATATATATATATATATATATATATATATATATATATATATATATATATATATATATATATATATATATATATATATATATATATATATATATATATATATATATATATATATATATATATATATATATATATATATATATATATATATATATATATATATATATATATATATATATATATATATATATATATATATATATATATATATATATATATATATATATATATATATATATATATGTGTGTGTATATGTATATATATGTGTATATATATGTATATATATATATATATATATATATGTATGTATATATATATATATATATATATATATATATATATATATATATATATATATATATATATATATATATATATATATATATATATATATATATATATATATATATATATATATATATATATATATATATATATATATATATATATATATATATATATATATATATATATATATATATATATATATATATATATATATATATATATATATATATATATATATATATATATATATATATATATATATATATATATATATATATATATATATATATATATATATATATATATATATATATATATATATATATATATATATATATATATATATATATATATATATATATATATATATATATATATATATATATATATATATATATATATATATATATATATATATATATATATATATATATATATATATATATATATATATATATATATATATATATATATATATATATATATATATATATATATATATATATATATATATATATATATATATATATATATATATATATATATATATATATATATATATATATATATATATATATATATATATATATATATATATATATATATATATATATATATATATATATATATATATATATATATATATATATATATATATATATATATATATATATATATATATATATATATATATATATATATATATATATATATATATATATATATATATATATATATATATATATATATATATATATATATATATATATATATATATATATATATATATATATATATATATATATATATATATATATATATATATATATATATATATATATATATATATATATATATATATATATATATATATATATATATATATATATATATATATATATATATATATATATATATATATATATATATATATATATATATATATATATATATATATATATATATATATATATATATATATATATATATATATATATATATATATATATATATATATATATATATATATATATATATATATATATATATATATATATATATATATATATATATATATATATATATATATATATATATATATATATATAAACCATAAAATTATCATGCAAAACAGCACTAAAACCAAGTTTGATGCAAGATGAGGTCCTGACCCTTCCATGCAAGACAGGGATTAGCAAAGGTCATGCATGAAGCCACCACTGCACCTCACCTCATGTGGCCAGACACCTCGGACTGGGAGTTGATGGAGGCATAACCAGAGGCATGGGAGCCATGTGAGGTGTTGGAGGAGTTTCTGGAATGTCCTGGAACCTCCCCCGCTAATCCAGCCTCGCCTTCCTCCCCTTCCCCAAACACTTCTGCAAAATGTACATCTTTCAGTCTTCTGTGACAATAACAGAAAGACTTTGGTGAAGGGACATGAAGACATAGTCTCAATCCTACTAAAATAATAATAATAATGTCAGAATAACTATATACACTAAAATGCACTGATAAATGCCATATTACAAATGCTGAAGAGAAAATGCTGAAAATTATTAAAAACCAGAGGGAAAATTATTGATAGAGTAATTCACTGTACAAATATAGAAGAGATTATAAGCATTACAAAAAACAACACTGATGAGTCTACCATTGATTTTATTTCTTAAATAGTTACTATGGAAAGTAGAGAAAAGGTGGTCATTGCAAAATTGACACTAAAGAACTTACCATGAACCTTTTTCTTGAGGGAATCATAGCCAGATGATGTGAGTGAGGCGAGGGAGCCTGAGGTGGGTCTTCCGGCGGGCTCCTCCTCCCCTGAAGCCTCCACGGATGGCTGGTAGCGAGTGCCTCTCAAAGGCTGCCTGTAAGTGTTACGGCGTGTCACCTCCGGGGGTGTGTCGAGGTTGAGGGTGAGTGTGATGAAGAGTGTTGTGCTATTGCGTCTCATTTTTTTGTATATGACTGGCGTTGGCCTAAGGGTGAAAAGCAAGTGTTGAGTGGTTTTCTAACTGTTCATGTAAGAACCATGATGACCTAAGGGATGGACACATGCATGCAGGGTAGACAAGTCAGGCATAAGATTTCTACTTTGGCAGCAACAAAGAAGTGTTATTTCTTTAGTGCTTGTACAAAATTGTGTCTAGTTAAATAGAAAGCTTAAGCCTTTTATATTTTTTACAATCAAATATATTTTGGTCTATAAGCAAAATTAAAAAGAAGGAATATCTGGTTTACTATAGTCCATAAAAAGATAACAATAAGTTGTGTGAATGTTACATGCTTAAGTATTGATTGAAACAAGTATGTGAACACGTACAAAATATACAAGTAAGCTACAAAGCCCACTACAACTACGCACATCATAAGACTAAACAAGGATGAAAAAAACTTCAATCAAGCATTGATATACTATTTGCATGTCCTCAGGCTGAAAGCCAAAAGATAAGAGCATTCATGTGTTTTATTTATAGATGTTGTACAAGCAGGAAAAGTGAGACTTTCATGGTCTATAACTGTATGGACAAAATCAAAGTTAGGAGGAGGAGAAGGCAGAGGGGAAAGAGAAGGAGAACAGGAAGGAAAAGGAAAAGGAGGAAGACCAATAAGATGACAGCAGAAGCACATGAACACTTATCAGTAAAGCTATGAGGTCCTCAAGGAACTAATAGGGCCAACATATTAATGGAATGTCATACTAATAGAAGGACAAGACAAATCATGATATGTTATAGAAGCTAGAGGTAAAATAAATTGGTAAGCTTCTATGCATATGAAAATAAGCTGTATTTACAACATTTCTCTATAAATATATACTGCAAGCCCTTGAGAAACTAGGAAAAAGCTGTGTCTGTACAAGATAATACAGAGAAGAAAATGCATTCATTATCCACAAAGTAATATCATACACATACATGCATGCATACATACATACATACATACATACATACATGCATACATATATACATATATACATATATACATATCTTGTACAAACATAGGGAAAGAAGGCAACTCAAGTTTAGCTACTCTTTAAAAATCAGAGGCACAGAGAACATGGTGTGTACTATTAATAAAGAATGTTGTATTGTAGAATAATAAGAAAGATATAGAATTTGAAGGAGAAAAAATAAAATAACTAAAATAAAAAATAAAGCAATAAAACAAGCTAGAGTACAAAAAAACAAAGAAAAAGATATCACATTACATATATAAAAGATACAGACAGAAGGCCAACAGAAGGGAAATCAGAATGACTCCCTACAGATAAGAGAGTGTAAACACAAAGCTATAGGAAAGCTACAATAATTACACTACCAGACCTGCTTCTCTTCCAGTCATAGTAATCCATCAGTCTATTAGTCACCTCCTCCTATTTCTGTTCTTCCTGTCATAATTTATCTTTCCATCAATCTATTACTTTTCTGCTCATCCAGTCAGAATTTCTAAAGTCCATCAGTCAAGTCTGTCTTTATCCTGTCTTAATCTTCAAATCAGCTGTTATATGGCTGTGAATCCACTCATAAACTCTTAACTATTTTCTTCTCATCCATTCTTTCGTTATTGTGACTCCCACAATTCATGCTCTTTGTAATATGGACCCTTTCTCTTCTCTTAAGTCCTTGTGTCAAAATCAAAATGAGTACACTAATCCCTCATTTTATCAATACTATTACAAACACAAAGGGGTTAGTTACATTTCCCCCTGATAACTCCACCACCACCACCAATAGGGAGGGAGGAAGAGAGTCATATCCCTCTATCAACATGTTATCTGACAAGTAGTGGTCTGGTGGAATGTGAGGGTGGCTTACTGTAACCCTGACTTCGAGTATTACCACCTGCACCATCTGTCTCCTTCTGTCTGGTGGGTCCTGTTACCTCTTACTTAATGGTTTCTGCCTGTCTCTCTGTCAATTACCTCATACTAAATGCTCTCTAGTTTCTGTTATTTTTTTTACATAAGGCTTTTTGTCTGTTACTGTCTTCATCCCATATAATCTTCTCTTATAAATAGTTTGTCTTTATATCTCTGCCTTTTAATTCTAGTTATTTCTCACTTATTTGATCTATATTTGTGTATTGTGTCTTAATATTCCCTATTCCTTTTCTTTCTTTCAACTGGTTCTTTTTTCATCTCTTTCAATTAGTTATTGCCACTTCTTACTTGTCTATTGCTCTCTGTTTTTCTGTCTATTGTAGTTCTAGTTGTAGTACTTCTTTGTCTGTCTTTCTGTCAATTAGTTCTTGTCTTGTATCTATTATGGTCTCTTGTCTCTTCTCTGTGTGTTTCTTCTTACTAATCCAGTGTTCTATAGGTGTTAGTATGTGTCTGTTGCTTTCCTCTCTATCTACTAAATACTGTGTCTGTTTATTTTTCTTATCTTGGATTCTACAGTGTGTGAGTGATGAAGTTTTATGTGTTGCTTCTCTCTCTCTCTCTCTCTCTCTCTCTCTCTCTCTCTCTCTCTCTCTCTCTCTCTCTCTCTCTTTCATCACAGTATAATCTGACACCTCTTCACCCGGCACAAAAGGCTGGCATGATGTCACTCACTTCTAAACAGGAGAGCTTAACCTTGCTTCTTTTCAGCCCAAATTTTATGCACCTTGAAAAAACATTAAGTGTAAAATGGAGTACTTGAGCCACACAGTAGGTGTTGCATAAGGAGCATTGTCATGGCAATTACTTTAAGTCAGTCTCTCTCTCTCTCTCTCTCTCTCTCTCTCTCTCTCTCTCTCTCTCTCTCTCTCTCTCATTAGTCCCTTTCCTGCTCAAACCACTAAAACTTCTTATCTAAGCCTTGAAAACACTTTATATTAACCACAAAAAATTCTTGAAATCTATAATTCCCCTCATATAAACCTCCTTATCAAATCCTTCTTTCACAATATCTACTACAAACATTTACATTTCAAAAAATTCATGTATGTAGTATGTTTGATTCCTCTTGACTATTACACACACTTTTCTTCGCCTCTAAAGCAGTGATCATTTGTAACTCTGCTTCACTATTATATCCAACACTGATAACTGTACTGCCTCTTACTTAACACCACCTCCTCCTCCTCTTCTTCCTGTTCAAACCTCATCAAAACACATCAATACTCCCACATTCCTTGTTCTCCCTGTCACCTAATTCACCTCAACACACCCTATTCTACTTCATTTTCATCTTGATCATGTATCTAAATCCCTATAAGTCCTACTAGAATCACCTCATCATGTTCAAACCTCATCAAAACACCTCAATATTCTCCCCCATTCCTTATCCTCTCTGTCACCCTATTCCACTTCATACATTTTCATCCCAACTATGTATTTAAATCATATACGAATCCTACTAGTAGCTCTTTATCATGTTCTCCTTATGCTAACCTTAAGATTCTCACTTCTATTTTACCGTTTCAAGAACCAGCCATCTGAACCCTACCTCAACACCCTCATCTATTGCTGCTCCTCTCTGCTCATCTTCCTCCACTCCTCACTATGCTATCCATCCTCTCCACCAGCAGTTAGTGGAGCGTAAGGTAATCAAGAGGTTTAGAAAGAATGTAGAGGTCTATAGCTGTTTGTTATTCTCTGTAATATAATCCTTCACCACCACCTACTCCTCCTCCTCTCTTCCTCCTCCTCCTCCTTCCTTCCACCTCTCTGCCTGCTCCATTTCCACTTTCTTCCCTTGTCCTGCTAGTGTAGTATAATCAAATGGTTTAGGAGGAATGGAGAGGTGTTTGTAGTTCTCTGTTATATAATTCTTCACCTCCTTCTACATCACTGCTACATCTCTACCTCCTCCCCACTGTCCAACTCCTCAGAACATCTAGTGTAATGTTATCTAATGGTTTAGAAAGAATATAAATGTATTTGTAGTTCTGTCATATAATTCTTCACCCTTTTTCTTCTCCTATGTCCTCTCTGCTTGCTATATCCACTGTCAAAGTTGTTAAAGCAGTTATTGTAGTGTAGTGTTATCAAATGGTTTAGAAAAAATGAAAAAGTGTTTGGAATTTTATCTCATAATTCTTCACCTTCTATGTTCCCTCCACTTGCTATATCTCTACCTCCTACCTTTCATTCATGTCCTCCTCTCACTCCACTTCCCAGATACTCACGCTTTGAAGCAGGGGTCCCCGGATAGCAGCGTCATCTCAACCGTCACCTTCAGCATAGAGTTGTGCAGACGTGTCTTTGAGTCGTAAGCCTCTAGGAGATACCGCTGGGACCCGCCCGAGCCGGCAAACTCTGCCAGATTAACGTCTGCATACCCGAGTTTCTGGAATGCTTTGCCTCCTCGCATCTCCTGAAGAAGGCACAGGAGGAGGTATGATTTAGATAATGAATTATTTATAGTTTTTTTTTATTTATTTATCTTTATTTTTTAATCTTTAATTAGGTATGTTTGTGTGTGCTTATTTTGGAGAGAGAGAGAGAGAGAGAGAGAGAGAGAGAGAGAGAGAGAGAGAGAGAGAGAGAGAGAGAGAATGTCTGACATGTGATCACTAACAGGGTACAGTTACACAAAAATACACATGTCCTAATGACTTAACTGACTGAGAGAGAGAGAGAGAGAGAGAGAGAGAGAGAGAGAGAGAGAGAGAGAGATAACTGTAAAAAGAGACACTATAAAGATAAAATAAAAGGAACATGATCACAGAGAAGCATTAAAGGAAGAGAAAGAAGAGAAGGAGAGAAGGACTGTGAGAAGAAAGAATGAAGGGAGAGGCAATAAAGAAAGAGAATGAGAAGAGAGTGATTAAGAACTCTACAAAAATAGCTCCACTGCCATAAAACAGAGAGAGAGAGAGAGAGAGAGAGAGAGAGAGAGAGAGAGAGAGAGAGAGAGAGAGAGAGAGAGAGAGAGAGAGAGAGAGAGAGAGAGAGAAGGGTAGTAGTAGTAGTAGTAGTAGTAGTAGTAGTAGTAGTAGTAGTAGTAGTAGTAGTAGTAGTAGTAGTAGTAGTTGTGGTGTCCAACGCTAGTCTGAGATAACAAAACTGGCACAAACACAACAGTTGTAGTAGTAGTAGTAGTAGTAGTAGTAAAAATAGTAGTAGTAGTAAAAGTAGTAGTAGTAGTAGTAGTAGTAGTAGTAGTAGTAGTAGTAGTAGTAGTAGTAGTAGTAGTAGTAGTAGTAGTAGTAACAATAATAATCATAGCAATAGCAACAAGTGGAAGAAGAAATGGAGACATGAATATTATCTCCTCCTCCTCCTCCTCCTCCTCCTCCTCCTCCTCCTCCTCCTCTTCTTCAACTCCACTTGTTCTAGCTAGGAGGAGGAAGGAGACACCCGTGAGAAAATTTTCCTGTATTCTTCTCCCCGCCTCTCTCTCTCTCTCTCTCTCTCTCTCTCTCTCTCTCTCTCTCTCTCTCTCTCTCTCGTGCCATTTCCTGCTCTCTTTTGGCACTTCATGTTTATTTTCTTTGTATATTATAGGAGGAGGAGGAGGAGGAGGAGGAGGAGGAGGAGATTTAAAACACGAGGATGTGGGAAGAAGAGAGGTCTGGAGGTGAAAAAAAAGAGGGAAGAGGATGAAATTATACGGGAAAAGAGAATGGGAAGAAGAAAAAACGGGAAAGGAAGAAAATAGAAAAAGGAGGAAAAAAATACAACTTTATGACCTGTAGAAAACGAATAACCCCACAAAAAAAAAAAAAAAAAAAAAAAAAAATTCATAACCTGAAAAAAATCCTTACTAACCTTTAAAATCCATTAATGACCCTTAAAAACCCATTACAACGCTTACAAACCCATTAACGACCTTTACAAATATTAACCCCTTTGGTACCATGACCCGTTTTCATATTCATTCTGGTGACTATTTGGTGATTTTATACAGCTTCAGAAACTCATGTGGGTATTAAAATAGTGAAGACTGTGGCCATTAATCTTCTGACCTCCATACACTCTCCCTAATGTCAATAAAATGGTCTAATCGTACACAAATCTCAAAGTATAAATGTGTCCCAGTATTGAAGGGGTTAATGACCTGCAAAACCACCTTCTAGCCCCTTAATGACCTGTCAGAGCGCCGTGACTCACCTGCCTGACGGAGACGCGACACATGCACGAGTCCAGCTCCCCCGTGGACGCGTTGGCCGTCATCTTACAAGTGAAGGTGAAGCGGCTGTCCCATCTCACTGCATGTTCCGCCACCATCATTCTGCAACACAGGTAGGCACGTTAGCACAAGTAGATAGGTAGATATACAAAGATAGATAGGTAGATAGATAGAGGTAGGTAGGGTAAGTTAGATAGATACATACGTAGACAAGTAGGTTGAGAGATGGAAAGAGATGGATAAAGGCATGGATAGACAGATGGACAGTCAGAGGCAGGTAAGTACGTTGAAAGAGATGGATAGAGATGGATAAAGGGATGGACAGATAAACAGATAGTCAGAGAGAGAGAAAAAAAAAAGATAGATAATACAAGGCAAATTATCGTCTTCATACTAGTCATCAGAACATTTACAATAATAGATAATTCAATAAAATGAGACGTAAATAACGAAACAAGCAAGAAATATCAATAGTACAACAAGAACAGGCGTAAGAAGAACGTTTACTGATAATACCAACAATACACATTTTTTTTAAGTCATAACCTGAGAAGTGAATGTCAGAAAAATAACAAAATAAATGAAATGAATAAAACTAAATAAACAATCAAACCTTAAAAAAAAACACATTAAAAAAAAAGAAACACGACACAATCACTTTAAATGACAACACTTCACAAAACACTAAAACATGACTCAATACGAAAGGCGATTTATGAGTAATACCTCCACCACAACTGTCTCTCTCATCTCACTATAATTATAACGTCTTGTCATGGTTTCTCTTACGGAGCGCAAACATACAGGTGTGCGCTGGTGAGCATATTGACACAGATGGCTCAGAACAGGTGATGGCAATGAAGTAAGCGTGAAATAGAGGAAAGACTCGATAAACGGAGAAGCACAAGCAGAACCACACGACTCTATCTCAGACCCTGTAACTAAATAAATACTACGGTCATTTACGTTAATACAAGTACCGTATCCACACGCATACACACACAGATACGGTAAATTAACTCTCTCTCTCTCTCTCTCTCTCTCTCTCTCTCTCTCTCTCTCTCTCACCCCATTTTCTTTGTGCGCGTCATTTCTGTTTTTGTCAACCAATCACCGATACAAAAATATAAAAGAGAAAAAGTAAATAACGAGAAAAGCAGACTAGAAGAAGAGGTGATAGCGACAAGCAGGGTAAATAAAGACAGGGTAAGAAAAGCTATCTACACAAAGACAGTATTTTGAAACACTTCCGCGCCGCACCTCCGCTTCATTCAAATCTAGTCTTGCTGAATTGACACGAATCTTTTTCAGGGTGTTTTTACGGCTCTTATGACTGATTACTAAGATTTGTAACATGTTAACGGATGAAACACACTTAAGAACACTGACTAATTATTTGTGATCTTTGAAAATAATGGTGAGAGAGCGAAGGGTTTAAAAAAATCTGGGCAGGATCATGTGGTTGTAGGTAACTATAAGTAAAGGTACACACACACACACACACACACACACACACAAAGATCCTATTTTGAAACACTTCCTCACAACAGCTCCAAGTACACTCAAAAGGCTTTAGTCCAGTTGACACGAGTTTTTTATTTTATTTTTATGGCTCTAGTGACTCATTAACAAGATTTCTACCATAGTAATTAATGAAACACACTTGAGGATCTTGACTAATTAATCATCTGTGACCTTTGAAAACAATGGTGAGAAAGAGAAACGTTTCAGAAAAGTGGGCAGGGCCGTGTTGTAGCTAAGGACATGTGCACTGCAGCTCTAGGATGGAAGTAGGTACACGCCACCTTGACCACCTTGAAGTATTACACAACTGGTTATGTATGTGGCAGTGGTGGCGGTAGTGGTGGTGGTGGAGCAGGTGGGTGAAGGGACTAAGTGAGGGTGATTGCGAGGTATGTGGAGGTGATGGCCACGTCCGCAAGCCCACGTGGTGCACTGCCTTCCTTCCATCCATCCACCCATCCATCCATCCACCCATGCATCCCTCTTTCCTTTCTTCCATTCATACATCCACCATTTCTTTCTTCTGTGTATCCATGAATCTATATATCCTTTCATCCATCCATCTTCCATTTCTATCATCCATCTAAGTATCCTTATAGTTTATTCCATCCACCTTCTCTTAATCCCTTTTATTCTTTACTGTCTCCTTTTCATCCATCTATCCATGCATCCTTATAGTTTATTCCATCCATCCTTTCTTAATCCCTTCTATCCTTTACTGTCTCTTTTTCATTCATCTATCTTTTCTTCCATGCATCCTTATAGTTTGTTCCATCCATCCTTTCTTAATCCATCCCTCTACCTTTTATTCTCTCTTTTTATCCTTCTATACATCTCTTCCTCATCCGTTTTTCTTATACTTCCTCCACCTTCTCTCTCTCTTTCTTCCCTCCATCCCTTGCTAATCTCCTCCATCCCTTCCTCAATCTCTCACTTCCTCCTTCTCTCCACCTCTCTTTCCCTTCCTCCATTCCCACCATCCCTTCCCTTTCCTCCCTCTCCCTAGCATCCTTCCTCAACCCACGCCTCTTCCTCCTCTTCTCGCTCTTCCCTCTGTTACTGAGTGTGGAGTTGAAAGCATCGTCACTACGAGTATCACCATTATCACCATCATCACCCCTGTCAGCAAAATTTAAATACAAAGGGGTGGGTAAATAAAGGTATACAAAGAACAATGTTGTAGAAAGTTG